>NC_136697.1:27199223-27547192 GCF_947650265.1 Symphodus melops | reverse complement strand
GTGTGTGTGTTTTGGCGCTCCAGCTTAGAAATGCGATGTGACCTCTCAGACTAGGAGTCCAACATTACCGTCGCCGTGGTAACATGATGAATTTATAAAGACGATGTGATGACAGCTGAGTTTAGCTCTGTCTGAAAATGTCTTGTGATAACTCTGATGATACATATCTGCTGATATATGTTGGACCCATGTGACGTCTCACCTTCGATATAAACGTCATGGAGGCATAATTTGGGGGGGGGGGGGGTTGAAATGAAGAAGATCCCGGGTGAGGACAATGCAGCTCTGTGGACTTGTCTCTCTGGTGGTGACGGCTCATCAGGAGTTTGGTTGCCCCCCCCCCCCTCGTGGAGCAGAATGCCCCGCCCCTCTTTTGTCCTTTTGAATGCAGAGGAAGACTCTGATTTGACTCCTCGGGCTCCTGAAGAGGCCTGAGATGCTTTATCAGCCTCTGGATGCTGATTTACATCCCTGTTGTTCTGAGCTGATGGCTCATCAGACGTTAGCTAACTGATCCTGTGTTATTTCATCCTGTTAGGCTCCAAAAACATGGACAACACAAGATGGGCAATAAAACCCTTTTAAACCAAAGGATCACACTCCAAGTAAAACCCTCCTGGTTTTATAACATGAGCATCAGTGCAGTCAGACAGGGACGTTTCATGCTGTTGAATGGAGTTAAAGTGATGGATAGAAAAGTCCTGTTATTATAACCAACCTGGGAAAACCACTTTTTATTGAGCTGGTTTTGTGCGTGTCAGGGTTAAACAATAAACTCAACCTGTCAACTTAAAGTTGGATACTTTCACTTTCACTTTCATTTTCGCTTTCGTTGGAGTCAAAGAGATAAAGATAAAAAAGACCTGACTATAATTTAAATCAGCTTTTTAAAAACTTCCAGTGAGACTCCCACTGTGACGTCGTACAGCGGACTCCACTTCCCTCTCAGCCCCCCTCCGGTCCGACCGGGACCGAGTCTCTCAGACTTTAGCGACAGTCCTCCTGACATTTTCAGGACGGCTCGGCAGCATCTGATTCGACTAACATAAAGCGTGCAGCGTTTTTTAAGAGCTCCTAAATGCTCAACGTGAGAACGAAGGGAGAACAAGTTCTGAGCAGGTTTGAAACCAGAACGAAGCAGAGCAGAAGGAACCTTTGTCCCCAAAAAAGACTTTCTGTAAAGTTATCAAAAGACAAATCTCCCCTCTGTGGCACAAAAGCTGAATGTCAAAGTTTTAAAACATGAAAAGACGCAGGATGCTGATCCAAGTTCACTTCAGGCAGAGCTCCTGAATAGAAGGAATAAAAAGACCTCCCTGATGACGATTATGAGGAGAATCTTTTGACTGCAGACGGTGACATGAGGACAGAAAAGAAGCGGGACAGAAAGAAAGAGCAGCGTTTTCTAAAGGATGACGTTTGGAGTCTCCCAACAAGAAGAAGTTGTTGACGGGCTGAATGTGAGGAGCCAGAGGAGGAAACGATGGAGCGAGAAAACAGGAGGGCAAAGAAAGGCAGGAGGCAGAGGGCAGCTTCCTGACACCGCTCGGCTTTGTGCGCGACGCTATGCTAATGTGATCTATGCTAATGAGCAGCATCTCTGCGGCCGCGGGCTCTTAAAGGCCACCATTCAGTCCCCCAGTCCAGATCTGGGGCTCCCTTCATCTGCGCCGCTCTAATGGGCCATCGAGCAGTTATCAGGAGAGATAGAGCTGAATAAAAGCCCCCTCTTATTCTGAGCCCCCCCCCCCCCCACCCCCGACCCCCCCCGCCCACCGAGGTCACGGGGTGAGAGGGCTCCCCGGGGAAAGGGCTCTCGCTCAAAGCTCTTCTGTTAAGTCATAATGGCGCCCCAATGCCAAGTTAATGTTTTTGGAGAGTTCTGATTGGTCGCCTGCTGTTGCTGTCGTACGCACTTCTCTCCCCGAGTTCAAAGTTGTGATGAGAGGTATGCAGGGATGCTGTGTGTGTGTGTGTGTGTGTACAGAGGAGTTAAAGGGGTCGGGATGGGCGTGTACATCTAATGACGTAGACGTACATTTAAAGAGCGCCGTGGAGCGGCGTTGACCAGCTCCTCCCTTAAAACTGTTTATTACATTTGATGTGGACGTAGAAATTACACTGGACATGTTTTAGCACATGTGCTAATTTGCTAATTTGCTAATTTGCTTTTGAAAGGATAAAACAAAAACAAAAAGGGGATTAACTGTTTAATAATAAACGTTGTTTTAAGTTTGTCTGAATTTTCAGTACTTTTTTACCTCGAGTGTTGGTGGCACAGTGGCACAGTGGTTAGTGCATGGAGGTCACAGTCCTCAATGTGGGCGGCCCGGGTTTGAATCCAGAAGGATCTATGTGTGTCCACTCTCTGTCCCTGATTTCTGTCTCATTCTGCTTTTCTATCAATCCAATAAAGGTAAAAAAAAAAGTTGTTTTAGTTGTTGATAATTGTGTGGAAAAATGTTCAGGCCTTCTAGAAAAAGGTATTTTGGAAGTAGATAGATAGATAGATAGATACTTTATTGATCCCGAGGGAAATGAAGTCTTTATAAGTCAGTTGGCGTTTGGTCTGTTGACACGTTTTTAGATCAAGTTTCAAACGAGAATTTTGCTCCGATAATATCGACATGATTGTCTTTTCTCACCTTCCTCAAAACCACGACGGTGTTTTCATCGAAGAACGGTGAATGGAGTCGGCATCTAAAAAATCAGTCCCCACAGCTGTGACAGAATCACAGCTAGGTCACACACACACACACACACACACACACACACACACACACACGCTGTGCTGGATAATTACCCCCCACTGTGTGGTGACATGATTATCAGTGCTGTTACAATAGTGCGAAAAAAAACGAGAGCAGCTGACTGGATTCTGTGTCAGACATGTCTGTGACCGTGTCTTCTCTCTCTCTCTCTCTCTCTCTGTCTCTCTCTCTCTCTCTCTCTCTCTCTCTCTCTCTCTCTCTCTCTCTCTCTGTCTCTCTCTCTCTCTCTCTCTCCCTCTCCCTCTCTCTCTCTAGATGCCTGATCAGTTCGACCAGACGTTGGTTCTGAACCAGCTCAGATACTCGGGCATGTTGGAGACCGTGAAGATTCGACAAACCGGCTTCCCCATCCGCAGACCTTTCCAAGACTTCTGCGCCAGGTGAGTCTCTGAACGCCTCATCGTTTTAAAGGTCACATGACCTCCTCCTCCTCTTCAGGTGAACTCAGTGTCCTCGCTCCTCTTCATCATGTGTGTGAAGTGTGTTGTTGTAAATCCACTCTGATCCTGTATTTGATCATGTCTATAAACCCCTCTATTTCAGCCCTGCTCAGAACAGGCTGTTTCTGTGTCTGTAGCTTTAAATATGTAAATGAGCTGTGTCTGGCCACGCCCCCTCTCTGGAAGGGCTCGGGTGTACTCACTGCTTTCTGGCTCCATGTCCTATTGTTTACGGTGAGAAGGCAGACTCAGAGGGCAGAACAAACACCTAGCTGTGGGAGTGTCACCCACCTGGGGGAGGGGCTACTGCCCTTTGTGATGTCATAAAGGGAACAATCTCCAAACGGATTTGAAAAATGATGGGACCGGATGTGTGAAAAACCCCTCCTGCTCCGTTCACACGCTGAGTTTATCTCACCCTTCGTCTTCAGGTACAAGGTGTTGATGCGGGGCGCGATGACGCCCGACGACCCCAAGGGGAGCTGCATCCAGCTGCTGCACCTGTACGACAGCAGCAGTGCGGACTGGCAGCTGGGCAAGACCAAGGTGAGACACGCCAGCTCCTCAGACTCTCAGGGTTAAATGTGACGGGTCAGAGGCCGTGAGGAGAGAGTTAGAAAACGTGTCACCAACAGAAGTGACATCACTCCTCGCTGCACAGCTCTCTCTTGCTAACAGGAAACATGATTGGATGCAGGCTTGCTTTATCGCCATGGGAACGCCAGTTTCACTTTAAACTTCTCTCAAAGCTCAATTAAGTTTCACACCGCTTACGAACCCAGCTCCTCCCCAGTGTGTAAGATGTGTGTGTGTGTGTGTGTGTGTGTGTGTGTGTGTGTGTGTGTGATCATGAATAATTGAAGTTGAGAGCACCTGAAGCGTGGAGTCCTACAGTTATTAAATCCAGTCTTGATCCTCTCGCTCTATTGCTCTCTGCTTCCACGACACGAGATTGGGTGTGTGTGTGTGTGTGTGTGTGTGTGTGTGTGTGTGTGTGTGTGTGTGTGTGTGTGTGTGTGTGTGTGTGTGTGTGTGTGTGTGTGTGTGTGTGTGTGTGTTCTCCACGTTGAGACGATGAGCTCACAGAGGAGGTGGAAAGTGTGCAGGCTTTATTTTGATGCCAGAGAAAGAAAGAAGCTTCCTCTGTGAAAGGAGCGAGCGAGATTTGACCCCCGAGCTGTTCTGTCTGATTTATTGTTTGATTGGACGTTTGTGACTCAGGACCTGTGATTGGTCCTTTCGGTGTTTGCGAGGGCGGTCCCTGAGCTCGCTGGTCCTGAAAGTGAGCGAGGAATAAAAAGCCTCTAAAGACTGTCAGACTTTTCCTTCATTTAAAGGAGCATCTATTGGTTCCTATTTAATTTGCAGATTTGCTTCTAAAAAGGATTAAAGACAGAAACTAAATGAAGTTCGATGAATAGATGTGTTGCATTCAGCAGGACGGCGTGTGTGACATCACAAAGCCTCCTAAAGCCTTAAATCAATCCGCTCTCCCTCGGAGGGATTCGTCCCGCTGCTTTCACTCGGCACATGTCCTGCCTTTTGTCTTTTCCCTCTTTTACAACCTCAAACTTCACTTTGTGTAAACAATGAGGCTCCGCCCCCCCTTCTGCTCTCCACGGGACCTGACCTGTGAGGGCGAGCGGCGTTCCCCCGAAAGGGCCTCGGCGGCGGCGAGGATCCAAAGTGTGCCGAGGCTTAGAGCGCTAATTAGCATAGGAATGATTAAAGAGGATTACTGGCTTCACTGGGATGCAACAAGTCGGATTCATGTTGGATACGCTTTGAGAAAATGTGTGTGTGTGTGTGTGTGTGTGTGTGTGAGCGTTCCAATCCGTGATCACACGTCGTGTCCCGGCGTGCTCACACGTCGTGTGTGAGCACGCCGGGACACGACGTAGAGATATCGCAGGTTGGGTTCGAACCCAGGCCGCCCGCCTCTTTGAGGACCACAGCCTCTGTGCGTGGTGCCGCCTCGACATCAGCTGCAATAATCAAAGGATATACTGGTGTGTGTGTGTGTGTGTGTGTGTGTGTGTGTGTGTGTCTGTGTGTGTGTGTGTGTGTGTGTGTCTGTGTGTGTGTCTGTGTGTGTGTGTGTGTGTGTGTGTGTGTGTGTGTGTGTGTTCTGCATGTTTCCTTGTTAATTAACCTGCTCGTGAGTGACATCCAAATCACCCCGACGAGTTTACACTTCCTCCTGAAAATCTCATCAGCGCTCCAGCACCGAGGATTCAACGCTCTGTCGCTCTGCCAACAACACACACACACACACACACACACACACACTTAAACACACACACACACACACACACACATAGGGTAGCTACATCACTCAACAGGAGAGAGCCAGTCTGTCCTGCAGCACCGTGACATTTCCCCGTCGTCTGTGTCGCCCGAGACCTCGTCCCACATCTCATTTTCCTCCGTCCCTAATCGGATTAACCCCCGGCGTCCCTCGGCGGGCGCCGTCCCTCCGTCACTGGAGGACAGCTGCACCGAGAGCCCGTAAAGATCCGTCCTTTTAATCTGCACTCTTTAGCGGCGTGAACAAAAGGAGGGGAGGGTCCGGCTTTGATTTGTGTGGGCTGCTTTTTGTTCCTCTTTCTAACGGGGGTGTTTTTCCAGGTGTTCCTTCGGGAGTCTCTGGAGCGCCGTCTGGAGAAGCAGAGGGAGATGGAGGTGCTGAAAGCCGCCATGATCATCCAGGCTCACGTGATGGGCTACAACGCCAGGTACGACTCCACCCCCCCCCCCCCCAAAACACTCCGTTCATCCACCTCCTCACAAAACAAACCTTCAGTTCTTCTTCTGCACACAGGAAGCAGTACAGGAAGCTGCTGCAATGCATTGTGGTCATTCAGAAGAACTACCGGGCTTTCTACTGGAGGAGGAAGTTCCTGCTCCTCCGCTGGGCAGCGCTCACCTTCCAGAAACGTGTGCGAGGCCAGCTGGCTCGCCGCGCCTTCAGCCAGCTGCTGGAGGACCGCAGGAGGAGGGAGGAGGAGGAGCGCCGCAGGAGGACGGAGGAGGAGGAGGAGGAACGCCGCCGGAGGACGGAGGAGGAGGAGGAGGAACGCCGCAGGAGGACGGAGGAGGAGGAGCTGGAGAGGTGGGCTGTTTTTTTCGGGGGATCGGGGGATGGAGGACTGACTCTGACGTCGGTTGGCCTTTCGGGGTCACCGGTGGCCTCGTGGTTAATTTGTGCGCCCCACATCCGGGCGTTCCTCGCACACACAAGGTTGCACGCTGTGATTTCCGATCACGCCACACGCTCCACGTGTGCAGAGATAGTGTGCACATGGAGATGCCCCCCCCCTCCCCCCCTTCCTTCCTCTTACTGGTGAACTGTAATATTTTTATTGGTTGACGGGAAGCCGGACCTTTTTGCGTCCCGTCTCCTGGACGCCGTTTTATGGGAATAAAGTGGCGTGATAAGACGGGAAATGTGATTACTGGTTTTGTTTTGGTAAACGTGAGCGCTCAGCTGATGTGTGTTTGTTTCCTTTGTGCAGGGAGAGACAGAGACTGGAGGCTGCAGAGGTAAGAAGATTAAAGTCATCATTCACAATGAACATGAAGGAGTCGGTTTGTGGGATGATGGGATTTGTAGTTCTCACATGTTGTCTCTGATCCTCAGGCTGAGGAGGCCAGACGTCTGGAGGAGCTTCATCAGGAGCTGGCGTCTCTCGCTCTTCCTCCGCCTCCCGCGCCCGCAGAAGCTGTAACGACCCCGGGCTCGGCGGAGGAGGCGGAGCTACCTGAGCCGCTCCAGGAGGAGGAGGCGGCGGTCCGATCTCAAGATGCGTCGCAGGTGGAGGAGATCCTGCGGCTGGAGCGGGAGATCCAGGTGCTGCAGAGGCAGAAGGAGCGCCAGGAGCTGTCGCTGACCGAAGCCTCGCTCAACCGGCTGCAGCTCCTCCGCGACCAGGAGCTCCGGCGCCTGGAGGACGAAGCGTGCCGGGCGGCGCAGCAGTTCCTGGAGTCGCTGAACTTCGACGAGATCGACGAGTGCGTGAGGAACATTGAGAGCTCGTTGGGAGTGGGCGAGGAGGAGGAGGAGGAGGAGGAGGAGGAGGAGGAGGAGAAGGATGTGGGAAGGAGGCGAGGGAATGAGGAGGAGGAGGTGGACGAAGGCTTTGGCGCCGACGACGAGGCCTTCAAAGACTCGCCAAACCCGAGCGAGCACGGCCACTCAGACGGGCAGAGGACGAGCGGGATCCGGACGAGCGACGACTCGTCCGAAGAAGACCCGTACGCCAACGACGGCGTGATCCCTCCGCTGCCCCCGACCACCCTGCTGCACCCGCCGCTGCCTCTCCCACCGGCGCCGCCCACCTGCCACAGCGCCTCCTCCAGCGGGGACTCGGCCTTCTGCCGTCCTCAGGCTTCATCCGAGGCTCAGTCCGACGAGCTGGTGGAGCTGATCCCGCCGGATGAGGATTCAGACTACGACCAGGACGACTACGACGAGGGCGCCATCGTCTCCAGCGGCAGCGTGGCGTTCTCCAACTCCCGCAGCGGCCAGTGGTCTCCCGACTACCGAGGCTCTGTGGGAACCTACAACAGCTCGGGAGCTTACCGCTTCAGCTCGGAGGGGGCGCAGTCATCGGTGCGTTCCCTGACCCGTCACGCCGTAACGTCAGAAATCGACCACGCGTCACTGAGTCTCTGCTTCCGTTTGTTTTCCAGTTTGAGGACAGCGAGGACGACTTCGACAGATTTGACACGGACGACGAGCTGTCGTATCGACGGGACTCCGTGTACAGCTGCGTCACGCTCCCGTACTTCCACAGCTTCCTCTTCATCAAAGGTAACTCCTGACTCCGACTTGATCCCGCCCCTTTGATCCCGATGTGTCCGATGTGAGCGCCTGTTTTCCGTTTCCTCTCCGCAGGCGGCCTGATAAACACGTGGAAGCGGCGCTGGTGCGTCCTGAAGGACGAGACCTTCCTGTGGTTTCGGGCCAAACAGGAAGCTCTGAAGCAGGGCTGGCTGCACAAGAAGGGCGGGGGCTCGTCCACGCTGTCCCGCCGCAACTGGAAGCGCCGCTGGTTCGTGCTGCGCCAGAGCAAGCTCATGTACTTCGAGAACGACGGCGAGGACAAGATGAAGGGCGTTCTGGACATGCACAGTGCAAAGTGAGGAAACATTTCTCATGCACTTCTTTCATTGGCCACTAGATGGCGTGGCGTTGTCTCGAAGCAGCTCGCCGGAGGACGAGCGGAGGCTTTTATGAAGGTTGTTTTTTTTTTTCTGCAGAGAAATCATCGATAACACAGGGAAGGAGAACGGGATCGACATCGTGATGCAGGAGAGGACGTACCATCTGATCGCAGAGACCGCCGAGGACGCCAGGTTTGTGCCTAACTGTAACGCACTCCTCACGTGGCGTGGGGTCAGGTCGTGTGGCGTGGGGTCAGGTCGTATGACGATGATGATGATGATGATGATGATGATGTGGTCTCTATGGTTACAGCCAGTGGTTCAGCGTGCTGAGTCAGGTCCACGGCTCCACAGAACAGGAGATCAGAGAGATGCACGACGAGCAGGCCAACCCGCAGAACGCCGTGGTGAGTACTGCAAAGCACTCTGGGAAACGGAGTCGATTCTCTCGGGTGTTTTTTTAATGAAGTGTTCCAGAAAAAGGACGTCAAAGTCCAACATGATCCGAAGCCACCGTTTGTTGTAGGTCAGGTCAGTGGACAGAGTGAGCGACAGAGGTAGACAGTCGGATTCAAACCCGAGCCGCCCGCTTTCCAGGACTCCAGCCTCCGTACATGGAGCGCACGCACTAACCACGAGGCGAGCAGCGCCCCCTTCCTGTCAATCCTTAAATTAAATTCTTTATTTATAATGTTTGTTGAAGGAGCAGACGCAGAGGAGTGAAATCAAAAGTGTCTCGATGTCACACATGATGAATGTTGCTGCTTTTTTATGTCTGTGTGTCTGTGTGTGTGTGTGTGTGTGTGTGTCTGTGTGTGTGTGTGTCTGTGTGTGTGTCTATAAGAGATAGAGAGGTAATTGGTTTCCTCAGGGCGAAGGAAGGTCAAACTCATTATCCACACACACACTACTGTTACTGAATGTCTCTCTCTCTCTCTCTCTCTCTCTCGCCCTCTCTCTCTCTCTCTCTCTCTCTCTCTCTCGCCCTCTCTCTCTCTCTCTCTCTCTCTCTCTTTCCTTCAGGGCACGTTGGACGTCGGGATGATCGATTCAGTTTGTGCCTCTGATAATCCAGAGAGGTGAGGACCTGAGTGAGGCAGCACAGCACAGCACACACACACACACACACACACACACACACACACACACACACACACACACACACACTGAGGACTCTAAACTTCAGTCCTGCTGACCGTCTCTCAGCAGCTGTAGGTCATGTTTCAGTTTGCTGTCATCGATTGTTGCTGCAGTGATTTAAACCAGTCGGTGTTTAAAATGTGACGAGAAGGTCACAGAGTTCAGTGTGTAACGAATCTGTGAATCCTTTTCACTTCATGTAATTCAGCCACTAGGGGGTGCTGTTCTTCTTTGTTTATTTAAGCAGGAACATATTTTCCAACAACGAGCTGCCACACACACACACACACACACACAACAAAAACACATACGCATAAATTCCTTTTGGCAGAGCATCCACCGCCAGAAGTCTCCGCCTCTCACATCCTCTTAAAAGCGTCCAATGAGAGCGCCTCGTTCAGTGTGTTTGGATATCACAATCCGGGGTGGTCTTTGAAGCAGGGATCGACACACATCTACTGATTGGAGCGCTTGTGATTGGTCCCTAATATTAAAAACATGTTTTCATGATGTGTTCTGCTGTCGCAGGCCGAACTCTTTCGTCATCATCACGGCCAACCGCGTGCTCCACTGCAACGCCGACACGCCCGAGGAGATGCACCACTGGATCACTCTGCTGCAGCGCTCCAAAGGAGACACGCGCGTCGACGGACAGGAGTTCATCATCCGAGGTGACAAACGCCATCACTCACTCTCTCTTTCTCCCAGAATGCACTCTGGTGTGAAAACACAGCACACTCACGTCTCCCTCTGTCCTCCAGGCTGGTTGCACAAAGAGATGAGGAACAGCACCAAGGCCTCCCTGAAGCTGAAGAAGCGCTGGTTTCTGCTTACCCACAATTCCCTGGACTACTACAAGAGCTCGGAGCGAAACGCCTTGAAGCTGGGAACGCTGGTGCTGAACAGCCTCTGCTCGGTGGTCCAGCCGGACGAGAAGGTCTTCAAAGAGACGGGTAAAAAACCTTCATCGGTTCAGCCGCCTCCTCTTCACGTTCACGTTCAGTCCCTTTGCTTTATGGTCCGACCTGTGTCCCGTCCTCGCAGGGTACTGGAACGTGATCGTGTACGGACGTAAACACTCCTACCGCCTGTACTGCAAGCTGCTGAACGAGGCCATGCGCTGGGCCAACTCCATCCAGAACGTCATCGACTCCAAAGCTCCCATCGACACGCCCACGCAGCAGCTCATCCAGGACATCAAGGTAGAAAAGTCGTGTTGGTGGACTTTATCCCGATTTACCCCGAAGTGTCATAAAACAATAAATAAATACACGTTTTGTATACTTAGGACTGAAGCAACCAACAAGGTGTTGGCTGAAGCTTCAGCTTATAATCTCCAAACTGAAGTTCCAATCATTTGATACTAAACAAGAATCAGAACAAGGCGTGACCATCATCCAATCAGGGGGCTGCATAATGTTGTAGTTCAGAGACTGTTACATCATGCATGGATGAAACAGCGTCCACATGAACGTCAGCGTCCAGTTGGCGGGAAACAGTCAAACAGGAGCTCAGTGACACGCGCCGCTACATGCTAACAAGGCGCTGTCAGGTAACTTAGCAACACAACGTGTGCTAAAGGTACCTGACACAGGAGCTTTACATGCACTGTTTAGTTTAAGGAACCCGACCTTTGACCCGGTGAACTGTCAGACATGAAGTCGCTGTCGTCTGCTCTCTCTGCAGGAGAACTGTTTGAACTCGGAGGTGGTGGATCAGATCTACAAGAGGAACCCCATCCTGCGCTACAGCCACCACCCGCTGCACACGCCGCTGCTGCCGCTGCCCTACGGAGACATCCACCTCGCCAGTGAGTCGCACAAATCAAAGAATGAGTAAACTTTATGAAGAAGTGCTTTTGTTTTGTCGTGTTTGGTTGTTTTTTTCTACGCTGGTTTAATCACACCCAGACATGCCGGCATTATGTTTCTGTGCTCTCGTGCTGCATGACCACAAACAGACATGATGACTCATCAATAATGTCTCCTCCTCCGTTCAGCTCTGAGGAACAGAGGCTACACCACTCTGCAGCACGAAGCCCTCAAAGTGTTCGGCTCTCTGCAGCACCTGGAGGGCGTGGCCGACCCGGTGCCGATCATCCAGGGCATCCTGCAGACGGGCCAGGAGCTCAAACCCCTGAGGGACGAACTTTTCTGCCAGCTGATAAAACAGACGACCCGGCCGCCGCAGCCCAGCGGCCCAGGAAACCTGTGCAGCTGGAAGATCCTGGCCTGCATGTCCTGCACCTTCATCCCCACCCGCAGCATTCTGCGATACCTCAAGTTCCACCTGAAGAGGTGCGAGGGAGTTTTGACGGGGTTTTGTGATTTCTTGACGTCGATGTCGATCTCTCACTATCGATCCTCCCAAATCGCAGGACGCGTGAGCTCTACCCCGGGTCAGAGATGGAACGCTACGCCGCCTTCGCCCTGGACTCCCTGAGGAAGACACGAGCCAGGGAGAACGTCCCGTCGCAGGAGGAGATCCGCGCCATCGTGGCCCGCCAGGACATGAGCACCACTGTTCACTGTCACGGAGGAGGATCCTGCAAGATCACCATCAACTCCCACACGACAGCCGGAGAGGTGGGTGACAGCGCTGCATATTTATATGGTATATGAATATATAAGAACAACCAGATGATGTACAGAAAGGTACGAAGGAGATGATTCAATCAATCAAATATTGCAAATAACTCCAGCACGCTGTCAAATAAATCATCGGCAAGTTTTTGGAACGCAGTCGACGTGTTTTTTAGCTATTTAGGCAACGGGCCGGAGTTTCCCTGCAATTTTTCAAAAACATCAATATTGTTGTATTTCTGTTTCCGTGGTTTTAAAAGACAGTCATTGTGCGTTTGTGTTGGAAGGTGGTGGAGAAGCTGATCCGAGGTCTGGCCATGGAGGACAGCAGGAACATGTTTGCGTTGTTCGAACACAACGACGACACGGAGAAAGCCATCGAGAGCCGCATGGTGGTGGCCGACGTGCTCGCCAAGTTTGAGAAGTAAGCGTTACGGTGTGTTAGTGTGTGTGTTTAACGTTCTCTCTCTCCATCGCTCGCTCACTCACTCGCTCTGTGTCTCCAGGCTTTCGGCCAGTCCGGACGAAAGAAGCACCGGCTGGAAGTTTTACTTTAAGCTCTACTGTTTCTTGGACTCGGACAATGTTCCCAAGGACAGCGTGGAGTTCGCCTTCATGTTCGAGCAGGTACAAAAGACGCCAAAGCTAAACTATTCCTCAGATTTAACCTCGATCATTCGTCATGAACCTGTATCCAACGTGTCCATGTTCTCACAGGCTCATGAAGCCGTCATTAAAGGTCAGTATCCGGCCCCTGAGGAGACTCTTCAGTTCCTCGCCGCCCTCAGGCTTCAGTACCTCCTGAGCGATCACAGCTCCCAGGCTAGCGTCCCTGAGATGTCCCAGGTGTTCCCCATGGCGCGGTTGCGGGCCCGGGTGCAGAACTCGGCCAAGACGTTCGCTCCGGGCAGCGGCTCGGTGGCCGAGCGCTCGGGTACGTCCGAGAGGAAACGCTCGAGCTTCCTGGAGGGGACGCTGAGGAGGAGCTTCAGGAGCGGCTCGCTGAGTCGGCAGAAGCTGGAGGAGGAGAACTCTCTGGAGGCGTGGATGAGGGAGGAGGCGGCGGCGGTGAAGACCAGCGTCGTGGACAAGTGGAAGAAGCTGCAGGGGATGAACCAGGAACAAGCCATGGTCAAATACATGACTCTGGTGAAGGAGTGGAAGGGATACGGATCCACGCTGTTCAACGTGGAGGTGAGGAGGGAGGACAGTGTTTTACTGATTCCGCTGGATTCAAGTGAATTCTTTAGAATCAGGCCTCTAATGCGTTTTTCTTCCTGCTTCGCCGCTTAGTGTCGGGACGGAGCGTTCCCCTCCGAGCTGTGGCTGGGCGTGAGCCGGGAGGCCATATCGCTGTACAAACGAGGGGAGCCGTGGCCTCTGGAGGTTTTCCCGTACGAACAGATCCTGTCCTTCGGGGCACCGCTGGCAAACTCCTACAAGATCGCCGTGGAGGGCCGAGAGCTGGTCTTCGAAACGCAAATGGTCTGTACGAAATAACAAACTCTCCTTCTTTTGTGACAAACCTTTTTATTTAGTTCAAACAAAGGTTGCAGCTGAGCATCATCTTGTAATTTAGTCAGGACGTAAATAAAAACAAAAATATAACAACGTAACCCTGCAAATATAGAGTATGATTAGATTACCTTTAGCGCCCCCCAAAGGACACTGGGACCTTCAGCACCCTCTCCAAGACAAAAACCAACCATCATCAAAAACCTACAAAGAAAGAAAGAAGTTAGCAGTTACGTTTTGTAAAATTTGTTTTGAACTTCCGAGCCACCGTAGGAAAATGGACATCTGTTATTGATGCGTTTCTATCAAAAGGTGACATCTCTCTCTCTCTCTCTCTCTCTCTCTCTCTCTCTCTCTTCTCCGCAGGTCATGGACATCGCCAAGCTGATGAAAGCGTACATCAGCATGATCGTCAAGAAGCGCTACAGCAACTGTCAGTCGGTCAGCAGCCACGGCAGCAGCCAGTGTAGCGCCTGGTGAGCTCACAGGAGGGCGTCCTCGCCGCTCTGCAGATCGGATGGAGCCGACACATTTCAGATGGACTCTATGAATGCTGGAGACAAACCCGCGATGCTCTTAGCCTGAACTTGCTCTAGTTTTTTTTTTTTTTTTGTTGTTATTATGGAGGAGGAGTTTTATTCCAAAACATGAAACATCCACAGGGAGAGATCAGAACATGAACTGGCGTGAAATCAATGGTCACGGATGTTTGATGTGGACGACGTGTTCGGGGTACTCCGACTGTAGGACCTGACCAGGGACCCGTACCTATTCAGACTCTAGGATCTAAGACCTGACCAGCTAAAGTACCCCAGGCTTCAGAAACAATAAAAAATACAAAATAAAAGCATGACAAAACAGATTAAAACATTAAATAATGGAATTTAAAATCTGCCATTAACTGCGATTAATGACCAAGAGTAATCATGGTTAAAAAAAAAAAAAAAAAGGTTAAACAGCCCCAAATAATTGTACTTCATATATACAATAAGAAGGGTGAGAGAACGGGTCAGGTTGACGTTCAGAGTGAAACACCTTTCAGGGTCTCAGGTCTCCTCGTACGCACGTCTGGCTGGCTGGCACGATATCTCGTATTCAACACTTCAATGATTCTGAGAAAATATTTCTATGGATCCGGCTGAAAAAAGGACGATGGCATAAACATTTCCTCCTCTCATCTTCCAGCCTCTTGAAGAAGCAAAAAGCAGAGCGATGTCCCTTTTTTTTTTTTTTTTTGTTTGACTGTTTCTCAGACCAAAGAAATCCAGCTGTTTGTCAGTCACGTAACATGTAACACGTAACATGTAACACGTAACGTGTGGATGTGTCTTGTTTTGGAATTTCCTCCTGATGCTGACGTACACGGACTGTCGGTGCAGGTTTGTTACTGAGGTGTTTGTTCGCGTGTGTGTGAGTACGTGTGTGTGTGTGTGTGTGTGTGTGTGTGTGTGTGTGTTTTTAGAAGAGTGTGCCTACAAGCTTGTCGAATGTATAAAGAGAAAAAAAACAAAAGACTGCTTCGATAAAACTCTGGGACGTCCCCACAAACCTTCTCCAGGATGATGTGCTGCCTGTAAATAAGAACACATCGATCCTGCATTTCAAAGTGTGTGACAGCTGATTGTTTTGATTCTTGGTTCGCTGACGCTGATAAGACGCTCCCACAAGTGCCTGTTTAAAGAAAGGCAGGACAAACTCACGTGAAGTCAAAGGTGCTCCGTGTTCCCTTTAACTACCAACCTACTTTACGCTGCTCGATCTGTCCAGCCCGGCACGCCGTTCACGCTGAACTCTGGGGGGGGTTTCAACATGTAAGAAGAGCGGCGGAGCTTTTTCCCTAAATATTCAGGAAAGAGGCGAGCGAGAGGTCGCGTTTATATCCTGAGACCGGCGTACGACAATCAAGTGGCCGCTGTGATCTCTGTGCACGGAATGAAACTCGTTCGTTACGTTTCTCTGCTCACACTCGTGTTCCTCTGCGCTCTTCAGTTAACATCGTGAATGTGTCGATATAAAGGCGTCGGACTCCCTCCACTTTATTTGTTTGATTTACGTCACGTCACATCTCGCCTCCTTCGTCCCCGTGTGAGTCAGGCAGTTCTAGAAGCGCTCACGACTGTTAGTGGCAAATGAACAACAATCACATTTTCTTTTAATGCTTCGTCTTTTTGTGCCCAAAATATGATTATTATTTTTTGTATTTTTTTTTTTTTTTTTAAACTGCAAGACAGGAAGTAAAACGTTTTCCTGCGAAGCACTTACAAAATAAGACCAAAGATAAAAACAAGAATCGTGGCCGAGCCTCGAGACACTTCGTGCCGTAGAAATCGCACCAGGTTGACTTACAGTGGCGTGTTGGAGCGGTCGGGTTCGAGCGTGAATGGCGTGCTCAGCTGGACTCGTCAGTGTAACATTCCTTCGACATTTCGCTGGAGCTCCGCAGGCGGCAGATCCATCCAAAGACGCGTGTGCAGGTCTCGTCCATAGTGCCTTATTGTATATTGTGTACACTTGTTTTCTTCTTCATGTGTGGTTCCTTTTATTTTGGTATCATGTGCAATGTTATATATAAATATATATATATATATATTATATACTCTCGTGGCTGTACATTTTATACTGTAAGTCTTTGCCTTCTGTTTTTTTTTCTCACCTTGAGGATGACCACACTGCCGTTTTGTCAAACAAAAATCTTGCTGTATTTCCTCTGACTGATCATGGACCTTTTACATCATACTGGTATATTTTTTAATCTGTTTCAGCTGTTATGTACTGAAAGGATGATTCTAACAATAAATGGTGACAGATTTGGTCTGAACGTGCGTTCACTTCAGCATTGTTTTTATGAATAGATTTTCAATTCTTTTTCAATTCCTTCTGACTGCAGGTTGTTTGTGGTACGACAAACAAAATGGCGTCATTATGGCGCTCTGTTCTTCTCAGTCTAACTTTCTTTTTTTAACGTAAAATATAAATTAAAAACATCTAAGAATCAGTTTCACACGTTAAACTGATCCATTACATAAAGACAAAGATTTGAGTGTTTTTGATGCCTATGCTACATGTTTATTGAAGCAGCTTAGCGTCTGCGACGAACAACTCTCCTGCGTCTGCGTACACGAAGGGCCCTGCGGGTCCTCCTGCGTCTGACGGCGGGGCGAGAAGATCGTCTGCGTCTGCGTGGCATTATCAATAAGTGACCTGTGAGGGGGGGGATGGGTCCTACTTATAAACTCTGATGACTGATGTCACTGATGTGTGATGTCACTGATGATGTCACAAGTCCTGTGCACTAAATGTGTGACATCACCAGTGACATCACAGAAGATTTGATCAGAGTTTATAGGTAGGACCCTCTGCAGGGAAGCTGTTTGAAACTAATCTAATCCTCTTTTCCCCTCTAGGTTGACTCTTCTTCTTTTCCAACAGGGACCTGGACTTAGACCTGGACCTGGAGTTAGACCCTCTTTTCCCCTCTAGGTTGAGACTTGGGCTGAGGATAAAATCCCTCGTTGACTTCCTGCCCACTGTACAGTGAGTTTAGAAAAATGTCAAAACATTTGGGTCACTACTCGCTCACTCGCCGGACGCTTACAGTGACGTCATTGTTGTCGCGCAACCAAAACGTTCAGCTTAACAACGACAAAGGATCAAAAATAACGGTAAATATCAGCTTGAAGTCGGTGCCCAGGTTTGACTTTTCAGGATTATTTTGTACTTTTCATTTCTGTTTTTGTTTTTTTTAAGTTTTTTTGGGTTGTTTATTTATGTTCACCTGGCGTCTCAACACCGTACGGCTGTGATCACCAGCCGGCAGCCAGCGGGCCACATCCAGCTCCTGTTAGATTCCCATCATTCAGCCCACAGAGTGTAGTATCATATATAATATATATAGGGAAGAAGTTAGACGAAGATGTATCTGGATGTAACCAGATAAAACAGGCGTCATTATGGCGCTCTGTTCTTCTCAGTCTAACTTTCTTTTTTCAACTTTCAATATAAATTCAACTAAAAACATCTAAGAATCAGTTTCACACGTTAAACTGATCCATTACATAACGACAAAGATTTGAGTGTTTTTGATGCCTATGCTACATGTTTATTGAAGCAGCTTAGCGTCTGCGACGAACAACTCTCCTGCGTCTGCGTACACGAAGGGCCCTGCGGGTCCTCCTGCGTCTGACGGCGGGGCGAGAAGATCGTCTGCGTCTGCGTGGCATTATCAATAAGTGACCTGTGAGGGGGGGATGGGTCCTACTTATAAACTCTGATGACTGATGTCACTGATGTGTGATGTCACTGATGATGTCACTGATGTGTGATGTCACTGATGATGTCACAAGTCCTGTGCACTAAATGTGTGACATCACCAGTGACATCACAGAAGATTTGATCAGAGTTTATAGGTAGGACCCTCTGCAGGGAAGCTGTTTGAAACTAATCTAATCCTCTTTTCCCCTCTAGGTTGACTCTTCTTCTTTTCCAACAGGGACCTGGACTTAGACCTGGACCTGGAGTTAGACCCTCTTTTCCCCTCTAGGTTGACTCTTCTTCTTTTCCAACAGGGACTTGTACTTAGACCTGGACCTGGAGTTAGACCCTCTTTTCCCGTCTAGGTTGACTCTTCTTCTTTTCCAACAGGGACCTGGACTTAGACCTGGACTTGGTCCTGGACTTAGACCTGGACTTGCACCTGGACTTGGAGTTAGACCCTCTTCTTCCCTCTAGGTTGAGACTTGGGCTGAGGATAAAATCCCTCGTTGACTTCCTGCCCACTGTACAGTGAGTTTAGAAAAATGTCAAAACATTTGGGTCACTACTCGCTCACTCGCCGGACGCTTACAGTGACGTCATTGTTGTCGCGCAACCAAAACGTTCAGCTTAACAACGACAAAGGATCAAAAATAACGGTAAATATCAGCTTGAAGTCGGTGCCCAGGTTTGACTTTTCAGGATTATTTTGTACTTTTCATTTCTGTTTTTGTTTTTTTTAAGTTTTTTTGGGTTGTTTATTTATGTTCACCTGGCGTCTCAACACCGTACGGCTGTGATCACCAGCCGGCAGCCAGCGGGCCACATCCAGCTCCTGTTAGATTCCCATCATTCAGCCCACAGAGTGTAGTATCATATATAATATATATAGGGAAGAAGTTAGACGAAGATGTATCTGGATGTAACCAGATAAAACAGGCGTCATTATGGCGCTCTGTTCTTCTCAGTCTAACTTTCTTTTTATAACTTTCAATATAAATTCAACTAAAAACATCTAAGAATCAGTTTCACACGTTAAACTGATCCATTACATAAAGACAAAGATTTGAGTGTTTTTGATGCCTATGCTACATGTTTATTGAAGCAGCTTAGCGTCTGCGACGAACAACTCTCCTGCGTCTGCGTACACGAAGGGCCCTGCGGGTCCTCCTGCGTCTGACGGCGGGGCGAGAAGATCGTCTGCGTCTGCGTGGCATTATCAATAAGTGACCTGTGAGGGGGGGATGGGTCCTACTTATAAACTCTGATGACTGATGTCACTGATGTGTGATGTCACTGATGATGTCACAAGTCCTGTGCACTAAATGTGTGACATCATCAGTGACATCACAGAAGATTTGATCAGAGTTTATAGGTAGGACCCTCTGCAGGGAAGCTGTTTGAAACTAATCTAATCCTCTTTTCCCCTCTAGGTTGACTCTTCTTCTTTTCCAACAGGGACCTGGACTTAGACCTGGACTTGGTCCTGGACTTAGACCTGGACCTGGACTTAGACCTGGACTTGGTCCTGGACTTAGACCTGGACTTGGTCCTGGACTTAGACCTGGACTTGCACCTGGACTTGGAGTTAGACCCTCTTCTTCCCTCTAGGTTGACTCTTCTTCTTTTCCAACAGGGACTTGTATTTAGACATGGGCTTAGACCTGGAACTGGACTTGGACCTGGAACTGGACTTAGACCTGGACTTGGACCTGGACTTAGACCTGGTCTTGGACCTAGACTTAGACCTGGACTTGGTCCTGGACTTAGACCTGGACTTAGACCTGGACTTGCACCTGGACTTGGAGTTAGACCCTCTTCTTCCCTCTAGGTTGAGACTTGGGCTGAGGATAAAATCCCTCGTTGACTTCCTGCCCACTGTACAGTGAGTTTAGAAAAATGTCAAAACATTTGGGTCACTACTCGCTCACTCGCCGGACGCTTACAGTGACGTCATTGTTGTTGCGCAACCAAAACGTTCAGCTTAACAACGACAAAGGATCAAAAATAACGGTAAATATCAGCTTGAAGTCGGTGCCCAGGTTTGACTTTTCAGGATTATTTTGTACTTTTCATTTCTGTTTTTTTTTTTTGTTTTTTTTTTTGTTTTTTTGGGTTGTTTATTTATGTTCACCTGGCGTCTCAACACCGTACGGCTGTGATCACCAGCCGGCAGCCAGCGGGCCACATCCAGCTCCTGTTAGATTCCCATCATTCAGCCCACAGAGTGTAGTATCATATATAATATATATAGGGAAGAAGTTAGACGAAGATGTATCTGGATGTAACCAGATAAAACAGGCGTCATTATGGCGCTCTGTTCTTCTCAGTCTAACTTTCTTTTTTCAACTTTCAATATAAATTCAACTAAAAACATCTAAGAATCAGTTTCACACGTTAAACTGATCCATTACATAAAGACAAAGATTTGAGTGTTTTTGATGCCTATGCTACATGTTTATTGAAGCAGCTTAGCGTCTGCGACGAACAACTCTCCTGCGTCTGCGTACACGAAGGGCCCTGCGGGTCCTCCTGCGTCTGACGGCGGGGCGAGAAGATCGTCTGCGTCTGCGTGGCATTATCAATAAGTGACCTGTGAGGGGGGGATGGGTCCTACTTATAAACTCTGATGTCACTGATGATGTCACTGATGTGTGATGTCACTGATGATGTCACAAGTCCTGTGCACTAAATGTGTGACATCACCAGTGACATCACAGAAGATTTGATCAGAGTTTATAGGTAGGACCCTCTGCAGGGAAGCTGTTTGAAACTAATCTAATCCTCTTTTCCCCTCTAGGTTGACTCTTCTTCTTTTCCAACAGGGACCTGGACTTAGACCTGGACCTGGATTTAGACCCTCTTTTCCCCTCTAGGTTGACTCTTCTTCTTTTCCAACAGGGACTTGTACTTAGACCTGGACCTGGATTTAGACCCTCTTTTCCCCTCTAGGTTGACTCTTCTTCTTTTCCAACAGGGACTTGTACTTAGACCTGGACCTGGAGTTAGACCCTCTTTTCCCCTCTAGGTTGACACTTCTTCTTTCCCAACAGGGACTTGTACTTAGACCTGGACCTGGAGTTAGACCCTCTTTTCCCCTCTAGGTTGACTCTTCTTCTTTTCCAACAGGGACCTGGACTTAGACCTGGACTTGGTCCTGGACTTAGACCTGGACCTGGACTTAGACCTGGACTTGGTCCTGGACTTAGACCTGGACTTGGTCCTGGACTTAGACCTGGACTTGCACCTGGACTTGGAGTTAGACCCTCTTCTTCCCTCTAGGTTGACTTTTCTTCTTTTCCAACAGGGACTTGTATTTAGACATGGGCTTAGACCTGGAACTGGACTTGGACCTGGAACTGGACTTAGACCTGGACTTGGACCTGGACTTAGACCTGGTCTTGGACCTAGACTTAGACCTGGACTTGGTCCTGGACTTAGACCTGGACCTGGACTTAGACCTGGACTTGCACCTGGACTTGGAGTTAGACCCTCTTCTTCCCTCTAGGTTGAGACTTGGGCTGAGGATAAAATCCCTCGTTGACTTCCTGCCCACTGTACAGTGAGTTTAGAAAAATGTCAAAACATTTGGGTCACTACTCGCTCACTCGCCGGACGCTTACAGTGACGTCATTGTTGTTGCGCAACCAAAACGTTCAGCTTAACAACGACAAAGGATCAAAAATAACGGTAAATATCAGCTTGAAGTCGGTGCCCAGGTTTGACTTTTCAGGATTATTTTGTACTTTTCATTTCTGTTTTTTTTTGTTGTTTTTTTTTAAGTTTTTTTGGGTTGTTTATTTATGTTCACCTGGCGTCTCAACACCGTACGGCTGTGATCACCAGCCGGCAGCCAGCGGGCCACATCCAGCTCCTGTTAGATTCCCATCATTCAGCCCACAGAGTGTAGTATCATATATAATATATATAGGGAAGAAGTTAGACGAAGATGTATCTGGATGTAACCAGATAAAACAGGCGTCATTATGGCGCTCTGTTCTTCTCAGTCTAACTTTCTTTTTTCAACTTTCAATATAAATTCAACTAAAAACATCTAAGAATCAGTTTCACACGTTAAACTGATCCATTACATAAAGACAAAGATTTGAGTGTTTTTGATGCCTATGCTACATGTTTATTGAAGCAGCTTAGCGTCTGCGACGAACAACTCTCCTGCGTCTGCGTACACGAAGGGCCCTGCGGGTCCTCCTGCGTCTGACGGCGGGGCGAGAAGATCGTCTGCGTCTGCGTGGCATTATCAATAAGTGACCTGTGAGGGGGGGATGGGTCCTACTTATAAACTCTGATGTCACTGATGATGTCACTGATGTGTGATGTCACTGATGATGTCACAAGTCCTGTGCACTAAATGTGTGACATCACCAGTGACATCACAGAAGATTTGATCAGAGTTTATAGGTAGGACCCTCTGCAGGGAAGCTGTTTGAAACTAATCTAATCCTCTTTTCCCCTCTAGGTTGACTCTTCTTCTTTTCCAACAGGGACCTGGACTTAGACCTGGACCTGGATTTAGACCCTCTTTTCCCCTCTAGGTTGACTCTTCTTCTTTTCCAACAGGGACTTGTACTTAGACCTGGACCTGGAGTTAGACCCTCTTTTCCCCTCTAGGTTGACACTTCTTCTTTCCCAACAGGGACTTGTACTTAGACCTGGACCTGGAGTTAGACCCTCTTTTCCCCTCTAGGTTGACTCTTCTTCTTTTCCAACAGGGACCTGGACTTAGACCTGGACTTGGTCCTGGACTTAGACCTGGACCTGGACTTAGACCTGGACTTGGTCCTGGACTTAGACCTGGACTTGGTCCTGGACTTAGACCTGGACTTGCACCTGGACTTGGAGTTAGACCCTCTTCTTCCCTCTAGGTTGACTTTTCTTCTTTTCCAACAGGGACTTGTATTTAGACATGGGCTTAGACCTGGAACTGGACTTGGACCTGGAACTGGACTTAGACCTGGACTTGGACCTGGACTTAGACCTGGTCTTGGACCTAGACTTAGACCTGGACTTGGTCCTGGACTTAGACCTGGACCTGGACTTAGACCTGGACTTGCACCTGGACTTGGAGTTAGACCCTCTTCTTCCCTCTAGGTTGAGACTTGGGCTGAGGATAAAATCCCTCGTTGACTTCCTGCCCACTGTACAGTGAGTTTAGAAAAATGTCAAAACATTTGGGTCACTACTCGCTCACTCGCCGGACGCTTACAGTGACGTCATTGTTGTTGCGCAACCAAAACGTTCAGCTTAACAACGACAAAGGATCAAAAATAACGGTAAATATCAGCTTGAAGTCGGTGCCCAGGTTTGACTTTTCAGGATTATTTTGTACTTTTCATTTCTGTTTTTTTTTGTTGTTTTTTTTTAAGTTTTTTTGGGTTGTTTATTTATGTTCACCTGGCGTCTCAACACCGTACGGCTGTGATCACCAGCCGGCAGCCAGCGGGCCACATCCAGCTCCTGTTAGATTCCCATCATTCAGCCCACAGAGTGTAGTATCATATATAATATATATAGGGAAGAAGTTAGACGAAGATGTATCTGGATGTAACCAGATAAAACAGGCGTCATTATGGCGCTCTGTTCTTCTCAGTCTAACTTTCTTTTTTCAACTTTCAATATAAATTCAACTAAAAACATCTAAGAATCAGTTTCACACGTTAAACTGATCCATTACATAAAGACAAAGATTTGAGTGTTTTTGATGCCTATGCTACATGTTTATTGAAGCAGCTTAGCGTCTGCGACGAACAACTCTCCTGCGTCTGCGTACACGAAGGGCCCTGCGGGTCCTCCTGCGTCTGACGGCGGGGCGAGAAGATCGTCTGCGTCTGCGTGGCATGATCAATAAGTGACCTGTGAGGGGGGGGATGGGTCCTACTTATAAACTCTGATGTCACTGATGATGTCACTGATGATGTCACAAGTCCTGTGCACTAAATGTGTGACATCATCAGTGACATCATTGAAGGTGTCATCAGAGTTTATAGGTAGGACCCTCTGCAGGGAAGATGTTTGAAAGTAATCTAATCCTCTTTTCCCCTCTAGGTTGACTCTTCTTCTTTTCCAACAGGGACCTGGACTTAGACCTGGACCTGGATTTAGACCCTCTTTTCCCCTCTAGGTTGACTCTTCTTCTTTTCCAACAGGGACTTGTACTTAGACCTGGACCTGGATTTAGACCCTCTTTTCCCCTCTAGGTTGACTCTTCTTCTTTTCCAACAGGGACCTGGACTTAGACCTGGACTTGGTCCTGGACTTAGACCTGGACTTGCACCTGGACTTGGAGTTAGACCCTCTTCTTCCCTCTAGGTTGAGACTTGGGCTGAGGATAAAATCCCTCATTGACTTCCTGCCCACTGTACAGTGAGTTTAGAAAAATGTCAAAACATTTGGGTCACTACTCGCTCACTCGCCGGACGCTTACAGTGACGTCATTGTTGTCGCGCAACGAAAACGTTCAGCTTAACAACGACAAAGGATCAAAAATAACGGTAAATATCAGCTTGAAGTCGGTGCCCAGGTTTTACTTTTCAGGATTATTTTGTACTTTTCATTTCTGTTTTTGTTTTTTGTTTTTTTTTAAGTTTTTTTGGGTCGTTTATTTATGTTCACCTGGCGTCTCAACACCGTACGGCTGTGATCACCAGCCGGCAGCCAGCGGGCCACATCCAGCTCCTGTTAGATTCCCGTCATTCAGCCCACAGAGTGTAGTATCATATATAATATATACAGGGAAGAAGTTAGACGAAGATGTATCTGGATGTAACCAGATAAAACAGGCGTCATTATGGCGCTCTGTTCTTCTCAGTCTAACTTTCTTTTTTCAACTTTAAATATAAATTCAACTAAAAACATCTAAGAATCAGTTTCACACGTTAAACTGATCCATTACATAAAGACAAAGATTTGAGTGTTTTTGATGCCTATGCTACATGTTTATTGAAGCAGCTTAGCGTCTGCGACGAACAACTCTCCTGCGTCTGCGTACACGAAGGGCCCTGCGGGTCCTCCTGCGTCTGACGGCGGGGCGAGAAGATCGTCTGCGTCTGCGTGGCATGATCAATAAGTGACCTGTGAGGGGGGGGATGGGTCCTACTTATAAACTCTGATGACTGATGTCACTGATGTGTGATGTCACTGATGATGTCACAAATCCTGTGCACTAAATGTGTGACATCACCAGTGACATCACAGAAGATTTGATCAGAGTTTATAGGTAGGACCCTCTGCAGGGAAGCTGTTTGAAACTAATCTAATCCTCTTTTCCCCTCTAGGTTGACTCTTCTTCTTTTCCAACAGGGACCTGGACTTAGACCTGGACCTGGATTTAGACCCTCTTTTCCCCTCTAGGTTGACTCTTCTTCTTTTCCAACAGGGACCTGGACTTAGACCTGGACCTGGATTTAGACCCTCTTTTCCCCTCTAGGTTGACTCTTCTTCTTTTCCAACAGGGACCTGGACTTAGACCTGGACTTGGTCCTGGACTTAGACCTGGACTTGCACCTGGACTTGGAGTTAGACCCTCTTCTTCCCTCTAGGTTGAGACTTGGGCTGAGGATAAAATCCCTCGTTGACTTCCTGCCCACTGTACAGTGAGTTTAGAAAAATGTCAAAACATTTGGGTCACTACTCGCTCACTCGCCGGACGCTTACAGTGACGTCATTGTTGTCGCGCAACCAAAACGTTCAGCTTAACAACGACAAAGGATCAAAAATAACGGTAAATATCAGCTTGAAGTCGGTGCCCAGGTTTGACTTTTCAGGATTATTTTGTACTTTTCATTTCTGTTTCTCTTTTTTTTAAAGTTTTTTTGGGTCGTTTATTTATGTTCACCTGGCGTTGATTTATTTTCCAGGTTTGAAAATAACAACATACTTTATCAACAAAAAATAAATAATAATAACCGTAATTAACGTCATGAAAACTTTGGCTGAAACTGTTTGAATCTTCCTCGCTGGTTAGCTTGTTTAAAGAGCATGTTGCAGGTTAAAGACAAAACTTAACTAATCATAGGAAAATGTGTTAACAATACTGCTTTTTAAAGAAATTCTGAGATTAATAACCCACAGGGTCTCCTGGAGACGTTTTAGTACGTGTTCGCACGTCTTTGCTCTTTACTTCCACATTCGGCTGTGACGTAACATAAGGGAGTCCCGCTGAATCCCCGTCTGTTTAACATAGAAAATCATGGATCTGAGTGTCACTCCCGTCAATAAATAGGAAGAAAACATGTATTCCTTTACATATAATGGTCCACTGGCTTATTATTCTGAACCTGTTAGATGTGATAGAGAGCAGAAACAGGCAGGATTAGAGGAATAACGGCCTCAGGAAAGAAGAGAGACCCGGAGCAGGCGTCCTGCTGAGTGACAGGTGTCAGCTCGCCATATATGGGCGAGTGCTGTGTTCACGTCAGCATATATAAAGTTTGTAATCACATTCAATCCATTAAAAAACTATTTGTAGAAGGTGCAAGTGCCGATCATTCACCTTTACGTTGTTTGGGAGTTACTCGTAAAAACGGCAAATCTGTACAACGTATTACGGTGCAGTGCTGCGCGCGCGCGAGAGAGAGAGAGAGAGAGAGAGAGAGAATGAGAGAGAGACAGAGAGAGAGAGAGAGACAGAGAGAGAGAGAGAGAGAGAGAGAGAGATATAGAACCTGATTACACGGCCTGTGCAAATGCAGCACTATGTCTTTATTGTTTATTCCTGATGCAGCTCAGTGCTCACGTTGTTATAGAAAATACAGTGTATGGTGCAGGATTCTCCTGACGTGAGTTCACAGCGCACGTCCACTGAACGTAATCCACACAAACATGCACAACAGCGCACACACTCCACACTTTAATGCGTGCACATATATTAGGCTACTACAAAAAGTTTAAAGTTTTAATGGGATAGAAGTAAAGCTTGTGTTTCTGTTTGTTTCCAAACCGCGCGTTCCGTCTTTTCCCACTGCGCACGCACACACACACACACACACACACACACACACACACACACACACACACACACACACACACACACACACATGCACACACACACACACACGCTCTGTTGCAACAGAGTTGGATTTATAATAAATCGTATGACTACATATATTAATACAGACTGTCCGGTGTCTATTACGCGCAAACTAGAGAATATAACCAGCAGATCAAATCATTAAATGCTTGTCTGCGTATATAATATTTTATGTCAAACACCCAGAGATTTAAATTAATAAGAAAACTCTTTTGTGTCTGATGCCGAAATATTCAACATGTCTGTTCGATCGTTTCTGAGGTTGTGGGAATAATTCCCCAAAACACACTATGAATAATCAAGCCACTTACACTATGCACCCGAATGTGCGCCGCGCAAATTGCAAACTATTGCAGGGAGGCATCCTGTCTGTTCTCACTCACTACCACGTATCATCACACTTCTTTAATCATGTTTTAGCCTGTTTTTTGTGCTTTAATTCTTTTGTGCTGCCTTCTAAATGTTTGTTTGTAAAGTGTTTTATGCTCTCAGTGCAAGACAAGTTCCCCCAGGGGCAATAAAGACTTCATTCATACACGGACGCATGAAGCCGATCAAAGCAGAGTAACAGACCACGACTCCCTCATGTGACGTCATATGACGCGAAAAAAGCAGTTCTAAACAGCTACGCTAAAAACAGCCACTTTCTCCTCTAAATTAGAGCACTTATGTGTTGAAGAATATACAGAAAATGTATGTACTTATTCTACAGCCCTTATCTGACAACATGAAGTGTTAATCTCAACTTTTTTTTAACCTGCAATATGCTCTTTAAACGTCTCAACACCGTACGGCTGTGATCACCAGCCGGCAGCCAGCGGGCCACATCCAGCTCCTGTTAGATTCCCATCATTCAGCCCACAGAGTGTAGTATCATATATAATATATATAGGGAAGAAGTTAGACGAAGATGTATCTGGATGTAACCAGATAAAACAGGCGTCATTATGGCGCTCTGTTCTTCTCAGTCTAACTTTCTTTTTTCAACTTTCAATATAAATTCAACTAAAAACATCTAAGAATCAGTTTCACACGTTAAACTGATCCATTACATAAAGACAAAGATTTGAGTGTTTTTGATGCCTATGCTACATGTTTATTGAAGCAGCTTAGCGTCTGCGACGAACAACTCTCCTGCGTCTGCGTACACGAAGGGCCCTGCGGGTCCTCCTGCGTCTGACGGCGGGGCGAGAAGATCGTCTGCGTCTGCGTGGCATTATCAATAAGTGACCTGTGAGGGGGGGGATGGGTCCTACTTATAAACTCTGATGTCACTGATGATGTCACTGATGATGTCACAGGACAGTGACATCACAGGGTTCGATTGGGTGTGTTTATGTGAAGGAGGTCTGTGAAGTACGGAGGGGCGAAGTTATGAAGCTCCTTTGCCACCTACGTAATATGATGTCACTGATGTGTGATGTCACTGTCCTGTGACATCATCAGTGACATCATCAGTGACATCAGAGTTTATAAGTAGGACCCATCCCCCCCTCACAGGTCACTTATTGATAATGCCACGCAGACGCAGACGATCTTCTCGCCCCGCCGTCAGACGCAGGAGGACCCGCAGGGCCCTTCGTGTACGCAGACGCAGGAGAGTTGTTCGTCGCAGACGCTAAGCTGCTTCAATAAACATGTAGCATAGGCATCAAAAACACTCAAATCTTTGTCTTTATGTAATGGATCAGTTTAACGTGTGAAACTGATTCTTAGATGTTTTTAGTTGAATTTATATTGAAAGTTGAAAAAAGAAAGTTAGACTGAGAAGAACAGAGCGCCATAATGACGCCTGTTTTATCTGGTTACATCCTGGTTGGTTTCAAATGGACCAATCAAAGGACAGACTCAGAATGACATCATCAGTGACATCACGAGAGGTTATAAATAGGGGCGATTTACACTCAGACGTTGACGACGTATCTGACGGCCGCGCAGCCACCATGTTGTTAGCTTCCAGCGTGGCTGTAGCGTCTTCTTTCTTCTTTAGTTTTGTTTTCTTCGTCTTATCTTACTATCTGCTCGTCTGTTTTTATATTCTGTTTCTGTTGATCTCTCAGCGTGTTTCTTGACTCTCTCTCTCTTTGATATGTGAAGAGCATTCAATTAAAATGAGAAGCCACAATGGAACAACAACTCTTCGTCTAACTTCTTCCCTATATATATTATATATGATACTACACTCTGTGGGCTGAATGATGGGAATCTAACAGGAGCTGGATGTGGCCCGCTGGCTGCCGGCTGGTGATCACAGCCGTACGGTGTTGAGACGCCAGGTGAACATAAATAAACAACCCAAAAAAACTTTAAAAAAAACAAAAAACAAAAACAGAAATGAAAAGTACAAAATAATCCTGAAAAGTCAAACCTGGGCACCGACTTCAAGCTGATATTTACCGTTATTTTTGATCCTTTGTCGTTGTTAAGCTGAACGTTTTGGTTGCGCAACAACAATGACGTCACTGTAAGCGTCCGGCGAGTGAGCGAGTAGTGACCCAAATGTTTTGACATTTTTCTAAACTCACTGTACAGTGGGCAGGAAGTCAACGAGGGATTTTATCCTCAGCCCAAGTCTCAACCTAGAGGGAAGAAGAGGGTCTAACTCCAAGTCCAGGTGCAAGTCCAGGTCTAAGTCCAGGACCAAGTCCAGGTCTAAGTCCAGGACCAAGTCCAGGTCTAAGTCCAGGTCCAGGTCTAAGTCCAGGACCAAGTCCAGGTCTAAGTCCAGGTCCCTGTTGGAAAAGAAGAAGAGTCAACCTAGAGGGGAAAAGAGGGTCTAACTCCAGGTCCAGGTCTAAGTACAAGTCCCTGTTGGGAAAGAAGAAGTGTCAACCTAGAGGGGAAAAGAGGGTCTAACTCCAGGTCCAGGTCTAAGTACAAGTCCCTGTTGGAAAAGAAGAAGAGTCAACCTAGAGGGGAAAAGAGGGTCTAAATCCAGGTCCAGGTCTAAGTACAAGTCCCTGTTGGAAAAGAAGAAGAGTCAACCTAGAGGGGAAAAGAGGGTCTAAATCCAGGTCCAGGTCTAAGTACAAGTCCCTGTTGGAAAAGAAGAAGAGTCAACCTAGAGGGGAAAGGAGGGTCTAACTCCAGGTCCAGGTCTAAGTCCAGGTCCCTGTTGGAAAAGAAGAAGAGTCAACCTAGAGGGGAAAAGAGGATTAGATTAGTTTCAAACAGCTTCCCTGCAGAGGGTCCTACCTATAAACTCTGATCAAATCTTCTGTGATGTCACTGGTGATGTCACACATTTAGTGCACAGGACTTGTGACATCATCAGTGACATCACACATCAGTGACATCAGTCATCAGAGTTTATAAGTAGGACCCATCCCCCCCTCACAGGTCACTTATTGATAATGCCACGCAGACGCAGACGATCTTCTCGCCCCGCCGTCAGACGCAGGAGGACCCGCAGGGCCCTTCGTGTACGCAGACGCAGGAGAGTTGTTCGTCGCAGACGCTAAGCTGCTTCAATAAACATGTAGCATAGGCATCAAAAACACTCAAATCTTTGTCTTTATGTAATGGATCAGTTTAACGTGTGAAACTGATTCTTAGATGTTTTTAGTTGAATTTATATTGAAAGTTGAAAAAAGAAAGTTAGACTGAGAAGAACAGAGCGCCATAATGACGCCTGTTTTATCTGGTTACATCCAGATACATCTTCGTCTAACTTCTTCCCTATATATATTATATATGATACTACACTCTGTGGGCTGAATGATGGGAATCTAACAGGAGCTGGATGTGGCCCGCTGGCTGCCGGCTGGTGATCACAGCCGTACGGTGTTGAGACGCCAGGTGAACATAAATAAACAACCCAAAAAAACTTTAAAAAAAACAACAAAAAAAAACAGAAATGAAAAGTACAAAATAATCCTGAAAAGTAAAACCTGGGCACCGACTTCAAGCTGATATTTACCGTTATTTTTGATCCTTTGTCGTTGTTAAGCTGAACGTTTTGGTTGCGCGACAACAATGACGTCACTGTAAGCGTCCGGCGAGTGAGCGAGTAGTGACCCAAATGTTTTGACATTTTTCTAAACTCACTGTACAGTGGGCAGGAAGTCAACGAGGGATTTTATCCTCAGCCCAAGTCTCAACCTAGAGGGAAGAAGAGGGTCTAACTCCAAGTCCAGGTGCAAGTCCAGGTCTAAGTCCAGGACCAAGTCCAGGTCTAAGTCCAGGTCCCTGTTGGAAAAGAAGAAGAGTCAACCTAGAGGGGAAAAGAGGGTCTAAATCCAGCCCAGGTCTAAGTCTAGGTCCAAGACCAGGTCTAAGTCCAGGTCTAAGTCCAGGACCAAGTCCAGGTCTAAGTCTAGGTCCAAGACCAGGTCTAAGTCCAGGTCCAAGTCCAGGTCTAAGTCCAGTTCCAGGTCCAAGTCCAGTTCCAGGTCTAAGCCCATGTCTAAATACAAGTCCCTGTTGGAAAAGAAGAAGAGTCAACCTAGAGGGGAAAAGAGGGTCTAACTCCAGGTCCAGGTCTAAGTCCAGGTCCCTGTTGGAAAAGAAGAAGAGTCAACCTAGAGGGGAAAAGAGGATTAGATTAGTTTCAAACGGCTTCCCTGCAGAGGGTCCTACCTATAAACTCTGATCAAATCTTCTGTGATGTCACTGGTGATGTCACACATTTAGTGCACAGGACTTGTGACATCATCAGTGACATCATCAGTGACATCACACATCAGTGACATCATCAGTGACATCAGAGTTTATAAGTAGGACCCATCCCCCCCTCACAGGTCACTTATTGATAATGCCACGCAGACGCAGACGATCTTCTCGCCCCGCCGTCAGACGCAGGAGGACCCGCAGGGCCCTTCGTGTACGCAGACGCAGGAGAGTTGTTCGTCGCAGACGCTAAGCTGCTTCAATAAACATGTAGCATAGGCATCAAAAACACTCAAATCTTTGTCTTTATGTAATGGATCAGTTTAACGTGTGAAACTGATTCTTAGATGTTTTTAGTTGAATTTATATTGAAAGTTGAAAAAAGAAAGTTAGACTGAGAAGAACAGATACTCACTGAAATCCATTCTGTACAGTGAGAACACATTATGACGCCTGTTTTCTTCTCCTGCGGCTCGGTCATGACATGGGTGCTATTACTTTGTGGAAACTTCGGTCACACGGTTTGGACACAAATCGAGTTTAAACGACAAAAAATTGCCCCATTGAAAATGAATGGCAAAAATTCAAATCCTCGAGTGTAACTGCCAAAAACTTCAGTTTTGGAAACATATTTGTAAATCGCCATCCTGAAGTCATTGTTGCTCGCATATATAAACAAAATATATCAAAAGAAAGCTCTGAGTGTCCTCTCACTCATAAAGCAATAAGTAAAAAACATAAAATGTTTCAGTCACCCAGGGGAGCCATTTGTTTGACAGTCACACACCACATACACACACATTGGGCTCTCACTCTAACTGACGTCCAGAATTTCACAGTTTTTACTCATGTTTTAAAATTGCCACTGTGGTCCCAGTCTGAATGCTAGATGAAAATAAAATATATCAAAACGTGCGCCTATTTGTGCTGTCGCTCACAGTCCAAACGGATTGGTGATACCATGTTTAGTTTTTAAGATATTTGAGGTTTTGCGAGCAGTGGTAAGCCCATTCAAATACATTGATGGAATGTTCTGGCAGATCAAAGCTGAACGTCAACCAATCAGTGAGCAGCAGGTGTTCAGCGTTAGAGTGATGACATCATCATTTGAGTGGGACCATAGCAGTGTGACAGAGTTCTGTCTTAGCTGTTAGCTGACTACAGTTAAACAGTCTTATTGCAGTATAACTCAGAAACACATACACAGACGGCAACCACACTGAAACTATGATGTCATCACTCTTAACTCTGAACACCTGCTGCTCACTGATTGGTTGACATTCAGCTTTGATCTGCCAGAACATTCCATCAATGTATTTGAATGGGTTTACCACTGCTCGCAAAACCTCAAATATCTTGAAAACTAAACATGATATCACCGATCCGTTTGGACTGTGAGCGACAGCACAATCAGGCGCACGTCTCGATGTATTTTATTTTCATCTAGTTTTGTTATATTTTCTTAATTGAAAGATGACAAAGAGCGCTGATAGGTCAGCTTTTCAATGCAGTTAAATATCATGTGACATCCAGGAAATGAACCACACTGCTGTCTTTTTATATAAATATTCTTTATACATCACATCCATGTTACATTCTAAAGAAATAGAAGCCAACAGCAAAAGTCACATTCAAGTCATTTCTGTGCTGCGCATTGAGGCGTCGTCGCCCCCGACCTCTTAAGGCACCAAAAATAAATAAGATACAAAATCCAAAAATGAATTACCAATCCAAACAGCACGGGGCTCCTGGAAGCTCAGGATGACGGATAACACACATCCTGTATTTATACAGGCACAAATCATTTAAGGATCAAGTCCCAAAGGTTTTTTAAAAAAGGACCTTTTTTGCCCCCTTTTCTGACATCTGGGTTTTTACTTTTTCTTGTGCTCTTCTGTCTGAAACTCGGCCGTCCTCCCTACAGAATATGATTTTATAAATTTAACATTTAACAAAACACGGAGAGGGAGATCATGTGGTTCAGCAGTTTCACAAAGATCCTGTGTAAAACTGTACTTGTTTATTTTTCTAGAAGAGGCGTAGACATCTGAAGTGTTGATATCTTATATCGATCCCCTCAGCATAAACTAAGTCAAGACTAAACTCAGAACTGGAGCCCGACCAGTGAATCAAACAGCCGATAATATTGTCCGTGATTACTGTATCAAGTTTGACGTACGATAAGTGCAGATAGTTCTAGAATAATTCACGAGTCCTGTAGCATTTCAATAGAGATTCACGAGCAGTTCTCTTTCACCAGCAGAGGGCGCTAGATGGATCACAACAAGCGAGAGTCGAGTGACCATCCTTGTATGATAGCTGCGTTTGAGGAGTTGAATCCATCGCTAAAGATCAAAAACGCATCAAATCAAAATATCTGTGATTTATCCGTGTGTGCTTTCTTTTCTCCTCCTATCAGTATCGGCCCTGAAGGTGCCTAATCGGTCGGGCCCGACTTAAAGCGGGACAACAGTGTCAGCTGAGACTCATTCATTCCTCTCTCAGTTAAACTCATTAAAGAGGAGGAACAAACACAAACAGGAAGCTCCCGAGGTATCGCATGTGTGTATGTATGAAACAGGATGAGTTTCTGAGCATGTGTACATCAAGCAGTGTGCATGCACTTGTGATTGTAGTGGGTGGAAAACCGGTGACAGGAGAAGCTGACGTTATGCACATTGTATTTTGCGCGTCTGTATTAATTGTTTGTATTTATTCCTTCTATTGTCTGCAGCAAGTTTTTGCCCGTGTACGAGACAAAATTCTCCCCAGGGAGACGCATAAAGAAACCTTGACCTTGAGCTTGACCTTGAGAGGGAAAAATCAGGAAGTGATTGAATGAAGGGCAGCACAGATGTGAGCAACACATTAGTAACTGAATAAGTGTAAAATGAAGCTTCGGCTGTATATCTGAAGATATTGTTAAGATTATTGACGTAGTCTTGATGCATGTCGACTGTCTCGCTGCAGCCATGTCATGTGGTGTCTTTAAAAAGGGTTTTAATCATAAAACTGGAGAGAACCTTTATGCCTCAAATAATCAGCAAGCCCATCATCGATGGAGGAGCTCGATTAATAAAAAAGATCAGAATATATGAAAGCTCGACTGGCGAGCGGTCCAGTGTGTTCGCCGCCTCTCGACCTATGGCAGCTGGGATCAGCTCCAGCCCCACGACCACCCCAAACGGGAAACATCTGGAGAGACACTGGAAACAGCTTCACCATCAATCCGACATGACATGACTGCTGCACAGAGTGTAGGATGAGCATGTGTGGTGATTATGAGTAACACAAAGGCAACCAGAGGGCCGGCCTCAGAGCAGCAAACAACTTTGACTCTTTAGACAAAAAAAAATCAGCAAAAAGGAGAAAGCTGTCGCTGTGACGGGTCCAGAGAAGCTCCCATCGCTGCCACCAGATGTTTGGTCCCTGTATAAATAGCACACGGTGTTACACGGACGTGACACGGATGACCACCTCTCCTGAGTCGCTGTCCTGGCTGAGGTTGTTTCGCGGCACGAGGCCGGGGCAGAAGGGGGCCAGGCAGAGGCAGGTCCATGGCTGCGACCTCAGCTGGGTGGGGTTTAAAGGGCCACTGGTCCCAAAGGGGGCCAAAGGCAGCCAAAGCGTCCTGGGGGTCAAAGAGGAGTGGCCAGTGCTCGTCTCCTCCATGTCCTTGGCCTTATTGTAGCTCTGAACGTCCCAGTGGAGGTTGACGGCCCGCCAGCGCATGAAGACGTTGTACACTGCTGCCCCCTCGTGGACAATCAGACCTGTTACAAGGACAAAAAGTCAACTGTAAACGACAGCGTCATCACCTGGTATGACCCCTTCTTAAAGTGAAACCAGTACATGTTTAAAGCTCCAGGAACTAGTTTGTCCTCAACACGCCATGGATTCATTTAGAGGAGTGTTTTATACGGGTCGACTGTGGAGAGATTAAAGAGCCTGCGTGCTCAACTTCAATCCTTAAATCAATAAACACCCATGGAGGCATGCAAGCTGCTTCAGTGCATGATGATAAAAAAAAAAAAAGATGCACCACAAATCTCAGGACAGTCAGAAGTGATGCGGAGGACACAGATGTGAGAACTTTCTGGGTGCATCATTCTCCGTAAATATGAACTACAGACACCCGGGGTAGAACAGGTGCTGAGTCAACCTGCGTAAACACAAGTGGATGTTTATAGTGTCGTGAGGTGATGAGCCGCTCAGCGCTGACTGAACTAACGCTGTGCTCCGTCTGGGAGGTTGTGTCTCATGAAAAAAAAAAGATCTTCTATTTTCTGTTTCACGCCTTAAATAAAGGTTTTAAAACAATGATAAGATCTGTGACCTAAAGAATCTGACTTTTTTTTCCTTTTAGTCAGGACAGAGGCTTTTAACTTTTAACTGTATTTATCTTCAGACGCGCTGTTTGTCAGTCGACATGGTAGGCAGCTGTGTGCCAGTACGCGGCCCTCCACCAAGAGCTGCTGAACTTCAACCAGCAGCCGAGGCTCAAAATGTGCAGATTTTGCAGTGATAGTAGGAAACCTCCCTAAAGGGGCCCCATGCAGCTGACAGCACTCCCTCTCCATGTCCTGTATGTGAAAGAGGGAAACAGAGGACGGGGCCTCCGATCAGTGTTGGCTTAGAGCCTTGAGAGACTCCAGAGTCGCCACAGTCTTATCCTGTATATGAAGCATCTGTTGTTGTTGTTGTTGTTGATGTTTGCAGTGACTTCTGCTCACCTACACAAACCAGGTCCATGAAGCCGTACATGCCGTAGCAGATCTGGAAGAGGACGTCGCGGCGCTGCCACACGGCCTGCGGGCTGAGAGCCGACCACAGGAGCCAGGAGATGCTCGCCACCAGGAAGAGAGAGCCCAGGAACACGGCGATGATCTGCACCTTCTCCACCAGAGTGATGGTGATGGACTGCCACTGCACACACGACATGACAATGACACGTCCTCGGGTTTCTCATCTGCCACCTGCTGTCAATCACTGCATATTTATCTATATCTATATATATCAGACACATTATGAAGGATAGTGTGTGAATTCCCTGTGTGTGAATATGACAGTTATACAGCGTCATACAGTAGCAGGGGGCACATGCACTAACCACGACTGGACTGATCCTAAATTTAACAGTTAAACAAGAAAAGTGTCAAATCAGAATGAATTCGAGGCAAATTAAGTTGAAATAAACCTTATTTAGAATTAAATGTAAACTTTGAATTTTAATGTCACGAAAAAATAATTATAGAGTTAGAAAAACACGACTTCAAAAACAAACAAAAAAAGGCTTGCTTGTGTAAAATAAAAGCCGACACGCAAACCTTGCATGATATCACTTTAGCAGCCTAAAGTGTCTGAACATTTTCTATAGTCCAAGCTAGTCGGCCCTCAACTGTATTTAAACTACACAGGCATTGCTAGGCTTTCCATTTTACTACAAGAATGAAGATGCCAGGCGACCTCTTCAACACGTGCTCGACCAGCAGAGGGACAAAGTCTTTGGTTTGCAAGTCACAAGTGAGTCTCAAGTCTTTGGTCTCAAATCCCAAGTCAAGTCCCAAGTTGAATCAAGAGTCCTAACTTTTGAATTTCAAGTCCTCAACAAGTCATAAACTCCCTTCACCAGGAAATGCCATTTTAACAGAGTAATACACAAATCATCATTTCTATTCATGTTTTTTTTTTGTTGCCTCCTCTGTGAAAAAAAAACCAGCTACTGACTGAATCCGATCACTCATTCTGTTTGCAAGCTACATGTTCTTCTTTAACGAGGGCATTGTTGGGCTTTTCATTTTGCTTCGAGAGTTCAGATTCCAGTCCGACCCTGCAGGATGCTAAAGTGAATAAAGAAACATGTAATGCGATCTTTTGAAAAGAGAAGAAGGTGGACGGTGAGAGTTGGAGGCCTTGGTTGAGCGCCGGAGCAGAAGACAGAATAAAACCGTGCATGCAGAGATCTGTTGATGGTGAGTGGATGATTGTGACGCTGCACAGGACTTGTTTAAAGACAAGACTGAGCGCACAGAGAGAGAGAGAGAGAGAGAGAGAGAGCTCTGCTGAGCCTCAGCTGTGTGTTTGCTCAGTCTGCCTCTGACTCAAGTCCCATCTGGAGGGAAGCGATCTGGAAAGGCCCGAGTGTTCTTCAGGGGGAAAGAGCGATCCAGAATCCAGATATTTTAAGCTTCAGGAGTCTGTGTCTGATCAGCTTTGGATGGAAGAAGAGGAAGTAAGGAAGCTGAAGTGACAGCGGAGGCGTGAGGAGAAAACGGACGGTGGCTTTAGCGATGTGGGAAGCTGGAAGCACGATGTCTGATAATAAACAAAAGAGCACATTTAACTGTGAAGTAAAGAGAGGCTGTGTGTGAAGCCAGTTTGATTTTTATAAATCACTTTTGGCTTCATGATTGTGTCTGAAGCTGAACAGCAGATGTGAGCAACTGGAAGCCCCTCCCCCTTTTTGGTTTCAGCCCAAAAGTCATTTAATTGTATCTTTATTTTAAATGTTCCATCTTCTTTTTTTAAAATTGTACTCTCAACTCATCGTTGTAAATTAATAATTAATAAAAGGTAAATGAAGCTGAGCGAAAGTTCAGTAAGGAAGACTTTAAGTGATCCACAATCAGGTTTCTCAGTCACTCTTTTCACGCTGTCATTTTCGAGCTGTCAGTCTGGGTCGTCCGTGGGTCAATCAGCTGTTCTGTCAGCTGACCTCGTCTAACCAATGGCGCAGCGTTCCTCCTTCGTTTTCGGCCTATCATCGTTCAGCTCTCCTTTTAAATATGATCCTTTTTCTTCCCTCGTTCTTTCAAGCTGGCTTCGTGCGCCCCTCCACCTCCCCATCACCGCCATCTTCAGGAGCAGAGTCAGCTCCACCTCGGTCTCATCAAATCATCAGTCCTCCCCCACCAGGGTCTGGACTCCATGGGGGGGGGGGAGTCATTATCCTAATGACGAGCAGGACTTCATCACTAAATCGCATCTTCCACCCCGTAGAGTCCAAGCGCCAAAACATTCAGTCAAATCTCATTCTGTCAATCACTCTTCACTGTCATAAATTCATTCTTAATATCACTTGTCTCTCCTGATTGAAATAAACATAGTCCCTGTACACCTGGGCTTCGTCAGGTTAGTCACTACTCTGACTACTTAAAAAAATTAAAAGTATCCAAAGTGAAGTTCCTGTTTTATCGTGAAGCGGAGACAAACTGTGACATGGAGATTAAACGTGTGTTGTCGTTCCTTTGTTACATTAACAAGTGTTTGTTTCCACGGCCTATGACATCATTTCCTGTTCACCCGTGACCTATAAACCCACGCCATCAACCATCACCACCTCCTGTCCAAACTAACATTAAACCATTGAATTGATTCGATAAACACACAGGTGATCGGCTCCTACACAAGCAAAGAGGCAGCTCACCTCCTGTGACTAAAAACAAGCTGTCGTTCAGTGTTGACGTCTCCGTGATAATTCAGAGACAGTCGTGAAGAGGGCGACCTGTAACCTCGTGAAAACACCATGAAGAACATGATGGCTGCAGTTTGGATGACACGGTCGAGATGTTTTAATACGTGATGGTTCATCATGGTTGGAAGCAGCCTGCTGTGTTGAGCCCTCAGTGTCTCACACAGAGACACTGAAGAATCAGGAGCTGCTCGGGGTTAAAGGTCACATCAGACATGCAGGAGCTGAAGGTCAAACCCCGTGACCTTCCACCTGGGACACTGAGCTACAGCTGAGGTCAGACTTATGGAGCGTACCTGCCACGGCCTCTTCATGTTGATGGCGATGACGTGGAAGCGGTAGCAGCAGAGCTCGCAGGTCCAGCAGCCTCGCTCGCTGATCCACTTCAGCAGGCAGTGCTGGTGTGTGTAACGCACCGAGCCGTCACACCGGCACGGATTCAGCAGGTCGCCCTGGACAACCGGAGAAGGGAGGGAGGGGGGGGGGAGGGGTGAAAAGGTCAAATATGGGCACCGAATGAGAGACAGGAAGTGGCTGCACACTCAAGGTCACACAGCAGTCAGGCAGGAGGATTAATGTCACCTGGCTGACGTGTTTCCTGAGGTCACTTAAAGTCAAACACTCTGAAGCTCTCTGACAGAACTCTCAGAGCGTTAGCATGCTCAGCTAGCATCTCATCACTTTACTCAGCCTTATAAACAGGTGACACTTCACTCAATACACCTTCCTACCTGAGCAGGCAGATTTTCTAAACTTGACTGCTAAACAAAAGAATAAGAAATAAAAACAGACTTTTATTCTGAAGTTCTGAACTCTTGTTTCGCTCGTCTTGAGTTTCTGTCGCTGTGGCTGATTTGATGTTTGAACAATGTCAGAAATAGAGAGAAACCACTTCCTGATTGGTCGATATCAGAACCTTGCAGCCAGTATGAATCTTTTCGAGGTCGACGATGGAAACTTTCCCATCATTTCAGAAATGCTTGAAGAAAACATGCGGCAGCTTTTCAGCACAACGCTCAGATCGATGTTCGTTTCTCCAGGCTGCAACACTCGCCGATACTCGCGGCCGGATGCAGCTCGACATTAATCATCGGAGTCCAAACCTATTTGTTCAGATGTTTTCCTCCCTCGAGGCTTTCCTGAAGACGCCATTACTGCTGCTCTGACCTGCCGGCCGGGCGCTCAGCGGCATATTAATAGTATATTAAGGTCAGTGGTCTGAGCGCTCGTTTCTCATCGTGTCAGATTAACCTTGTGGCTTTAAAGGCACCTCGGAGGCTTCTGCTCGCATTAACTGAAGCCCACCGACCATTTGGTAAAAAAACAACCATCAAGGAGAGTTTTAGTTTGAGCTTGAATTCTCAGCGAGGAGACGTTTGATGAAAAACATTCAACCTATTTTACTTCTAAAGAAAACGAGGAGACGCTGGAGTCCAGTCAACAAGGCTCCAACAGAGTGTGTGTGTGTGTGTGTGTGTGTGTGTGTGTGTGTGTGTGTGTGGATGCTGTGTTTGAAGACAGACAGGTGAGCAAACTGTTTTTAAACTGTCTCAGACGTCAACGCTTGTGGACGCAGTGGGACGTCGTTTCTTCGTCTCCAGTTTTGACACGTCGGGTTAACAATCAGAAAGTCAGTGATGACATCATCACCACGAACCTGATGAGGAACACTTTGGTGATGAAGAGCGCCACGTGAGGTCAACTCAGTTCACTTTGTCCAGGAGACTTTTTGAAAACGAGATTCTTCATCTCGATGACTTTTCTTCTTTTTCTTTGAAATAGAAAGTGTGATTTATTTCACAACACTCGGCGTTTAATAAATAAACTTTTTAACTTGAAGCACAGAGCGGCCATGTTGGATTTTAGCTCAGGCTTCCTGAAGGTTCTCTGAGTTTACAAGTCACGATGACGCATCAGAACCCGCAACTCAATTTCCTGATTTGTGACATAAAAAAAAACCCATCAGGATTGAGGGTCCGTCCACGTCGTCGACCCGCGTGTTTAAAAAAAAGAAGAAGTGAGCACAGACTCTGGACAAACGTAGGCCGTGTTCTGATCGTGGATATTTTGACATCAGCTGTTTTTCAAAGTTGAGAACAAACTCGCCGTGGTCACTTTCCTTCTCGGTGTTTTTTAAACAGGAAATGTGAACACGCCGGTGTCGAGTAACCTCCCGCTCTCACTCTATCTGCTCAGAAAGGAATATTAAAAGTGTCACATTTCTTGTTTCGTGATCTTCTTGATAAGTGCTGAGTAAGCCCAGCCACCGGTCCTGTATGGAAATCAAATATGAGTCTGGACCCGGAGGCAGAGCGGGATTAGATTAGCCCTGCTAATAGGCTAAAGCCCACGTTCACGAGACAGGATATTCACTTAGTCATTCAGTGCCCTGACTGCTCTTCCCTCTCTGCTCAGATGAGCGGTCCCTCATCCAGCCTCGCTGTCCCTCTCCACACAGACCGGCCCAGGCTCTGATTACTGAGTCCATTTGGCCCGTGCAGCAGGTCCACATCCGTCAAACCTCTGGCAGGACGTGCAGACGGGTCAGACTGATGCTGCGGATGGATGTTTGATGTGTCACTGACTCCTCCTTTAAAACTCTTCTCTCTGTGTTTCTATTGGTTCTCTGGAAGTGAAAATAAAATGTTTATGAAGAGTAAACTGTGACTGAACTGTGTTTCTTCCTCTTTGTGACAGAATCAGACTTTGACAGATTCATGATATGAACATCTGGACTGAAACGATCTCCATTCACTATTTTAATGTACATATTTTTGAAAGCTCAGGCTGAGAGAAAACGTGATATAAATGTCGTCCTATGTGGAGTCATGTGATCGTCTGGCTGGTCCATCAAGTCAAAGTTCAATTAAACTTCCTCAGAGTTTCAGTTCAGACGGACTCTTCTTCACCCGGCTGCTCTCATTTAGATTTGTCACGTTTGATGAGGATTCCTTTTTCATGAAAAAGCACGTCTTTGAAAAATGTGCTCCATCGTTAAACGAGTGATTTGATAGTTTTCTCACGCCTGTGATCCAGAACCTCTGTGGGTCAGAGTGATCAGAATCCTCCTTCAATCAAACGTGATCACCTGAGTTTACTCGATTATTTAAAGTGTGAAACCTCGTGAACGTCTGAAGCTGCTGAAGTCAGACTGTAAAACCTCTTTATCTCGCACTGATTAGGTGTTTGCACCGAGGGCCTCTGAGGGCCCCTGAAGGACCTGTGAAGGTCCTCGAAGCTCACCTCTAGTCGTGCTGATGTGTGCGCTGTCCGTGGTGCTGAAGTCACTGCAGCTCACTGCTCACCTCTCTCATCGGTGGTTTGCACCTTGTTCTGTTTAAGGTTTTAGATATTAGGTTTATGCATCTGTTTAGGTTCTGGTTCTGGTTGGCCTGCACTACTGAAACCCGTCCAATCAGATCAGTCTCCAGGCTGTGAACTGCTGTGAGAGACTCCCCTCAGCAGCTTCACCTCTTTTTTAATTAGAGGAGCCACAGCTGGCAGCCAATCAGTGCCTCACCTTCACTCAATTTAAATCCCACCACTCACTACACCTGCAGCTTTAATGTGCTCGCGCTGCAGGGACACTCTCACATCAGACCTGTTCACACTGAGTTACCTGCTCTGCGCCCTGGAAGCAGATCCGACAGCTGGGAGTGGGGATGCAGGTCTCGCTGCTGCAGTTTGAATGCATCGCCTGCGTCTTGCACGAGCTGCCCCCAGCAGCCCCTTCCTCACTGGAAATATTCCCCTCGTTGTTCCCCCCACATGCGTCCCTGCAGCTTCGGCCCTCCTGGCAGCTTTCTGCCTCCTTCTTCTCTTCCTCCTCCTCCTCCTCCTCTCTGTGCTCTGCCTGCTCCTCATCCTCGTCGGGGTGCGGACGTCCTTGAGAGCCGTCCGGTTCGTCTTCATCCCAGGTGTGGCGTTGGGTGAAGGCAGTGCCTCCCCTCGCCTCTCCACCAGCAGCCCCCGGCTCTCCCTCCTCCGTGCTCATAATACAATGAAAAGTCGAGGTGAAATTGCATAGATGCCTCCCGACAGGTTAGACAGTATCCACCACTGCGACGCAGGGATGTTGTGCAGCCTCCAGGCTCCCGGATCACGGCTCTGACGGAGGATATACCTCCGCTGCGTGGTTCCGTGCTCCTATGGCTGTGGTTCAGCGGCCGGATCCTGCAGGACCCGCCTCAAGCGCTCCGGAGACCCGCGGAGCATTTCCAAGCAGCCTCCATTCATCGCAGCGGGACTCAGCCGTCCTGAAGCGCCGGAATCTACCTCTTCCCCCCTCCCTCCCTCCCTCCCTCCTCCTTAATCCCCCACCGAGCTGCACAGCAACGTCGACACGAGGAAGCGCGTCCTCCAAACGGGACCAGCCGGGCTGAAACCACGCGGACCAGGACTACAGAGGCTCCCGAGCAGAATCTCCTCAAGTGTCTGTGATGATGAGTCTTACTGTCTCAGGAAGCAGTAAAGACCATTTCCCCCCGGGAGGGTGACCAATCAATCACATTATTATCCCATTAATATGATGGAGGAGGTCCAGCACGCGCTGCTCCTGCACAGCCGGCTGTCAGGCAGAGAGGATCAGCTGACACGGACTGTGGTGAGATGTGTGGATCCACAGAACTCAGTCTGGGTTAAAGGGTCAGCTGCTGGGTTATAAATGTCCTCTTTATCAAAGGGTGAGGGCTGAGTAATAAGAGACACTTCAGCCTGTCACTGATAGAGCTGCCCCCCCCCCCCCCCAAAAAAAAAAAAAAAAAAAAAAAACGCAGTTCCTCAGGTGGCCACTAGAGGCTGGATTCAAAATGAGTCGATCCAGATTGAGCTCAATGTTAAAACATCGAGCGCTAAGGCAGGAAATGTGGATACGTAGCAACAAAGACAAGAGATTAAGATAATTAAAGAGAAATATTACAAAATAAAAACTCAAAGAATAAAGTTTATAGGAGTGAATTCATTGAAGTCGAGCTTTGAAGTCTTTGTAAAACTTAAATGAACAGCTCTGTGAGTTGACCCTTCCTTTTATCTCGGACGCCATCGACTCACGCCATAAGTTACACATACGAGAGATGAGGGCGGGAAACGTTTCCTTACACATCGTGCAACGTCACTGGAGCCGAGCTGAGGGCCACACACTAGCATGAGTCAGCAGTTTTGTTTTTTTTTAAGTTTAAAGTCAAAGATTTAGCTCATGTTTTCTTACAGCTCTTTAAATGATTGAGACGAGTTTCAGATGTTTATATGACGGAGACTGGACGTGTTAGAAACCCTCACAGCTGTAAATGTCAGTATCTTTATTTTCCTCCACTTGGACTCGACCGTGATGAAGTGGAGAGAAGCATTTCCAAGAAGAATCTTCCTCCCTTTGTTTTTTTTTTTTTTGTTTTCCTTTTTTTTTTGTTGTTGAGGATGTCTATCGCTTTCCGGGGAGCGGGCCAGTAATGGACTCTAATGCAGCAAAGGAAATTATCCACTCATGTCCAATCACTACCTACGAGGCACCGATCAATAGCAGGTCCCCAGGGCTCGGAGGGAGACCGGGATCGTGCTGAGAGCAGAGAGGGGGCCAGGCGGACTTTGTTGACGAGGGGTGCAAACTGAGTCTGGCTTTAACTTTTGGATTCTTCCTCCTGGTTTGTTCTTATATTTATTAATAAGAGCTCCAATCAGAGGATTCAGGTTTGACTCTTCTGATCGTTGGATGAAGAACGATCTGAGTGAATGACTTTTATCCAGGGAATATAAGGTTTTAACGATATGCTTTATAAAAGGTTAATTAATAATGCATCCACCAGTTCTGAGCCATTAACAAGAACAACTTATTTTTTTTTTCAATGTCTCAGAAGCATTTTTTTTTCTGTCTCCTGTTGGAAATGTTCAAGTCATTCAGGGTTAAAAAAAAATCCCATCATTATTTATAATCTCTACTTTCAGTAACAACAGAATGACAAACACGTTCTTATCGAGTCTTTTAAAACTAGTCAAACATTAAAAAACCTAAAAATATTCTTTTTGTTCTTTCAAACAACAGAAAACATCATTTGATCATAAGCCCCGCCCCCTGATGAGGCAGAAAACCAATCAGAGTTTAGGATTTTGGGGCGTGGCTAGGGAGATCCCAGAGAGGAAATGGTGCGTTCACGTGGTGTCGGACACATCAGACTCATGTTTGCAGCCGGCCTCTATAGTGCCCATTGTTGGACAGCTCAGCTAAAGTTAGCAGAGACGCTAGCTGAGGTCAAATTACTCTCATTGGTCTTCGCTGGTCATTTTCAGTGTTTCATGTTGATATATTCGTCACCATGTATGGAGGCTATAGTCCTCAGGCGGGCGGGCGGTCCGGGTTCGACTCCGGCCTGAGGCCCTTTCCTGCATGTCGTTCCTCTCTCTCTCTCTCTCCCTGACTTCCTACATTATCCTCTGTCTCTCTCTGTCTGTCTCTCTCTCTCTCTCTCTCTGTCTCTCTCTCTCTCTCTCTGTCTCTCTCTCTCTCTCTCTGTCTCTCTCTCTCTCTCTCTGTCTCTCTCTCTCTCTGTCTCTGCCTCTCTGTCTCTCTCTCTCTCTCTCTCTCTCTGTCTCTCTGTCTCTCTCTCTCTCTCTCTGATCACTGGAAGGCAACAGGAGTAAATGAGATCTAACGCGATCAGAAACAGTCTCGTTTAAGATTCACCTCCTCCCAACATGTCCGCCGTGCTAATGCCTCTCAGCTCTGCCGTCCTGATCAATTAGTCTGCTTCTCGCCGTCGTTCAGTCTGAACAGCCCCCCCCCCCCCCTCCTCCCTCCTCTTGCTTTTCCTGTCGACTCTGTCAAACAGCGGCGTGCTGGACGGCCAGAGAGCCCTAAACCCTGAAACCAGCGCGCCACAAACACTCTCCCAGAAAAGGAAGTGGGAGAAGCTGCCAGGGATAAAAGTGGAGGACCGCAAACAAATGGAGCGACTGAGCTCATTAAAGGGGGCGGCTTTCCATGACATCATCTGCAGGAGGCTCGGAGTCATTGACAAATCTGACGTCCCAAAGTGCAAGTCATTTTTTTCCTGCACGACATTTTATTAAATGTTCCAAGTAAAACGCGAGTTAACCACGACGTGTTGATCTTCTCCAACAGCGTGAGACATTTGTTTCTATTTAAAGGAGAAAAAAAACTTTGTCATTTTGTGTTTAAATTTGACTTTTTGTCGACACTTTATTTTCTTTGTAATTTCAGTTCATTCACTGCTCTGTAAATTCTCCCAGGGACGAATAAAGTTTTTTTGAATTGAATCAAAGTGTCTCTGAGAAGCTCGTGGGAAGAAGATTCGCTGCCTGTTTTGACATCATGTAGAGAAAATAAAACAGGTGTTTTATTTTGAAAGGGACAGGATGTTTCCGGCTCGCTCTATTCTGGACAGATTGACGCACAAAACGAGTGACGTGATAAATATGAAAAACATTTATTTAGTGGATGTTTCAGCAGCACAGATAAATCACGAAGACGCCATCCGGCATGTTTCACTCACACGTGAAATAAAAGCAAACATCTTCTCCGTGCTGATTGGTTGTTGATTTCACTTCCAGTTTGAGCCAGTAGCATTTCTCTCGCTCTCGTTTTGGGATAAAGGGCGTGGAGATGTAAACGCCGGCGGTTAGCTTCAATGAGCCTGCAGGAGGAGGAGGAGGAAGAGGAGGAGGACGAGGGGGAGGAGCCACAGTTTGAATCTGGTGTTTATACTTAAAATGGTACCAACTCCATCTTTAATTTTGTGATCTCACGCCAACACCTTCAGGGGTGCAGCGTCTCAAACACGTCTGCACGGTCGGTTCCCTCGTCCACACTAAATGTAATCAAACTGATTTTTAATAAATCAGAGAAAGTTTGTTGCTGCAGAAAGCGGCTCGTGTTTGACGCCACGGTCCCGCACACGGCTCGATTCCCGGCCTCCACTAGAACATGACTTGGCATCTGAAGTGCTTCTGCTTGTTGGAGTTGTTGCTCATTCCCATCCTCAGCATCCACTTCGACTTCATCATCTGAACGTACTGCATGTCTCTCTGCTTCTGGTAGAGGGCGCCGCAGCCTGAGGAGAGACGACGCACAGGGTGGATGAGTCACATTAAATAAACACAGCAGGGTGCAGTGTGCAGTTTGAGCAAGCAGAGGGCGCTCTCACTGCACACACTCATGACCTCACTAAATGAAGACAGTGATGTCGTAGTGAATGCCGACTATCCATCCCGCCCACGATGGAGGGACAGGCTCGCTACACATCCTCCAAATGTGTGTGTGTAGAGCGCTCTGATTGGTGGGACTCATGGGCGGGTTCTGATGTGGGAGGAGCACTCGATGTGGATCAGGTTCATAGACGTGTTTGTGGTGAATAATATTACGACATATATCTGTCTGTTTGGATGTCAGCAGGTTGTTGGTTTTAAGGAGTTCTCACTCTCCAAGCCAGCAGGTGGCGCTGGTCTGTTATGATTGGAAGAGAACGTTTTCACACCGCTGTCGTTCACCACTTGTACTTCTAATCGAGAAGGATGTCTGATAAACAGGAAAATGGCGCCTGATCTTGTAGTGGTTTTAATGTTGTTTCTTTATCTACTTTTTTTTTTGTGTTTAATATAAATCAGAAAGGCAGAGACGACCTGAGAGCAACACGAGGAAACACATTCATCCATAAACCTGCAGAAAATGTAAATGTGCTCCACGAGATGATGGATGCTTTTACTCTTCAGCTCATCAGTGCATGTATTAGTGAGGTTACGCAGAGAGCGCCCTCTGCTGGTTAAATCTGCACACTGATTCAGATTCCAGATTCCGAGGTGAAGCTTACCTCCGTCTCCGGCCCAGCCCAGAGCTCTGTACTGCCGGAGGACTCTGCCAACAGCGTTCCGATTGTGGCTCAAAGCCACGGCTCGCTGGGCGCCGAACCGCTGTTTGTAGTACCTCATGAGCGAGCGATGGCCGATCTTGGCGCCTGCAGAAACACACGACACGGACAACAACAACAACACGATTCACCAAAATCTGAAAATGTTCTGAAAGTTCAGGAGTAAAAAAAAAAAAACATTCCTCAGATTCATGACGTGTTTTAAAACATGCGCACCCCCCCCGCCAATTAGTACACAAAAACGTCCCTCTAATGCCCATATATGGTCGTATGACTGGAGGGCTGTGTGCACAGTTTGACGGCGTTCCTGAGTCACCGCTGCGTGATTAAGGTCACGATCACCGCGACGCAGTGAGGAGAGAAAAAAAAAAAAAAGAGAGAAAAGGTTTGTTTTTGCCTAGCAACGGTTGCTACGAGAGGGCGCTCTCACCTGACGGGAGAGTCAGCTCCAACGTTTCGTCGTCGTACTCTAACGTCTTGTCGTCCGGCAGCTCGTCTTCGCCCATGTCGGCGTCCTCTCCCTCCTTCCTGTCTGGATAGCTGCTCCTGTGATTTAAAATAAATAAAATGGATAAAGTCAACGGAGAGATTTTTTCATCCCTTAAAACCTGAATTCCGACTTTGTGTTTTTTTCGTACCTGAAGTCGTAGAAGTCTGCAAACTCGAGCGCGGCGTCTCCCTCGGTGAACAGCTTGCAGTGGCTTTTGTCCGTCATGTGACTCTGCACCGCTTCGGCCGAGTAAAACGAGCGGCCCTTCTCGTTACACCACAAGCACACGTTCCCGGCGCCGACCTTCTCTCCTGCAAACACACGACAACGAGACCGCTCTTTAAATCCCTCGCCGAGACATCCCCGATGACGCCTGCTCACATGAAAAAACGCCACCACACTCACCGAGGTAGCGGACGAGCCCCTTCAGGTCGACGACGAACTCCACGTCCGGGATGAAGAAGCCGTGGACTCTGGTCATGTGGGTCACGTTCTTCATCAGCGTCTTCGAGTGGTGCGAGCAGAACAGGCATTCTGTGACGGGGATGGAGCCCGGCAGGGCGGCGGGTTCCGGGTCGGAGGAAGCCGCGGGGTCTCCTTCCTCGTGATCCATCACCTCCTCTTCTTCTTCCTCCTCTTCCTCCATCTCATCATCATCATCATCATCGTTGCCGTCAACGTCTTCCCAATCGTCTGGAACATGTTTGTGATTAGCAGCAACATAACGGCGTCGATTTAAGACTTTTCGGGAACGGCGTTCTCCTGCTTACCTTCTCCAGGTGCGGCGCCGTCCTCTCTCTCTCTCCTCTTGGCTTGCTCCTCCAGCCACATCAGCCTCGGAGGTTTCTCCTGCTTCTCCGCCCTCGGCCTCGCCGCCCCTTGTGACGTTTGGGCCTCGCTCGTCCTCCGCTGCTCTTTCAGGGCCTGCTGCAGCGCCTCGTTCCTGGCGTCGCGATCCGCCTTCTCGTCGCCGAGTCCTTTCTCCAGGTTCTTCTCGTTCATCTTCTCCACTTTCCTCTGAGCGGCGAGCAGGGCCTGCTTCTCCGCCTGCTGGTGTTTGTGGGACTGCAGGTGGTTCTGGTGGGCGTTGGCGCTGGAGAACTTCTTGTTGCAGACGGCGCAGCCCTCGGTCGCCGCCGCGTCGCTCAGCTGCTGCTCCGTGGCCAAACGCTGCGCCAAGACGCGCTCCTGGAAGTTTTCGGCCGTGACGGGAGGCATGTCTGCCACCTTGCGCTTCAGGTTGTAGCGATGCCAGTCGGTTTTGTAGTGAGCTCGCTGCACCTCGCCGTCTGCAAACGCCACCCTGCAACTGATGCAGGTGTAAGAGGCCATCGCAACCTGAGCAGAGGAGAAAAGATTGAAAACAGCATTAATACAGGATCCTGTTTGAACAGTTTCACGACGTAAATTCCAATCTCAAAACTACATTTCTGAGTGAGGTAAAAGTATTTTATGGAAGGTGATATAAAAGTTATGTAACACAAATTATGGTTGCTCGGTTAGCTTAGCCTAACCAGCTAACAAAACGTTACTAAACTGCTGAGAAAATAAACTACATGACAATAAATGTTTTAAAAGACCTTTAACAATACCAGCAGTGAGAAGGTTGTATTTAATATAACCGATGTTTATACATATAATAAAACGAACTCCTTACGTGTCCGAGAACAGCGACGCTAAGGTGGGTGTTACGGATAAAAGAGCGACCGTGTTCACTGGTGGCTTTCTCGTTGTCATGGTTACGTAAAGATGAGGTATAAAGACATACTGTATAAAAATAAAAATACTCATTAGCTAAATCTTTGCCGAAAAACAAAACAAATAACTCGATGTTAAAAAGACACTTTCCGTTTTCATCATCTGTGGTAACTGCGCCACAGGTCACCAGTTAACACGGTCACACTTTAGACCGTAACACACCACCTTTAAAAACAACACGTTTCAGTCCAAACCAGCACATCTAACAGCTTTAATCCCCCCCCCATAGTCATGACGTCATCAAACATTGTTTACAACAGACAACAAACATGACATATTTACTCACTAATTCAGCAGACAAAAGCTGTTTTTAAAATCCCCAACCCTTCTGCTGTGAGACGCACTCCGCCACACGAGGGACACTTCCGGGTTTTCTTCTTCATGGGGATTTTACAATGTTGGCAACGAGCGTTTAAAGCGCAATACTGCCACCTCGTGATTGGATTTCTGTTTGCAGAAAAGCCTCGTTTTACTCTTCAATTAGGGTGGTTGCCTGAAAGGCAAACCACACTACTACAATTGTAAATATACTTATTATTATTATTATATCCTCAAATTTGCGCCACGCACACAAAAAACGTATCAAAACGAGCGGCTCGGTTTGGATTTTGGATTTGAGTTTAAAGAGCATATTGCAGGTTAAAAAAGTTTTTTCCCATACAATGTAAAGGTGAATGATTGGCACTTGCACTTTCTACAAATAGTTTTTTAATTGATTGAATGTGATTATAAACTTTACATATGCTGACGTGAACACAGCACTCGCCCATATATGGCGAGCTGACACCTGTCACTCAGCAGGACGCCTGCTCCGGGTCTCTCCTCACACCACAGCTTCTCTCCTGAGGCCGTTATTCCTCTAATCCTGCCTGTTTCTGCTCTCTATCACATCTAACAGGTTCAGAATAATAAGCCAGTGGACCATTACATGTAAAGGAATACATATTTCCTTCCTCTTTATTGACGGGAGTGACACTCAGATCCATGATTTTCTATGTTAAACAGACGGGGATTCAGCGGGACTCCCTCATGTTACGTCACAGCCGAATGCGGAAGTAAAAAGCAAAGACGTGCGAACACGTACTAAAACGTCTCCAGGAGACCCTGTGGGTTATTAATTTCAGAATTTCTTTAAAAACAGTATTGTTAACGTATTTTCCTATGATTAGTTAAGTTTTGTCTTTAACCTGCAATATGCTCTTTAAACAACAAAAATTTGCCCCATTGAAAATGAACGGCAAAAATTCAAATCCTCGAGTGTAACTGCCAAAAACTTCAGTTTTGGAAACATATTTGTAAATCACCATCCTGAAGTCATTGTTGCTCGCATATATAAACAAAATACATCAAAAGAAAGCTCTGAGTGTCCTCTCACTCATAAAGCAAAAAGTAAAAACATAAAATGTTCCAGTCTCCCAGGGGAGCCATTTGTTTGACAGTCACGCACCACATACACACACATTGGACTCTCACTCTAACTGACCTCCAGAATTTCAGTTTGTACTCATGTTTTAAAATTGCCACTGTGATCACAGTCTGAATGTTAGATGAAAATAAAATACATCAAAACGTGCGCCTATTTGTTATGTCGCTCACAGTCCAAACGGATCGGTGATATCATGTTTAGTTTTTAAGATATTTGAGGTTTTGCGAGCAGTGGTAAGCCCATTCAAATACACTGATAGAATGTTCTGGCAGTTTGGCAGATCAAAGCTGAATGTCAACCAATCAGTGAGCAGCAGGTATTCACAGTTAGAGTGATGACATCATCGTTTCAGTGTGATAGAGTTCTGTCTTAGCTGTTAGATGGCACCATTCTTACTGCTGTCCCATGCACATGCACGCACACACAGACACTCACACGGCAACCACCCTCACAATTTCTGCAGGAATTGTCTAGTTTCTTATATTCTGCTATGTGAGCCTAAAGCTACATACACAGGAGACTTTAAAAGAACCAAAACTAATGTAATATATTCAGATTAATATACATGTATTTATTTATAAATTGACATCGAAAAAAATAAACATTCTATAAAAATAGATTTTAACATGTCACATGATAGTTGAAAAGATGGAGAGGGTAGGATCCAATAAGTTTAGCTTCTTACCACTCCCTTTCAGACATGTAACTTACAATAGCTTATTCTACAAATGTGTTTTTTTTATTTTCCTCCAAATGATACTTTCCACTGTTAGTAATTATTATTTATGGTCTGTATGTTTTTTTGTTTTGTATGTTCACCTTTTTAAGCTGATTTGCCAACAATGTCCAGATGCAACCTGCTGGAGAGGGGAGGAGGGAGCAATAGTGCTCAGGCATCTTATGAGAACAAAAAGGCCCCAACAAGTCAGTCAACAAAGATTACCGCAGTCATTGTCTTTAAAACTCCACAACAGAAACTAATGGATGACAACTTTTCATTTCTTGATTTAAAATAACTGGTGGTGTTTCTTGTAAATGCTGAGGGCAGGTGTGAGCAGAGTTTGTTGTTGGAGGACTGGATATTCAAGGTGTGCAAGATTAAAAATAAAATAGAGGCAATTGATGCCAAGGGCGTGATCATTATTAAAGTATTCACTGTAATACTGATTATAGGGGTGAACAGGTCAGAAGCTCTGTGTAGTTATGAGGAAGTTTTGTCTGAGAAATTAAAAACATTTCTTCTCCCGCTCAGAAACACACCAGCTGCTCTCTCCAACACCCAAACATGGCTGAAAAACAAGGTAAGTCAGAATATTTATACATGCACCTTGTATCTAGCTTTATGTTTACAGATGGAGCATTACATGGATCACAATGTAAAAATATGAAACCGTTCTAAAGCAGCTAAAATGGAAATCATGTTTCTCAAAGCCCCAGAAATTCTAAAAAGGGATAAAAGATGGATTTATAGCAGGACTCTTGTATAAGACTGATTAACTGCTGCATCAGACGGCCATGTTTTTACTGATAGGTGAACAGGGTGAGCATTTGTATGTGCATTTACAAGGAAGTGTTGTCACAGACAGACGACGTACTTTTTAGTATTTACTTACTGACTTTACTTAATTGAATAAACTTAGTTACATCAGCATATTAAAGATAAAATTAGCCAATACCAATTATGACATGCTAATATCGGCTGATCTTAACAGGTTCTACTATAAAGCTACGACAGCCAGTGTGCTACTAATGAACATGCTAATAGAGAATATTTACTTAATTTAAAGTATTAGCATTGCATTTTAATGTGGAACATTTGCTTTTTTCAAATTTAAATTATGACTTTGGATGTACATCTCTTTGAGCCCTGAAATATTTAGAAGATCCTGGATGTTGCTGCTCTGTCGAGTTAGTTTGTAAAGTTAAAACAATATTCTGTCATGGATTCTGCTGGAGCTTCCTGCTCCTAATACCCCGCCTTCCTGCACTCACTCCTCTGCTCATCTTCCATTCAGCACCTGCCAGCCTTCCCTCCTATTCATAGTCTCCACCCATTTCCTGTATCATCTCAGCCAATCATCTGTCAACCTCCTAGATCCTGGTCTTCGCTGAACTGTAAGCCAATTGCAGAATAAAAGAGCAGAGGCAGGAGTAAGGCAACAAAAACTGAAAATGTAATTAATCTTTCAGGCAGAGTACCATAAGTCCATTGCAAAAATAAGAACAAGAAAAATCAAGAAAACCAGTCCCGAGTCATTCGAGGAGAGTTCCAAAAGGCAATATTCAACTGGCTGGAGACCATGCAGGCAGCAACACATACAACGGTCTGACAAATAATGAGGGAGATGACCAAGTTTATATGTTGACGGGAATGAGCAGATGAGCAACAGGTGTGTGGCAGGATCTAGGAGGTTGACAGATGATTGGCTGAGATGATACAGGAAATGGGTGGAGACTATGAATAGGAGGGAAGGCTGGCAGGTGCTGAATGGAAGATGAGCAGAGGAGTTGAGTATTGTGTGTGCAGAGTTTGTAGCAGGAGAACTCGATATTCAAGGTGTGTGCAAGATTCTTGAACAAAAAAAAAGATTGATTGGGATTGATTTGAATCACATGATCATGCAGAGTTAATGGCTCAGGGGAAAAAGAGAGTAGAGCACCTGAAGATGTCTGTAAAGAACACATTTTGATTTTAGGGGACTTTACCTGGACTGGTTTTACATATTTTAAAAAAATATACAGGAAAACACACTTTAACCAACATAGGACTTGAAACAATTGTCCTCATTATTCTTTCATTTAGTTAAAAAAGATAATATTGCACAGATGACACGCCCTATGTGTTGGTCTTTGCCAACGTAGGGTGATGGTACACTTCAATTGGCTCTGGATCTTGATTCACCTCATCTAATCTTCTGACAGACTTGTTTTTTGAGTCTTCCCCAATCATTCTGTAAAGAATAATTTCTGCCTCATTCCTAGAGCTCTCCACTAATCAGACAAGACACAAACACAAGTGCAAAGTCCTCTGTTCTGAAAACTCACTCATACCCTCAAGATGCTTACTGACATAAAAAATTAAAATACAACATCATAAACTGTGCAAATTTGAATGGCAGCCATATTGAAAATATATTTCAAATTACTTTTGGACAAAAATTCTTTAACTTACTCACAGTAGAAAACTGAGCCAAACTCACCTGTGTCACAAACATTGCAGCCAAACTAATCGGTCTCCCCACTCCCACCCTGTCAGAACTCATTTCAAAGGCCATCACACGCATCGCACACACAATAGCACTGGACATCACCAACCAATCAACTGCCACCTCACCATCATGCCCTCCGGACGCAGGTACAGGTCCCTGCTGTGCAGGAGGGCGCGATACGGCAGAAGCCTGGTGCCTGCAGTCATTACAGCCCTCAATAAAAATCCACGTCAGTCCCAATCCCCGGTCCCCCCATAACCATATGCACTGTATGTCCTGTTGTCTCACATGTATGTCCTTGTGTTCACCCTTTGTCGGCGCACAGCCCTTAAAACTGTACCATGTTGGTGAAAAAGAATTTCCCCTTGGGGACGATAAAATAAAAGTCTAAAGTCTAAAACATGAATTGCTGGGAAAAAAATGTGTAAATGTGTAAAAAAAAACAAAAAACGGACAAAGACATTGTCCTAACGAGGGCAGGGGACACAGAAGGTTAAATTGTGACTCTGAACGTACATCTCTTTGAGCCCTGAAATATTTAGATCCTGGATGTTGTTGCTCTGTTAAGTAAGTTTGTAAAGTTAAGTGTGTTCATTATTACAAAATTGTAAAATAATGATTAAGAGCTCGCTAGATAATATCCTCTGGACCCATTTGTTCAGAGTTCATCCAACAGGAGTTAAAGCGATCAGTTTAGATTTAGTTGTTCAACCCTGGTTTGGCTAATCAAATGTACACCTATAGCCCCTTCACGCCTATGGTCGCGAATCTCCATCAAACTGCTTCCACTCCAAATGCAGCCGCAATAGCTTCCGTATTCCTCCACTGCCGGTTGATGCATTTTCAATACATACGTAGAAACCTTTTGCAAGCATTAGTTTGTTATAGGACCAGTCGGAGACAGAACAACATCTGTTTGATGTGCTATGTATGTGCTATTTTTATGTAATATCAAATAAACAAATAATTTAGCATCTACTTGAAAGCAGAAACACACAAAATATTTAAATACTTGTTAACAAATTCAGGCGTCAAGAAGTTAATGTTCTTTCTTTTTTTTCATCCATTCAGAACCAACCATTTACAACAATGAGGAGATCCGGATCGTGATGGTGGGAAAGACCGGAGCTGGGAAGAGCGCCACAGGAAACACCATCCTGGGACACAAGTGCTTTAAATCTATTTGCTCCCCTGAATCTGTGACAGCAGGCTGCTCTAAGGCGTACGGTGAGGTGAATGGTCAGAAGGTTTCTGTCATCGACACTCCAGGTCTGTTTGACACCAAAACTGACGAAGAGACGACACGTGCAAATATTGCCCAGTGTACTTCGTATGCTTCTCCTGGACCCCATATCTTCCTGATCGTCATCGAACTGCGTCGATTCACAGAAGAAGAAAAGAAGACGGTGGAGAAGATTCAGGAAATCTTTGGAGAGGAAGCAGACAAATTCAGCATGGTTCTCTTTACCCATGGTGACCTGCTTGAAGAGGAACCTATCGAGGAGTTCTTGAAGAAAAGTAAAAACCTGCAGGAGCTCGTGGCCAAATGCAACAACCAGTACCAAGTCTTTGATAACAAGCTCTCTGATCAATCTCAGGTCACTGAGCTCATCAACAAGATCAGTAAAATAACAGATAAGAACAGAGGAAACCATTACACTACTGAGATGTTTCAGAAGGTAGAGAGGGCGATTGAAGAGGAGAAACAGAGAATCCTGAAAGAGAGAGAGGAGCAAATGAGCAAAGAGCAGGAGGAAGTGGAGAGAAAACTAAAAGAAGAACATGAGCAAAAGTTAAAGGCAGCGAAAAACGCGAAGAAGGAGAAAGAGCTGAAAGAAGCTCTTCAAAAAGAAACAGAAGAGAAAATAAAGGCTCTGAAGGAGGAACAGGAAGAGAAGGCCAGAAGAGAGGCAGAGAAGAGCACTAAAGTGCTGAAGGTTGTCGGATTTATATGTTTTGCTCTCGGGGTGGTTGTGGGGGCTCCAGCGGTTGCAGTGGCTGCAGGGGCTGCAGGGGCTGCAGTGGCTGCGGGGGCTGCAGAGGTTGCAGTGGCTGCGGGGGCTGCAGTGGCTGCGGGGGCTGCAGTGGCTGCAGAGGTTGCAGTGGCTGCGGGGGCTGCAGTGGCTGCGGGGGCTGCAGTGGCTGCAGAGGTTGCAGTGGCTGCGGGGGCTGCAGTGGCTGCAGAGGTTGCAGTGGCTACGGGGGCTGCAGTGGCTACGGGGGCTGCAATGGTTTTGTAGGCTGCAGGGGCTGAAGAGGCAAAGGCCGCTATGAAGGCTGTGGAGACTGTTGGGGCTGTGAAGGTTGTGAAGTCGATATTAAAATAACTTCAGCTCATTGTATCTGACCTGATGTAAATTATAATCTCAGTGTTTAAAACTGATGTTTCTCAAATTACTCTTACCTTTTGTTTGAGACAAAATTAACAGACTAAACTTTCAGACAGGAAGCTCTGGAGGCTGCGTGCTGCTGTCAAGTCCATTCATTGTCTATGTGTCTCTCTGCATAAGAGCGTATCTGCACTCAGCCGAGCTGAGCTCAACACAAGGTCTCATTTACCAATAGAACCAGTAGTATCTGTATCCGTCTGAAGTCTCCAAGATATTCCACTAACTACAATCTTTTAAATGGTGTCTGATCCTGCCATGGTTTACTTCAGTTCATCATCTCAAAGGAGGAGGGAAGATCAGATCCCAACAGACGGTGTCCCACTTTCCTGAGCTGTAGGTGACAAACCTACGGGGACATCGGAAAGAGAGATCTACTTTGTAAAGACGTGTCTGACAGTTTGGGCCAACCAGGTGTGTTTAAAACAGCGGTCGTTACAGAGCTGCATTTCCTGGATGAGACTAAACTCTCCCAAATCCTGTTCTGCCCTGAGGATCTAACGGACACACACCCTCTCCTTCTGCGCTGAAGTGACCAGTGGCAGTGAAGCTTTAAAACAAATAAAGTAAATATGTCGTCATCAACAACAACAACAACAGCTGTTCTTTGAGAGCTCTAATCAGCATCAAAATCATCCTAAATATCATCATCATGAGCTTTGTGTTAAAGGTGCAAAGGGACTCTGCAGATCGACATTTAATGGCTTTTATTTGAAACATGAATCAAAAAAATATATATAATGTAAAATGTGTTTTAATCTTCTTGTTTTCTGAAGTATCAAAGCTTTAAAGTGTGTAATAATGTTTTTATAATCAAATGTACTTTCATGTCATCAAACTCAGGTCTTTTCATGAAACATTGAAACACAGCTGAGAGGATTTGTTTTCACTGTCAGATGTTTCAGGTCGACTTCTGTTAGAAAAGTGCTTCAATCTTCTCTGAATACTTGTAAAGCAAACTGCATCATCCAAATGTGCTTTCATCTGATTTGACTTCATCCATTTAATAAAATGTTGTATCAGAGTCTGTAGTTTTATTTGTGAACAAAGAGAGACGAGAGACTGGAATTCAGGTTGATCAATATTGATTAATGTTGGGTCTTTGTAACATTATATAACAAAGAGTAAGGTCTTTAATCTTATTTTTTAACTACAAGTGTGCTGGTTGTGTACTCACCATTGTGTTGTTTGATGAACCAGGTAGAAAAACTCACGTTTGGCTCCAGCAGCTGTTTATTCTGATAATAACAGAAGAAGAATTAGATCAGTCACACAGACACTTTGGTGGTTAACAGCTCTAACATTCACACAGCAGGGACAGGATCATGTAGACTGGACAAACATTTAACATGTATAAAATGTAAGTCTCTGTCACAGACACTTCTGTGGTAATAAACTCCAGTATTTATTTAAACAGAGAAAAAGAAAATCAAACTAACAGTTGGTGAAGTCAGCGACACAACAACAACAAATGATGAAGCTAAGACTCAGCTAGCAAAGCATAAAAACGTGCTGAGTTTAAATAACTCAACTAAAACAAATTAATTTTATCACCAAAGTGTTTGATAATTATATTAAGAGGGTTTCTGAAACATGAGACATGAATTAAACGTACTTTTACTCTGAAAAACTCACTTATTTTAACGGTTTTTAGCGGAGCTCATGAGAAGTCAACTCACCACGGAGAGTGTAGCCTAGCAACGGGCACGAGGATAGAAGAGTGTAGCCTAGCAACGGGACACGGGGCTCATGACGCACCTCTGCAGGGGCCCCAGCAGAGGGCGCTCATGGTACTTACAAAATAAAAGCAGATGGTATCAAATACATTACAAACAGCATTAAATACGATTAAAATAGTAAATTGAGAACAAATAATAGCAACTTATGACAAGTGGAATCATTAAGCCTGCTAAAAAAAGCTTGTGAGTTTCCACCTGTTGGCTGCTTCTTGGACAGTCACTTTGTCAGTCTGTTAAGGTTATCCTTAAACACACTAGAGATCTAAGGTCTAGAGATTTAATAGGCAGGCACATCTGCATATCATCTCCATTTAAAATAAATAAAACACGATGTTTATTTATGCTTTGCCCAACAACTTAAACAGCGAATTGCAATATAAGCTTATATACTGACTCTCACCTGCCTGCATGCAGACTGAACGAGAGGAGCAGCTGACTGAAAACACTTCAAGTGGTTTGTAAAGAAAACAATGTAGCCAATGGAAATAAGTGAATGTAAGTTGCTGTCTGTGTAGGAAAATATATAAAGCTGCGGTTCTGACCTTGTGGCTCCCCGTTTCATAACGTCGGACTTAAGTTTCGTTTTTAGCGGAGGAGCAAAAGGGGAGGGGGAGACGTGTCTGTGTGGCAGCATGTCACATGAGTCAGTGTGTGACACTTTTGGTTCGTCACACAAGGCAGCAGAGCGCTATCTTGCTTTAAAAATAAAGTTTCTTATATTCTGCTATGTGAGCCTAAAGCTACCTACACAGGAGGTTTTAAAAGAACCAAAAGTAATGTAATATATTCAGATTAAAATGTATTTATTTATAAATTGACATAGAAAAAAATAAACAACCTATAAAAATAGATTTCAACATTATGTCACATGATAGTTGAATAGATGGGGGGGGGGGGGGGGGGGGGGGGGGGTCAATAAGTTTTGCTTCTTCCCACTCCCTTTTGGACATGTAACTTATAATAGCTTATCATCCAATTGTCTTTATTTATTTTCTTCTGAACTAGACTTTCCACTGTTTGTAATTGTCATTTATTTTCTGTATGTCTGTTTTTTTTTGTTTGTTTTGTATGTTCACCTTTTTATGTTTTGTTTGGAATAAATAAACAAATCAAATCAGAGTTTAACAAATGTTCTCTGATTTTCTTCTGTCTATGTAATGATAGGATGTAGGGATCCATTGACAATTTAAAATATTTTATTTTGGGTCCAACATTAACACCTCTAAACTGTCTCATGAAGGACGCTCTCTGATTGGCCAGTACAGACTGTGACATCTTACAGTGTTGAGCCAGAGCTCCATTTCATCACATCATGTCCCAAACACCAGGAGATGAAAACCTCAAATTACACGCGTACATCCTGGATTTGCACACAGAAACATATCTGCAAACACATTATTATTTCTTTGTTATCGTATGCTTTTGGCAGTATTTTGCTTTGGTCACATGTATGTCAATAAAGCTTTCTGAATACATTAGTATTAGCATTAAAGGTCTGAAAAGCTTGTGTATTTCACACTACGAGAGCCGGGCGAGAAATACGAGTGTGTGTAGTGACTAGTCCTTAACTTAGCCACTACCAGCTGGTAGTGAGCACAAAGAGTTTGACGTGTACTCAGTTTAACTTAAATAAATAAACAAGTCATAAAGTGCAATAAATTAACTCAAACCGATTTATTTTCTTCTCGGTTCCAATAACCATAAACACACAAATACAAACAAGAAAACAGAGCACAGTTGAAACTATATTGCTCCTTCCACTACCAGCCTTGTATATAAATAATGACAGTGACTTAAAAACACCTGAAGCCACCCTCAGCCTGCACAAGGCAGCAAACCGACCTGACCTCTGGTGGCTTGGAGTAAAAAATCATGGCTCTTACAGTATGCTTGATAGCATCCTCTGAGCTGTTGTTGTTGTTGTTGTTGTTGGCGTCTTGGAAATAACAAAAACAGTTAGCAGGACGGACTCAGCTTAACGACAGGCTGAGAGCTGGAGCGGGTTTTAAGCATCCTGATGAACGGTACATCGTGTCCACCTGTCAATCATGCCTTATAAAATAAAAAAACGAGCCGTTTAAACATACTGCAGGATTTTGCACTTTCGCTTGCTCAGCCTGAGAGCGGTTGTTGCTACTTCTTCTTTGTGCTTTTAAGCTGATTTGCCAACAATGTCCAGATGCAACCTGCTGGAGAGGGGAGGAGGGAGCAACAGTGCTCAGGCATCTTATGAAAACAAAAAGGCCCCAACAAGTCAGTCAACAAAGATTACCGCAGTCATTGTCTTTAAAACTCCACAACAGAAACTAATGGATGACAACTTTTCATTTCCTGATTTAAAAGAACTGGTGGTGTTTCTTGTAAACGCTGAGGGGAGGTGTGAGCAGAGTTTGTTGTTGGAGGACTGGATATTCAAGGTGTGCAAGATTAAAAATAAAATAGAGGCCATTGATGCCAAGGGCGTGAATCATTATTAAAGTATTCACTGTAATGCTGATTATAGGGGTGAACAGGGTGAGGTCTGTGCATTTATGAGGAAGTTTTGTCTGACAAACTAAAAACATTTCTTCTCCCGCTCAGAAACACACCAGCTGCTCTCTCCAACACCCAAACATGGCTGAAAAACAAGGTAAGTCAGAACATTGAATTTATACATGCACCTTGTATCTAGCTTTATGTTTCTAGATGGAGCATTACATGGATCACAATGTAAAAATATGAAACCGTTCTAAAGCAGCTAAAATGGAAGTCATGTTTCTCAAACCCCCAGAAATTCTAAAAAGGGATAAAAGATGGATTTATAGCAGGACTCTTGTATAAGACTGATTAACTGCTGCATCAGACGGCCATGTTTTTACTGATAGAGGTGAACAGGGTGAGCATTTGTATGTGCATTTACAAGGAAGTGTTGTCACAGACAGACGACGTACTTTTTAGTATTTACTTACTGACTTTACTTAATTGAATAAACTTAGTTACATCAGCATATCAAAGATAAAATTAGCCAATACCAATTATGACATGCTAATATCGGCTGATCTTAACAGGTTCTACTATAAAGCTCCCAATAACGACAGCCAGTGAACATGCTAATAAGCAACTAGCTAATGGAGAATATTTACTTAATTTAATGCATTAGCATTGCATTTTAATGTGGAACATTTACTTTTTTCAAATTTAAATTATGACTTTGGATGTACATCTCTTTGAGCCCTGAAATATTTAGAAGATCCTGGATGTTGCTGCTCTGTCGAGTTAGTTTGTAAAGTTAAAACAATATTCTGTCATGGGTTCTGCTGGAGCTTCCTGCTCCTAATACCCCGCCTTCCTGCACTCACTCCTCTGCTCATCTTCCATTCAGCACCTGCCAGCCTTCCCTATTAATTCATAGTCTCCACCCATTTCCTGTATCATCTCAGCCAATCATCTGTCAACCTCCTAGATCCTGGTCTAAGACCCAATTGCAGAATAAAAGAGCAGAGGCAGGAGTAAGGCAACAAAAACTGAAAATGTAATTAATCTTTCAGGCAGAGTACCATAAGTCCATTGCAAAAATAAGAACAAGAAAAATCAAGAAAACCAGTCCCGAGTCATTCGAGGAGAGTTCCAAAAGGCAATATTCAACTGGCTGGAGACTATGCAGGCAGCAACACATACAACGATGACAAACTGACAAATAATGAGGGAGATGACCAAGTTTATATATTGACGGGAATGAGCAGATGAGCAACAGGTGTGTGGCAGGATCTAGGAGGTTGACAGAAATCCCCCCAATGGAAACAGGTTCTAGATGTGGTTTGTTCCTTCGGAAGTCCACCACCATCTCCTTGGTCTTGGAGGTGTTTAGCTGCAGATGGTTGGCACTGCTCCACGTCACAAAGTCCTCGATCAGGCTCCTGTACTCCTCCTCCTGTCCATCCCTGACACAAGCAACTATCGCAGTGTCGTCCGAGTATTTCTGCATGTGGCAGAGCTCAGAGTTATACTGGAAGTCAGAGGTGTACAGGGTGAACAGGACGGGGGAGAGCACGGTCCCCTGTGGTGCTCCGGTGCTGCTGACCACAGTCTCAGATGTGCAGTCCTTCAGTCTGACGTACTGTGGTCTCTCTGTGAGGTAGTCCGTGATCCACCTCACCAGGTGCGAGTCCACCCTCATCTCGGTCAGCTTGTCTCTCAGTAGGAGGGGATGGATGGTGTCGAAAGCGCTTGAGAAATCAAAGAACATGATTCTCATCACGCTGCTCCCTTTGTCCAGATGAGAGTAAGCCCTGTGTAGAAGATAGAGGATGGCATCGTCCACGCCCACCTTTGCCTGGTATGCAAACTGCAGGGGATCCTGTGCGTGTTGTACCTGGGGTCTGAGGTTTTGGAGCAGCAGCCGTTCGAAGGTCTTCATAACGTGGGATGTCAGAGCGATTGGTCTGAAGTCGCCTGGCTCACTGGGGTTTTTCTTCTTGGGGACTGGGGTGAGGCACGAGGTCTTCCAGAGTACAGGAACCTTCCCAAGCCGCAGGCTCATGTTGAAGATGTGCTGAAGTGGCTCCCCCAGCTCAGCAGAGCAGGCCTTTAGCATCCTGGGACACACCTTGTCAGGGCCTGCTGCCTTCCTGGGGCGGAGTCTCTTCAGCTCCTTGCTCACCTGGTCTCTGGTGATGGTGGGGGGGAGGGGGGATGGATTGTCACTGGAGGTTGTATCTGTTCTGGTGGAGGTGTTGGGGGGAGTGAGAGGGGGGGAGGGGGTGTGTAGAGGGGTGCTGGGGGGACAGGCACTGGCTGCAGCGACGGGGCTGTCGAACCTGTTAAAAAACAAGTTGAGCTGGTTTGCTCTCTCAGGGTCCCCGTCTTCTGCGTTGTTGTTTTTCTTTTTGCAGCCTGTGATGGTCTTCATGCCCTCCCAGACCTCCCTCATGTTGTTCCGCTGCAGCTTCTGTTCTACTTTCCTTCTGTACTCCTCCTTTGCCTCTCGGAGTCTGACCTTGAGTTCCCCCTGCACACGCTTCAGCTCTGCCTGGTCTCCCTCCTTGAATGCCCTTTTCTTCCTGTTAAGGATCTCCTTGACATCGCTGGTGATCCAGGGCTTGTTATTCGGGAAGCAGCGCACAGTTTTAGTGGGAACCACAACGTCCATACAGAAGTTCATGTAGTCAGTTATGCAGTGTGTGACCCCCTCAATGTCATCACCATGGGTCTCTTGTAGGGCACTCCAGTCAGTGGTCTCAAAACAGTCTCTGAGCGCCTCCTCTGCCTCAGGAGACCACTTTCTGAAGGTGCGAGTAGTTATCGATTGTCTCTGGATCATAGTTTTGTACTGTGGCTTTAGTAGGACCAGGTTGTGGTCGGACTTACCCAGAGGTGGAAGGGGGGTGGCAGTGTAGGCGTCCTTCACGTTTGCATACAGGAGGTCTATTGTCCTGTTCTTCCTGGTGGGACAGCTTACAAACTGGTGAAAGTCCGGTAGTGTGGAGTTCAATGTAACATGGTTAAAGTCCCTTGAGATGGCGATGAAAGCATCCGGGTGCAGCGTTTGTAATCTTGAGGTGGTCGCGTGGATGACGTCACACGCAGTTTCGGCGTGTGCCCGGGGTGGAATGTAAACACAGACCACGATCGCGTGAGAAAATTCCCTCGGCATGTAGTAAGGACGGAGACCCACCGCCAGCAGCTCGATGTCTTTGCTGCACGTTGCCTCCTTCACAGTAACATGTCCATGGTGGCACCATCTGTTGTTAATAAACAGCGTGAGTCCTCCTCCTTTCCGTTTGCCGCTGCGTTTCGTGTCTCTGTCCGCTCTCACTGTAGTAAAGCCCGGTAGATCCACGTTAGCGTCCGGGGTGTTTTGAGTCAGCCAGGTTTCTGTGAGACACATTAAACTGCACTCTCTAAATGTCCGGTTGTTCCTCACAAGAGCAGCCAGCTTGTCTGTCTTGTTGGTTAGACAGTTTACGTTCCCCATAACTATCACCGGAACCGAGGGCTTGTACCTCCATCGCTTAGCCGCGAGCTTAGCCCTTACCAGAGCCCCGGCTCTACAGCCTCTGTACCGCCGCCTCAGCTCCTCTAGTATCGGGTGAACGATGCCGGCTTGTCCCGCTGACCGGAGCGAGAGCAGCGTTTCCCTTGAATAAGAAAGTTTTCCGCTGCTATTTCCACGAAGGCACGAAAAAGTATCCATAGGATACATAAAGTTATACACTGAAAGTGTACTATAAAAACTATATAGTATAGTACTATAAAAACTATAAAAGTAGAAGTTGGCACAGAGCCACAACAAACGAATAACATATAAGACGGGTACGACAGGGACGGAGCTACTGAATGTGCAGCCACTCACGTCGGCGCACAGGTGAGAAGTGAGATGTAGCCTGCTGCATCCACAGAATTTTATAAATGTATTGTAACTTATGTATTATATCTCACAAAGTCTTGTTATTACATCATATCAAACTTCTCTTTAGTAGACATTCACATTTTAAAGAATGACTGAAATTTTAGATGCATTCATTGGGCAATTTGCTAATTATTAGTGAGAAAAAATAATTTTAAAAAATGAGAGCGAGATGGATGATATATGTAAAGTGAGATACAATCTAATGCACTTGTTTAGAAAACAAGTTCTAGCCCTGGTTTGGATAATAAATGTACACCTATAGCCCTTAATGTTGATCTTTCATTTGCTTCCATCCAATCAGAACCAACCATTTACAACAATGAGGAGATCCGGATCGTGATGGTGGGGAGGACCGGAGCTGGGAAGAGCGCCACAGGAAACACCATCCTGGGACACAAGTGCTTTGAATCTGATTCCACCCCTGAATCTGTGACTAAGGAGTGTCAGAAGGCGTACGGTGAGGTGGATGGTCAGAGGGTTTCTGTTATCGACACTCCAGGTCTGTTTGACACCAACACTGACAAAAAGACGACACAGGCCAATATAATCCAGTGTATGTCATATGCTTCTCCTGGACCCCACATCTTCCTGATCGTCATCAAACTGGGTCGATTCACAGAAGAAGAAAAGAAGACGGTGGAAATGATTCAGGAAATCTTTGGAGAGGAAGCAGACAAATTCAGCATGGTTCTCTTAACCCATGGTGACCTGCTTGGAGGACAAGCTATCGGGGAGATCTTGAAGAAAAGTAAAGACCTGCAGGAGCTCGTGGCCAGATGTAACAACCAGTACCAAGTCTTTGATAACAAGCTCTCTGATCGTTCTCAGGTCACTGAGCTTCTCAACAAGATCAGAAAAATAACAGAAAACAACAGGGGAAACCATTACGCCACTGAGATGTTTCAGGAGGCAGAGAAGGCGATTGAAGAGGAGAAACAGAGAATCCTGAAAGAGAGACAGGAGCAAATGAGCAAAGAGCGGGAGGAAGTGGAGAGGAAAATAAAAGAAAAATATGAGCAAAAGTTAAAGGAACTTGAGAAAGAAGAAAAGGAGAAAGAGAGAATCCAGAAAGAGAGAGAAGAGCAAATGCGTAAAAAACAGGAGGAAAAGGACAGGAAAATAAAAGAAGAATATAAGAAAAAGTTAAAGGAAGCTGAAGACGCAAAGGAGAAAGAGAGAATCCAGAGAGAGAGAGAAGAGCAAATGCGTAAAGAACAGGAGGAAAAGGAGAGGGAAGAAAAGGAAAGGCTTGAGCAACAATTAAAGGAAGAGAAAGAAAAAGAGCAGAAGCAGAAAGAGCTGATTGAAGCTCTTCAAAAAGAAAAAGAAGAGAAAATTAAAGCACTGAAGAAAGAACAGGAAGAGAAGGCTCGAAGAGAGGCAGAGGAGAGCAATGGATGGCTTAAAAAGATTGCTATTTATTTGTGGTCGGTTTTTAAAGGTTTATTTAGTTGATTCCAAAGCTATGAAGGTGATAACAGATAAGATTTCAGAGTAGCGATGGGAGCTACATGCCTCTATCAAGCTCTTTCATTGTCTATGCCCATGTTAATTTTAAATTTCAAATAAGTGGATAAATCAGCTGGTTAGATGGAGCTGAGAGTAAATTAAAAAAAGAACGATTTTTATTTTCATCCACAAAATTTCATCAAAAACACAAAAATGGTGAAAGTATGTAATAAACTAAAGTACTTTAAGTGAGGATCATTCTCTATGAATGTTTAACCATATAAGTTGCATGTTACTTATGATACTGATTTAAACTAACACCTCTGTGCTCTTAAATTACCATATATTTAACATTTGGTAGATAAATAAAATAAACATTGTTTAAATAAAATCCACATGGTTTGCTTTAAAATAAAGCTTATTAACTCTGGTTGTGAAATAACTCGTTGTTACTATCGTATATTTTATCTTAATATAAGATGTGTCAGGAAAATGCTCTTACCTGTGTCTGTCCTCCAGCTGAAACATCCGAGTTTCTTTGATGTCTAAAGTCATGGTTTCAGACATCTCAGCAAATGTTTATGATCGACATTAAATCTTCTTATTTGACACAAATTAAAAACATATACAAAATGTATTTTAATCTTCTTGTTATCTGAAGTATCAAAGCTTTAAAGTGTGTAATAATGTTTTTTATAATCAAATGTACTTTCATGTCATCAAACTCAGGTCTTTTCATGAAACATTGAAACACAGCTGAGAGGATTTGTTTTCACTGTCAGATGTTTCAGGTCGACTTCTGTTAGAAAAGTGCTTCAATCTTCTCTGAATACTTGTAAAGCAAACTGCATCATCCAAATGTGCTTTAATCTGATTTGACTTCATCCATTTAATAAAATGTTGTATCAGAGTCTGTAGTTTTATTTGTGAACAAAGAGAGACGAGAGACTGGAATTCAGGTTGATCAATATTGATTAATGTTGGGTCTTTGTAACATTATATAACAAAGAGTAAGGTCTTTAATCTTCTTTTTTAACTACAAGTGTGCTGGTTGTGTACTCACCATTGTGTTGTTTGAAACTAACAGTTGGTGAAGTCAGCGACACAACAACAACAAATGATGAAGCTAAGACTCAGCTAGCAAAGCATAAAAACGTGCTGAGTTTAAATAACTCAACTAAAACAAATTAATTTTATCACCAAAGTGTTCGATAATTATATTAAGAGGGTTTCTGAAACATGAGACATGAATTAAACTTACTTTTACTCAGAAAAACTCACTTATTTTAACGTTTTTTTAGCGGAGCTTTTAAGAAGTCAACTCACCACGAAGAGTGTAGCCTAGCAACGGACACGAGGATAGAAGAGTGTAGCCTAGCAACGGGACACGGGGCTCACGACGCACGTCTGCAGGGGCACCAGCAGAGGGCGCTCATGATTCTTACAATAAAAGCACATATATCAAATACGTTACAAGCGGCATTAACACGATTAATTTATGGCAAATATGGCGACAAACTTATGGCAAATAATGACAAGTGGAAAAACTAAACCTGCTAAAAAAGATTGTGTTTATTATTTTAACATTGTGTCATTGTTCTCATATTGTTTTAATGTGAGTGAGTTGACTGAATGGATTAAAAATAAAATACTGCATTAGTTTCATTGCTTTTAAAAGTCTTTGTAAAACATACAGGAGTAGATGGAAATAGTACTTTTTGGATACGTTGATAAAAAATTAAATCTGAAGGTCAAATAAAAAATGTTGTAGCTTTGAATAATTGCCAAAAGAACATTAATTATCTTAATCCAATTTTTGATACATTAAAGTGTCTATTTTGTTGTTGCAGCTGATAAATTTGGAGCTAATCTTAACTGAGTGATATTGAATATTTTTATTTATTTATATTCTGTTGCATATCCCTAAGTGCTGTGGATCCACTCCAGAATGTGAAAAGCAGTATGATAATGGACAGTTACCCCTGTGAACTCCCACATTGATACATTTGATAATTAATGTATTGATCACATTGAATAATATTAATATGAATCTGAGGAGTAATTACAGTATTAGGTAAACTACACATTTTCTATAAATTCGATGGAGCGAGAAGGTTTTTTTTTTGCTTTTGAGATTAAATGTAGTTGAAGTAAATGACACAGCGAACAGAGAAGTAAAGTACAAGAAGGTTTCTTTAAATGTCTTCAGAAGTTCTCTACTTAAAAACATTCACCCACTCACTGTATAAATTCAACAGAGTAAACTAGCGAGGGCGTGTGACGCTAAAATAACAGGAAGAGTGTCATAAATACTGGTGTGACAGATTGGATGTCTCAAGCTGAAACTCCACACACTGCAGGACTTTGAACTTCCACATCAGCATCATTTTTCAACAATGTTACGTTCCGAGGCAGACACGGGCAGCAGCCACCGCAGCACACGAGCAACGTGGAAGGCGAGAAAAACAGGGGAACCCAGCAGCACATCAGCTCCTCCTTTACATCTCCCACCCTGATTGCCTGATTGGATTGCCATCACAATAATGTTGAAGCCAAACGATGTGTTGTATAATTTCTTTTGTTTATATATGCAGTCCCTTTCCTGGGCACTATGGGGAGCCAGAGTATGTGCTTTTAATCAGGGCTCCAGGTGAGGTGGACAGGTGTTTGAAGGAAGGCAAAACGTTTTCCCACCGTGTCAGCCTGGGAAGAAAGGAAAAAGTGGATTTGTTTGTTTTATTAATCCCAATAGACGAAGTGGTTCGTAGTTTTGATCATTTTTTTTACACTTTGTATAATAATAAATGGATGCATATATCCAGAAGTACATCAAAAGACTTCTAATATTTTTTAACAGCGTCCACATTCATCACCAAAGTGGCTTTTCTAAACATAATTGGATTTGTTAAAATTGGTCACAATAATCTTTAAATTACATTCTCATTTTGTTCTCATACTAATATGGCTCAGCTATCATTCTCATATATAGCTCCAGTAATACATTTAAGAGAAATAATCAAGATATGGCAGAGACAATGATAAGATCTCTTTTAGTGCTCAGACTTCTCAGATTCATCTCACGCTATTCTCCTTCAAAATAACCAAGACATAATTGAGATCAGGTGCATACAATCATGAGATCTCCCTTGTTTATCCCACCTCTCAAATATCCCTCAAATGGTTATCTCAACTCAACCTCCTTTGTCTCAGTGATGTCTTCTCTCTTTTCAGCTTATCTCTTGCTCCTAAGGAACCCTTAGGAGAAATAACTCAGAAACAAATGATCACAGAATGATACCAGTATGAGAAGCTGAAATTGATCTCAAGAGATGAGTTTGAACAACAGATGAGCAACACTTTTTCCTATGGGAAGGTTCAAATTGAAGTTACATAAGAAAGTGAAAACAACAAAAACATTTTTTGAATTGAAATAAAATAAATCAGAAATGTTAAGATAAGTGGAAATGTAGAGGGAAAAAGTTTAGTTGCTATGAATAACTGTTGACAGAATAAACTGGAGAAGTGATGACGTATTATTGTAGGCCAATCGTAAGTTTTGTATCAATAGAAACCTGGTAGTAAAAAAACTAACAAAACCAAACTCAGTCTGAACTTTAGTATGTGACACAGTTAGGTGAGGGCGATAAGGCAGTTTGATTACATTTTCTCTTTGTCCATGTCGGGGAAAAGTATTCACTTCTTGTAAATGCTGCTGGGAGGGGTGAACAGGATGAGGCTCTGTGCAGTTATAAAAACATCCTGCCTGGGAGATAATTCAAGTCACACAGCAGTAAATGAAGCAAAGTGCAGATATACTACAATTTAACCAAAGCTAACAAAAGAGTTTCAACTAGAACTTATCATGTTTAAATAAATGAGGGATTTATTGCAGAACTCTTATATAAGATTTGATTCATAGTTTGTAAAGTTAAAAAAACTATTCACAGAATCATAAGTAGGGCAGCAGTAGCTCAGTCCTTAGGGCCTTGGGTTCAAGCCCTGATGCAGACCAAAATATGAAAGTAAATCTGTAAAAACATCAACAAATGTCAGCCATGAGGCACCAGTCTGATGAACCAATCACACGCCTCCCACGAGCTCACACTCAAAGCATGAGCTGAGGTCCGCTTCTGGAGTAACGGCGCTGGTGCATGTAAGTGAGCGGAGTGGCTTTAGAGCAGTGTTTTTCAAACTTTTCTGAGCCACGGAACACTTTTTTCATTGAAAAAATCTTAAGGCACACCACCAGTCGATAATGTTAAAAAATGAAACTATGTAGCCCATATTAACAATATAAAGTAATTCTTGTGTTTATTTGGTATCAAATAAACACAAATAAAAATATTTCTACTCACTCAGTGTGAAACCTGGGCTTGTTTGGATGAACACAAAGTTGATATCCTGGCAGGAATTGAAGAAAGACACACACAAAGCTCTTCCTCAACAGCTCTCAGTCTCTCTCTGCTTTTAGTTTTTGTTTGTCAGAATAGGGAACTCCTTGGCAGTAGCCAACCAAAAACTGTCCAAAGGTAGATCTGCAAAGCTTAGCTTTAAACCACTGTCTCAGTTCAGTTAGGTCCTCCTGCTCCTGTAAAGTCATGTCCTTTCCAACAACTGATGCTGCGCTATAAGGGTCCCTAACCCAGTCAAGGCATTCAGTGAAGGCTGAAGAGAAATAAAATGACATCAAATGTTTAACTATTATCTCACACAATGCAGCAGTGTTAACATCTTGGTGCGCCCAACCATAGCTGCCTTTCCATCAGTGCAGACACTCGTGCAGTTTTCCCACTTAAGTCCTCCTTTTTCAAGATATTCTGATGTGACCCGAAAAATTTCCTCTCCTGTTGTTCTTTCTGGCAATGCCTTGCAAAAGAAGAAGTTTTCTCTGATTGCTTCTCCGTCCACAAAACGCACATTGGCCAAGAGTTGAGCATGTCCACTAATATCAGTAGACTCATCAAGTTGCAAAGCAAATTTCTTACTGATACGGATCTTTTCCAAAACCACACTTTCGATGTCTGCAGACATGTCATCAATACGTCTGGATATTGTGTTATCTGAGAGATAACACAATAACCTCTGTGTGGGACTTTTTTGATTTAGCTACAAGTTCTGCAACGTGGTAGCTCGCTTTAAGGGCTCTCTCATTTACCTTTGTGGTTTTTCTCGTGAAAGTTGCCTGTTTCTCCGTGTGTTCACGCAGGCGAACAAAATAGTCCACATTCTTGTTTTGAAGCGAGGGGTGTTTCGTTTGGAGATGGCGTTTAAGCTTACTTGGGACCATAGCACTGTTGGATAGCTTTTCACCACACACCAAGCACAGCAGAGTTTGTGCCGTTGCATCCCCGGTGTGAGTAAATCCAAATGAAAGATAGCTTTCGCTGTATTGCCTCGAAACTTTGCTCGAGCTCACAGTCTTTGCTTTCTTTTGACCTCCACTTATACTAGGGCCTTCATCTGGGTCCGAATTTTGTCCAGGGTCCAGTTCGGAGTGAGCTTTTTTCCTTTTCAAAAACTTCTCCATCACTGTTACCGTATATTCTCGCTAGCCATAATGTCACTGTCACCTGTCGCATCAATGCATCACTAATTCTCTTGTCTCAGAGTACAATGCAATTATCTACCTGCTGCCACCTACTGATATGGAAGAGTATTACATGATAACTGCCAGGCTCTTGACAGCACAGACACTCGACTTCTTTTTTAGACCAATTAGGTGAAATTTGATCATTTCCCACGACACACCTGACAATATCTCGCGACTAGTGTGCCGCGGAGCACTGGTTGAAAAACACTGCTTTAGAGGGAGCACAGAGGAGAGGGGGTGCAGACGGAGCACTGAGGGAATGCTACTTTTAAAATCATGCAATAGCTTGAAGCTGCAATCAGGAAAAGCATTCAGGGTTGAATTCTATATAAGATTTAGACCTGTGTTCATTAAACCACTCCTGAATGTTTAATCACTCTTTAAAGACAGCCTGTCTTCCAAGAACACTCACAGAAGCAAACATTTGTCTGATTCTGAAGATGGGTAGGACAGAGGAAGAATGACATTAAGGCTGGAGAAAGTCCTTCAGCATATTATTAACACAGATCAATCAGGATTCATTGCTGGGAGGACTGCTGTAATAATGGTAGAAGGCTGCTCAACACTATTCAATTGTGTCACAATAGCACTTCTAAAGGGATATTTCATATAAAGACAGTTTGGTTTCACTTTCTCTTTGTCCATTTCGGGGAAAAGTATTCACTTCTTGTAAATGTTGCTGGGAGGAGTAAACAGGATGAGGCTCTGGTATAAATAAGAGTTGTCACAGACAGACTGAACACTTTTCTTCTTCAGCTTAGAAACACACCAGCTGCTCTCTCCAACACCAAAACATGGCCAACAATAAAGGTAAGTCAGTACATTTAATTTATGAAGCAGCATACACTTTGAATCTGTTGGGTTTTAAAGACCTCGTACACTGGCACAGATTATGTTTGGGTTTTAATGAAGTTAATTTGGCTTTAAAGGAGCTTTATGTAACTTTCAAATACTGTGTTTGCAGCGATACTTCATAGTCATCAAACTGTCTGACAGCCTGATAATTTATATAGTTATAAGTTACATTTAAATGTCACTTTTTAGAAGTATAAATTGTTTTTGATCACTTACTAATAAGTGAACGTTTCACTGAGGTGAAAAAGTAGATGTTCACTGTCTATCTGTGTTTCCTGTAGAACATTTTCCCTGTGTAGGATTTTCCTCCAAAGCTCCAGACTGTGTTATTTTCTTTCTCATCGTCCTCCTCACTCCGCTCCGCTTACAGAAATCAACAGTACAAACTACAAACTCAGCACACACTCCTGCTCTCAGGCAGTGGCTGCAGAGTCGTTTGTAGGATGGAGAATGAGACACACAGACTCCTTCACAGAGTCTCAAATGTGCATGACCTTTGACCTCCTCTGGGAATATAAAAATCCAGAGTTTCAGGGGCGATGTTGATGCTTGTTTCTGTTCATACGAGCATGTGAGGGAGAGCAACAGCTTACTGGTGCAGTTCACCTGACGGCCATGTGGTGTCGCTATAAACACTGTTTTTGAACGTTACATATAGAACCTTTAAATTATAAAAGAATTTAATGTGTAGATGTAAATTAGGCAGTTTCCTAAATACCCTCCTAATGACGGCTTATTGATAGAAAGTTAGGAAGATGTTGAACATGAATTATGATCTTAAAGAGCATATTGCAGGTTAAAGACAAAACTTAACTAATCATAGGAAAATACATTAACAATACTGTTTTTAAAGAAATTCTGAAATGAATAACCCACAGGGTCTCCTGGAGACGTTTTAGTCTTTGCTCTTTACTTCCACATTCGGCTGTGACGTAACATGAGGGAGTCCCGCTGAATCCCCGTCTGTTTAACATTGAAAATCATGGATCCGAGTGTCACTCCCGTCAATAAAGAGGAAGAAAATATATATTCCTTTACATATAATGGTCCACGGGCTTATTATTCTGAACCTGTTAGATGTGATAGAGAGCAGAAACAGGCAGGATTAGAGGAATAACGGCCTCAGGAGAGAAGAGAGACCCGGAGCAGGCGTCCTGCTGAGTGACAGGTGTCAGCTCGCCATATATGGGCGAGTGCTGTGTTCACATCAGCATATGTAAAGTTTGTAATCACATTCAATCAATTAAAAAACTATTTGTAGAAGGTGCAAGTGCCGATCATTCACCTTTACATTGTATCTGTACAACGCATTACGGTGCCACGCTGTGCGTGAGAGAGAGAGAGAGAGAAGAGATAGAGAGAGAGAGAGAGAGAGAGAGAGAGAGAGAGAGAGAGAGAGAGAGAGAGAGAGAGAGAGAGAGAGAGAGAGAGAGAGAGAGAGAGAGAGAGAGAGAGAGAGAGAGAGAGAGAGAGAGAGAGAGAGAGAGAGAGTGCGATGTGCATAGAGGGCAACCACCCTCACAATTTCTGCAGGAATTGTCTAGTTGTAATTGTTGTTTTTTCTGAACTCATTGTCTGTCAACTGTTTTTAATCATGGTCTATTTATCATGACGTGTGCTGCTGCCCTCTTGGCTCGTTTACACTTGTTAAAGAGATCTTGATCTCAATGGGTTAATTACCTGGTTAAATAAATAATAATAATAAAAAATTAGCTTTAAACCATGGTCGTACAGAGTATGGTACTCTAAAGTAGGGCCTGACTAATTTGAGATTTTGGGGGTTGATGCTGAAACCATTTTTAGAGAGAAAAACATTTCTGATATATTTGGTTGATATCTGTCTTATATCTATCTTTAATCTTTATGGATACAAATAGATATACTAAGATTTATTGCATTGATCTCTTCATGTGGTTATAAAAAACTTGTCATAAAGATTCATAATGAAGACTTTTATTAAAATTGAACAAAAGCATTTATGGAAAGAAACAATTATTGAAAAAACTATGTAAGAATTAAAAATGAACCTAAATTGAATAAACCTAAATATTTCAGCATATCAGAGATAAAATAAGTCAGTAACGACAGTCACATGATCAAAACAAATTATCGGTCGGGCTCTGCTATGAAGCTCTTAATAACGACAGCCAGTATGCTGCTAATGAACATGCTAAAAAGCAATTAAATGATAAATATTGTGACCTTAATTTAAAGTGTTAGCGATGCTTCAGACTGCTAGCAGCTTTCTTTGCACTTACATGTGGTACTTTTCCTTTTAAATGACATCTCTTTGAGCCCTAAAATATTTAGAAGATCCTGGATGTTGCTGCTAGAAAAGTACTAAAATTGTGTAAAATATGAAAGCTCAGAATAATAAATACACCAGGATTTAACTTAAACATTCCAACTAGTGGACTCGATTTATTCTTCAATCTGAAATCTGGTTGTTCAGAAAAACAAAACAAAACAAAATGACTGAATAAGATCAGGTTTGGATAATCAAATGTACACCTATAACCCTTAATGTTGTTCTTTTAATTTCATCCAATCAGAACCAACCATTTACAACAATGAGGACATCCGGATCGTGATGGTGGGGAGGACCGGAGCTGGGAAGAGCGCCACAGGAAACACCATCCTGGGAGGGAAAAGATTTAAATCAAAATTCTCCCCAATATCTGTGACATCAGACTGCTCTAAGGTGTACGGTGAGGTGAATGGTCAGAAGGTTTCTGTCATCGACACTCCAGGTCTGTTTGACACCCACATTGACGAAGAGACGACACGTACAAACATAATCCAGTGTATTCAATATGCTTCTCCTGGACCCCACATCTTCCTGATCGTCATCAAACTGGGCCGATTCACAGAAGAAGAAAAGAAGACGGTGGAGGAGATTCAGAAAATCTTTGGAAAGGAAGCAGACAAATTCAGCATGGTTCTCTTTACCCATACTGACCAGCTCGAAGAGGAACCTATGGAGGAGTTCTTGAAGAAAAGTAAAGACCTGCAGGAGCTCGTGGCCAAATGTAACAACCAGTACCAAGTCTTTGATAACAAGCTCTCTGATCGTTCTCAGGTCACTGAGCTCATCAACAAGATCAGAAAAATAACAGAAAACAACAAAGGAAACCATTACACCACTGAGATGTTTCAGGAGGCAGAGAGGAAGATTGAAGAGGAGAAACAGAGAATCCTGAAAGAGAATGAAGACAAAAGGCGTAAAGAGCAGGAGGAAGTGGAGAGAAAACTAAAAGAAGAACATGAGAAAAAGTTAAAGAAACTTGAGGAAGAAGCAAAAGAGAAAGAGAGAATCCAGAAAGAGAGAGAAGCGCAAATGCGTAAAGCACAGGAGGAAAAGGACAGGAAAATAAAAGAAGAATATGAGAAGAAGTTAAAGGAAGCTGAGGAAGACGCAAAGGAGAAAGAGAGAATCCTGAGAGAGAGAGAAAAGCAAATGCGTGAAGCACAGGAGAAAAAGGAGAGGGAAGAAAAGGAAAGGCGTGAGCAACAATTAAAGGAAGAGAAAGAAAATGCGCAGAAGCAGAAAGAGCTGAGAAAAGCTCAACAAAAAGAATTAGAAGAGAAAATTGAAGCACTGAAGAAAAAACAAGAAGAGGAGGCTAGAAGAAAGGCGGAGGAGAGCAAAGGATGGTTCAAAAAGGTTAAGATTGGTGTTTGGTCGGTTGCGGGGGCTGCAGCGGGAGCGGCGGCTGCGGTAGCTGTGGGGGCTGCGGCGGTTGTTGCGGCTCCTGTCGTGATTGGAGGAGCCGTGGTGGCTGGGGTTGCTGCGAAGGTGATAGCAGATAAGACTTCAGACTAGCGATGGGAGCTACATGCCTCTATCAAGCTCTTTCATTGTCTATGCCCATGTTAATTTTAAATTTCAAATAAGTGGATAAATCAGATGGTTAGATGGAGCTGAGAGTAAATTAAAAAAAGAACGATTTCTATTTTCATCCACAAAATTTCATCAAACACACAAAAATTGTGAAAGTATGTCATAAACTAAAGTACTTTAAGTGAGGAGACATCATTCTCTATGAATGTTTAACCATATAAGTTGCATGTTACTTATGATACTGATTTAAACTAACACCTCTGTGCTCTTAAATTACCATATATTTAACATTTGGTAGATAAATAACATAAACATTGTTTAAATAAAATCCACATGGTTTGCTTTAAAAGAAAGCTTATTAACTCTGGGTGTGAAATAACTCGTTGTTACTATCGTATATTTTATCTTAATATAAGATGTCTCAGGAAAATGCTCTTACCTGTGTCTGTCCTCCAGCTGAAACATCCGAGTTTCTTTGATGTCTAAAGTCATGGTTTCAGACATCTCAGCAAATGTTTATGATCAACATTAAATGTTCTTATTTGACACAAATTAAAAACATATAAAATGTGTTTTAATTTTATTATCTGAAGTATCAAAGCTTTAAAGTGTGTAATAATGTTTTTTACAATCAAATGTACTTTCATGTCATCAAACTCAGGTCTTTTCATGAAACACTGAAACACAGCTGAGAGGATTTGTTTTCACTGTCAGATGTTTCAGGTCGACTTCTGTTAGAAAAGTGCTTCAATCTTCTCTGAATACTTGTAAAGCAAACTGCATCATCCAAATGTGCTTTAACCTGATTTGACTTCATCCATTTAATAAAATGTTGTATCAGAGTCTGTAGTTTTATTTGTGAACAAAGAGAGACGAGAGACTGGAATTCAGGTTGATCAATATTGATTAATGTTGGGTCTTTGTAACATTATATAACAAAGAGTAAGGTCTTTAATCTTCTTTTTTAACTACAAGTGTGCTGGTTGTGTACTCACCATTGTGTTGTTTGATGAACCAGGTAGAAAAACTCACTTTTGGCTCCAGCAGCTGTTTATTCTGATAATAACAGAAGAAGAATTAGATCAGTCACACAGACACGTTGGTGGTTAACAGCTCTAACATTCACACAGCAGGGACAGGATCATGTAGACTGGACAAACATTTAACATGTATAAAATGTAAGTCTCCGTCACAGACACTTCTGTGGTAATAAACTCCAGTATTTATTTAAACAGAGAAAAAGAAAATCAAACTAACAGTTGGTGAAGTCAGCGACACAACAACAACAAATGATGAAGCTAAGACTCAGCTAGCAAAGCATAAAAACGTGCTGAGTTTAAATAACTCAACTAAAACAAATTAATTTTATCACCAAAGTGTTTGATAATTATTTTAAGAGGGTTTCTGAAACATGAGACATGAATTAAACTTACTTTTACTCAGAAAAACTCACTTATTTTAACGTTTTTTAGCGGAGCTCATGAGAAGTCAACTCACCACGGAGAGTGTAGCCTAGCAACGGACACGAGAATAGAAGAGTGTAGCCTAGCAACGGGACACGGGGCTCATGACGCACCTCTGCAGGGGCTCCAGCAGAGGGCGCTCATGGTACTTACAAAATAAAAGCAGATGGTATCAAATACATTACAAACAGCATTAAATACGATTAAAATAGTAAATTGAGAACAAATAATAGCAACTTATGACAAGTGGAATCATTAAGCCTGCTAAAAAAAGCTTGTGAGTTTCCACCTGTTGGCTGCTTCTTGGACAGTCACTTTGTCAGTCTGTTAAGGTTATCCTTAAACACACTAGAGATCTAAGGTGTAGAGATTTAATAGGCAGGCACATCTGCATATCATCTCCATTTAAAATAAATAAAACACAATGTTTATTTATGCTATGCCCAACAACTTAAACAGTGAATTGCAATATATGCTTATATACTGACTCTCACCTGCCTGCATGCAGACTGAACGAGAGGAGCAGCTGACTGAAAACACTTCAAGTGGTTTGCAAAGAAAACAATGTAGCCAATGGAAATAAGTGAATGTAAGTTTCTGTCTGTGTAGGAAAATATAGAAAGCTGCAGTTCTGACCTTGCGGCTCCCCGTTTCGTAACGTCAGACTTAAGTTTCGTTTTAAGCGGAGGAGCAAAAGGGGAGGGGGAGACGTGTCTGTGTGGCAGCATGTCAAATGGGTCAGTCTGTGACACTTTTGGTTCCTCACATAAGGCAGCAGAGCGCTATCTCTTTCTTTGATTGGTTGAAAACTCTCGCTGCACTGCTGCAGTTATGCAGTCTATTTTAGTCTATAAGCGTCCACAGTTTAGAGAGGCAAATCGTCCCCTTGCTTGTATAAAAGTATTCCCTTCTTGTAAATACTGCTGGGAGGGTTGAACAGGGTGAGGCTTCGAGCAGTTCTAAAGAAGTGTTGTCACAGACAGACTGAAAACTTTTCTTCTTCAGCATAGAAACACACCAGCTCCTCTCTCCGACACCCAAATATGGCCGACAATAAAGGTAAGTCAGTATATTTAATTTAGAAAAGTAGCATACACCTTGTATGTAAGTTCAAGTTCATAGAGGGAGCATTACTTGATTCATAATGCACAAATATGAAACCAAAGGGGTATAAATGAAAAACACATTTCAAATTCCCAGAATTTCAAACAGGCTGGGAGATGAAATCCAAAACTTAGTTTGTATGTAGAGCAATAATTAGTCTTTAAAAATAATTTTAACCAGAACTTAACATCTTTATTGAATAAAGTCTCCCCGCTAGTTCTCGACACCATGCATGCATGAGCCCTCACTCATGCATGAGCTGAGATAGACAGACAGATAGATAGATACTTTATTGATCCCGAGGGAAATTCAAGGCATCCAGTAGCAGTATACAGACAGGCAGGACACAAGACATTAGTTACAATACACACCCGCTGTCCCCCCCCCCCCCCTCTGTATACAAAATCCCCCAAACAAGATTTAGCAGCCCCTATGTGACTAAGAGTAAACATAATTATATGTTAAACCTGTGCAGTTAGCAATACACTTAAACTTATATAGCATAATGTACATAACCTGTGAAGGAGAGAAAAACATGTGTTGGTTAAAAGAGACCTGTAAACAGTTAAAGAGCCTTAGAAACAAAGTGCTGACCTTCAGTTGAATATTACTCCAGTAGCCAAACGGTTTTCAAATGTTTGGCTCAAACGTTTGTTAGAGTGAACAGGAGCCAAACACACAGCCAGCTTTGCTTGGAGGTAATTAAGAAAAACAACGGGCCATATTATCACCATTAGACCATCTTGTACTTAAGGCTGTAATTGGTCCTCATCATAAAGGCCACAAAAACAAGACACCCAGTAAATAATGAAAACTGATGACTTTGTAAATCTAAAATAAATAATGTCTGAGGGATGTGTGTGAGTTTTCACCCCTGTGCTCACATGATTTCTCTTTTCTGTTTTGTCTGTAATAAGAACTATTTTACAGACAATGGGTCTGGATGGCAGTGTGTCACCACTACAGGCAAAAAAAAAATACAAAGTATGTTATCTATGCATTGAAATGCAATTTATATTAGTTCTATCCATACAAATTGATAACATTTGTGTTTACACAAATCGCCTCCATCCCTGAGGACACTTCAGGGCCCAGTGAGGCAGTGGAGGACCAAGAGGAGGAGAGGTCAGGGAGAGAGAGAAGCCAGACAGGAGGAAAGAGAAAGAGAGAAAGGGACAATAATTGAACAGCTGATGGAGTTGATTAAGGAGGACATAAAGTATCAAAGAGAGACAGAAGAGGGTGCAGGAGAGCAAGGCTCAGATGGCGAGGATGTTTCCCCTGCTTGACCGATTAATTGAAAAATAATGAAAATAAATTTTTGATTTAAAACATAGTTGTTTGTTTTGTTTCATAGTTGTTAAGTTTGCTATGTTTAATGTACTTTTTATTTAATTCAAATCCTTTAAATGTAATTCAGATATGATCAGTTTCTATTAAATTGCTGTTTTTATGCTCTAGCTTCCTACATTGGAAAGCAGAAAATAACCAGACGTGTCTTAATATTTTTTATTATAAATGAATAAAAGGATGTGACTAGAGCTACAGAAAGCCCAGTGAGGTATCAAGGAGCAGCTGATCATAGTTTCTCACAGGAAAACAAGGCAAGGATGTCATGAAGCATCTGCGCGTTCACTTAATCCAATCCTCAGAGCTTCCGTGTAAAATACCACGCTTAGTCTGGCACTACAGGGAAATGGACTTTCTGATTGAATTAAGAAAACAATATCAAAACCATGATTCTTGTATCCGTATGAAGAGTATTATTGTAACCCTTTTTCATACTGTCCAAAGTGTAACCTCTATTGTGTCAATTATCAACATGAACTGGTATAGCTATAATGAAAACAACCAGCAGAATATAAATTAAACTTTGATTTATTAATAAATAAAAAAACAGAAGTAAATCAATGTAATTTAAAATAATATCAATATATTATGTACATTAATCTGTTATTTACATTTATTTTTATTAAAAACAAAAGGTATACTACAGGATAAACCTGGCTCTGCCTGTGCTGGACAGCCGAACACACGGCCTGATTTTAATGCTGCTGGGACTTCTCTACCAGGAAATGGAGACACTCTTCTGGCTGGCAAGTGGTGGTCTCCAGAGTGTTTGGGATTCTACACTGTCCACTGCATCGTCCAATGACCGGGTTTGCAGGGCTGACTCGACTGACGGCTGCCATGTCACAAATATTGGTGGTCTGGTGGTACCTCCTCCAGGGCAGACACCTCTGCAGACAGCTGGTCCCGCCAGGGAGCACCGCTGACTGTCTCCAAACCGTCCTCCCCCTTATCCTCTGCCCCATCCTCCTCAGACTCATCCTCTGGGGCCACGATGTCACCTGCCCCGAGGCAGATGTTGTGGAGGATGGCACATGCTATTATGACCTGAAATAGTAAATGATTAAAAAAAGGAAAAGATTATAGCACCTATAGCGTCTTCATCATCCCAAAAGCATGCTCTATAATGGAGCGTGCCCTGGAATGACAGACATTGAAGCGCTGGGCTCCCACACCTTGTACAGGCTGTTTGTAGGGAGTGATGAGGGGAAGTGGGTGTTGGAGGCACGGGTACCCCCCCTGTCTGCCAGGATGAACTGCCCTGGAGGAGGGTAGAGTCCACGCCTATAGAGTGGGCTGTGCCTGAGCACTCGTGCATCATGCACAGACCCAGGCCAGCCCACATACGTGTCCATGAAACGGCCCTGATGGTCACAAACAGGCTGCAGGATGATGGAAGGGAATAGTTTTCTGTTCCTATAGCACTGACCATCAGGGCCGCCCGGTGGCTTGATGCGGACATGGCAGCCGTCTATCGCTCCAGCTGCTCCTCTGAAGGCCCTGTGTCTCAAACCCACGGGAAACCGCCTCCAGGTCTTGAGGAGTGGTGGGGAAGTGGATGACCTCCTCAGTCATCCTATGAACGATGCGGTGGACAGTGGAACGAGGAATCCCAAAGGCTCTGGAGACCACCCTGTACGATGTTCCACTTGCCAGCCAGAAGAGGAACACCAGGGTCTCAATAGTAGCACCCCATCCGTGTCTCCGATCCTGGTAGAGAAGGCCCAGCAGCACTTGCAGAGCCTCCCAGCTAAGCCGGAAATCAGGCCGTGTGTCTTCCTGCTGGTTGAAAAACCTGTCCAGCACAGGTTTGCTCAGGTTTATCCTGCAGTACGTACGAGGATTAGCCTATTGGGAAAACACAGAGAATAAAATTCATCATAAACAATAACTTGATTAAATGTGGAAAAGCTGAGATACCTGCTTTTTGTCTTTAGATAGCGCTAGAGATAACACTTGGGAATTGGCACTATACAACTAAAGGTTTATTGATTGATGAGCCATATAAACTACGTTTGTTGTTGTTGTTGTTGTTAACTAATTAAGCTTAAAGTTAAGGATCAAATTAAAGCTAAAGTACAAACACGTTAACCAATCTGAAGGTAAACTCACCTGTCCATGGTGCTGACTCAGCCGGAGATGAAGCACACGTCAGCGCGTATAATTCTCCCTCTCTCTCTTTTTCAGAAACATAAAAAACTGTACAATCAAAATAAATAAATAAATAATATCTCCTGGCTCCATTGTAAATGTAAAATAAATATAAATTAAAAAATCAGGTGTGTGTGGTTGAGTTGTGTTGAAAAAAAATAGGTTATGACATTTCTTGGTGACGCATCTAGGAAGACCAGACGTCTCATTTCGGAGACCGCACGGTTCAGCCTTCGCGGTCCACGGAGGACGTGCCTTCGTGGACTGCGAAGGCCTCGCCCCCTGAAGGCTGCAGCCTCTGGAATGGGACACACCAATAGAGTGCAGCACGTCGGCTGCCTGACCCAAGATGGCTGCCATGTTGCTACGCCGGAGAATCCCACGAGTCATAAGGTGTTTTTATATATCTATGGCTGTTTCCGTTCAACGTTCGTGAAGCATTTTTACAACTCTTGTGGGCGCTTTCATCTTGGAATTTTGACGTCATTTGGAGCCAGAGTCCTGCCCATTTAGTGTACTGCTGTGAGGACTTACGCAGTCCAGCTACGCAAAGAACATAAGAATCTTTATGGAGGTAAATTCATCTACCTACCATAGAGGTGAGTACAAAACCACCATATATTTCAAGTCAAATATCTAAACGTAGTTAATTCAAAAATTCACGACTTTTATATAATTATTGAATTTAAACATGTTTTCTTTAACTCTGTGGGTTATTAAACCTTTTATTTTTGGCAAAAAACAAAGCAAACTATTTTAAGCTAAGTTAGCAACATAAGCTGTGTAGTGATTTAACAGTTGCTGGTGAAAATATGTTATATGATAGAAAGTAGTGGTGAAAGATCCACATAGTACTTAAGTCATATCTGCTATCACTAGTCAGTACTTCAGTTCTCTGTAGCCTACATTTACATGAACATTGATGGACTCACAAAAACGATATAACAATATCAAGAAACACAGCATGTCAGTTATTAGGTTTGCTCATGTTAAAAAGTAAAATTAAAAGATAAATCATGCCTGACAAGTAACCTAGCTTAGACTGCTAAAATGTTAGCTCGCTAGTTAACACTTTAAGCAATGACACATAAATCACACTTTATTACTTACCGAAAAGACTGCAAAGCTCCCTTAGAGTCCACAGGTCCGTGACATTAGTTTACTGCAGAAAAAACAGCTTTCACGGCTGTCAATCATCGCCATGTGTGACGTAAAATCCTGTTTTTAAACCTCAAATAACTTATTTAAAACAAACTTCACAGAAAAATGAGCACTTGAACACCATGTAGGGTGATAATATCTAATGATCACAGCAGAGTTTAGGTCTGGAAAAAAATTATGTGACGAGTATTTTAACTTAACAGTTTGACCAACATCCCGTCTGTTATCATTGAGGAGGCGGGGTTTATATATATTGTAACGGTTCATGTTGTAAAGTCAGTAGTTGTGTTCATAATTCCGATTATGTGGAGAGTGAGTGAATGCACCAGCGAGAACGTGTTGAGCGGCTGGGTGAGAGAGTTGGATTGTTGCGGCAAGTTATGTTGTTCTCTGCTGTAAACGGCGTGGTCACGGCCGACAGTGACCGGGTTATTAAAAGCTGTTATTTGAACACTCTCGTCGTCCTTTAACGTCCGGACGGACATTAAAGAGAGAGAGAGAGAGAGAGAGAGAGAGAGAGAGAGAGAGAGAGAGAGAGAGAGAGAGAGAGATAGATAGATAGATAGATAGATAGATAGATAGATACTTTATTGATCCCGAGGGAAATTCAAGAGAGAGAGAGAGAGAGAGGTTAATTCACTTTTAAACAGTATTCTTATCTGTAAGAGGAGAAGTAAAGAGAAAGACACAAACGTGTTGTTGCTGCCTTTCATTCGTCAACGAATGAGGCTCAGACAGCACGCTCCCCCCAGTGGCGTAAACCCGGAAGTGTAAAACAATAACGAACACTAAAAACTAAAGCAATCAATCAAAGAGAAATTAACTTTAGCAACAGGAATTTATCATAAAAACAACCCCTGACGTATAAAACAAAGGTATGAACAGTAACTCAATTCATTACAAGATCCAATACTAGAGCTGAAACGATTCCTCGAGTAACTTGAATAATTCTATTACAAAAATTCATCGAGGAATTTTCGCTGCCTCGAGGCCTCGTTTAGTTTTTGGTTTTTTTGCGTCATCAAAACTATGCTATGAGTATTAAACATGTTTAATGTAGCTGCATCTACCTGCTACTCTCTGCTGCACGCTCAGTCTGACACACAGACACTTCAGCACTAACGCACACACGAGCATGGCACGCCCCTTTGAACTTTTAGTCAGCACACAGTTGATCTGTGATCCATACACGTGATCCGGTCAAACGGTCGGCTTTTCTCCGTTCACTCTCTCTGCATTTTAGACATGTCTATGAATTAAACAATCTCTTCATAACACTAAAATAAAACGCTACTACATATGGGATTAAACTCTTTAATCTTAAATGTAGAGAGAGCACTGAGGAAATGTGACTTTCAAAATCATGCTGGTTTTAGAACATTTCCAAACGCTGCCTTTAAAGTGACTGATTCTGATTATTGTGTCAATGCACTAGCGGTGGGGGAAAAACTGATTTATGTCAAAATTGAGATTCTTATCTTAAGAGATTTAAAAAAAAATCAAATTCCAAAAATCACATTTTTATAAGTTATGAATCTAAAGTAATTCCCTGCTAAATGCCAATGGTTTCTCTTTAACTCAGTAGAAAGCTAAAATGGTGCAGCAAGAAATTCAGCCAGTTTCACAGATGACTTGAGTAAGTATCAAAAATAGACTTTGAATCAATGAATTCCAGAATCATTTTGAATCGCAAATCGGTTCTTATTTGAATTGTGACCCCAAGAATCTCCCTCGGAGTGGCCAGTCAAAGAAGTCTGGACCCGCCCCTGCACATCATGTTGTGTTTTATAGTTTAGTTTGGTTGTATCATACCATATTGTATCTTAATGTATTGAGCCATTGAAATATCTATCATATCATACAGCATCATCCAAAGCTTTTTCTTTACTCTATGAACCCAGAGCCGGCCCAAGGCAAAGGCGAACTAAGCGCTTGCTAAGGGCCACTAGGGGACCCCCAAGAGCACTGTTGTGCAGTGCGTAATGTCACTGTACATCCAAAGTGCAGGTAGTCAAAAAACGTCAATAAAAAAGGACATATGCTTCGGGTGCAGAAAAAATAAAGTGGAACGAGGTGTAGCCATAATTAGCAGCCAGCTACTTTGAAAACTGCATGGTTTTATTATGCTTGCTTGTGGCGCAGTGAAATTACTCATGTTTCTAGTTTTTACAGTCTTCGCGCTGGCGGCCCGGGTTCGCGTCCAGCTTGTAGCGGTCCTTCCTGCATGTCTCTCCCCACATTCCGACCCTATGCACAACCCTTTTCTGCAGTAAAGGTTGTAAAACACCCAAAAATAAATCTTAAATAAATATATATATTTTTTAAAAGCTAAATGTATCTTTTAACTGGCCGTTCAAATAGCAAAATATTCATGCCAAAGGAATTTAACTTTGGTAGACTGTGCTCTCTGTACAAAGTGAATATTAAATAATAACAATTAGCTAAGAATAAAAACAGGTCATTTATGACTAATATTTAAAAGACTGATGAGACAAGATGACTTTTACCATAAATACAAAACTTTATCACCTTGAACGTTCAACCCCAGGCCACTCTTATAGCTGAATGTTTTACATTTGGAACAATATGGGCACCCTGGACATCATTCATTGGTATTATTTATATTCTCAACTGGGCCACCACCATGTCTTTATAAATTACATGTCATATGTAAAGACATGCCAGGCTGACAATAGGATAATGTAAACAACACTGCCAGAGCCACAAGGAATTTAAAATAGGTGTGTGAATTATCAACAATGAATATTGTTGGCAGAAATAGAGGGCCCCAAAATCAAATTTTGCTGAGGGCCCCATGGAGGCTTGGGCCAGCTCTGTATGAACCCCCCAAAACAGTCAGCATTTAATATAGCCTGCTGCATCCACAGAATTTTATAAATGTATTGTAACTCATGTATTATATCCCATAAAGTCTTATGTTATTACATCATATCAAACTTCTCTTTAGTAGAGATTGACATTTTGAAGAATGACTCAAATTTAAGATACTTTCGTTGGACAATTTGCTAATTATAATTGAGTAAAAATAAGAAAAATGTAGAGAGAGATGGATGATATATGGAAAGTGAGATACAATCGAATGTGTTTGTTGAGAAAAAAATTCTAGCCCTGGTTTGGATTATCAAATGGACATCCATAGTCCTCAATGTTGTTCTTTTATTTTCTTTCATCAAATCAGAACGAACCATTTACAACAATGAGGAGATCCGGATCGTGATGGTGGGGAAGACCGGAGCTGGGAAGAGCGCCACAGGAAACACCATCCTGGGACGAGAGTGCTTTGAATCTGATTTCACCCCTGAATCTGTGACCGAGCAGTGTAAGAAGGCGAATGGTGAGGTGGATGGTCAGAAGGTTTCTGTCATCGACACTCCAGGTCTGTTTGACACCAACACTGACGAAGAGACGACACGTGCAAATATAATCCAGTGTATTGCTTATGCTTCTCCTGGACCCCACATCTTCCTGATCGTCATCAAACTGGGTCGATTCACAGAAGAAGAAAAGAAGACGGTGGAGAAGATTCAGAAAATCTTTGGAGAGGAAGCAGACAAATTCAGCATGGTTCTCTTTACCCATGGTGACCAGCTCAGAGGGAAAACTATTGAGGAGTTCTTGAAGAAAAGTAAAGACCTGCAGGAGCTCGTGGCCAAATGTAACGGACAGTACCAAGTCTTTGATAACAACCTGAAGGATGGACCTCAGACGAGAGAGCTGCTCAACAAGATTAAAAAAATAACAGATAAGAACAGAGGAAACCATTACACCACTGAGATGTTTCAGGAGGCAGAGAAGGCGATTGAAGAGGAGAAACAGAGAATCCTGAAACAGGAGCAAATGCGCAGAGAGCAGGAGGAAGAGCAGAGGGAAATAGAGCAAAAGTTCCAGAACTTGATGAGAGAAGAGAGGGCAGATTTGGAGAAGAAAGCTCAATTATTGGAAGCTCGTGGCAGAGAAATGGAAGAGGAAATAAAAAGGCTGCGTGAGGGGTATGAAATAAAGGCTAGAAGAGAGGCAGAGATCAACACTTCAGTGGTTTTCACACATGTAAAGGAAATCCTTCAGCTAGTGTTGGAATTTTATCGTCTTTATGCAAGTCAGAAACGCTGAAAACAAAATTACAGCTCAGTGTTTCTGAAATGATTCTTCAATATCATTACAATTATATTGTTAAAGACTGATCTGACACTCTTAAAATGAATTCTTCCTTTCATCTGAGACACATTTGGTGACTGCTGTGAGAACAAACTTCATTGACAATTATAAATGTCTTCTTATGACTATTATACTGCCCTCTTGATTTTTTTAGAGCCTGGTCTCCTTCAGTAAAATCAAGTACATGACATCACATGGTGGAGTAATGCAATATGAACATATCCTCAAAGGACGTATGATGAATCCAAGAGTTATTACACCATGAACATAAAAGGGAAATGAAAGTAAAAATGACATTTACCCCCCTAAATGTGTTCTTCTATGACCTGTTGATCTGGAGGAAGTGAAATAAACACGATAGATATCAACATTTATTTGAGAAAATCCCCCCAGACAACTGGTTGTCTAAAATGTTATTTTAGCTACGACAAAACAACTAGAATTTGTATATCAATGAATATACACTGATCTTCGGTCGCCTTTCCCTTAGTCCTCTATGAATTCTGCGAACATCTTTCCTTAACCTCATGACATCTTCCCCAGGGTTAAGGTAAAGAGGATAGTGAAAGGAGATTGGAGGGACAATTGGAATGCACCCAAGGCTTTTTACCAACCTACCATGTTGCCTCGAATTCTCAGACGTCACGGCTGTATGGACAAAGAAGTTTCCCCTCATGGGCTAAGTAGGCCATATGTGCTTGAAAATATGTCTTAAGTTGACATTTAAGATTTTGGACTCTTGTTTATGAGCTCCATGTTTGGAGATCGCACTTTGTAACATGGGATTTGTTCACATTAATAAGTAGAGATGTGATTGTAATAATTTGTACTTTTCAAATAAACATCAATATTTGAAGGAATCGGTTTGAGTACTTGATTAAAATGTATTTAGTACATTGTTTTAATTTCAAGTAGCTTAATGTCAATTTGCATTTTTTTTATTTGAGCCAACTAAAAATGATTAGTCTGCTCCAAATGCCAAAATGGATTTGGGTATCTAAGGTTTAATAAATGTATTATTTACATCAGTTGGTAAAAGCTTATTATTTGATTTGGCATAATTTAAAATTGGTTTACTCAAATTAAAATGATAGTTCGCACTGAAATAAAAAAAGTGGGTTAAAGGAAGTTACTTCATCCCTGTTTCTATAATGCAAAATATTTTGTGTGATTACTTCTGTCATGGTTTAGTTTTGTTCTGTATTTGATCTTGTTTTAGTTCATTATTTCCCTCGTGTTCTGTGTATGTATGTTCCTAGTATGTTTTACTTTAGTCCTTAGTGTGTTTGCCTGTATCCTTGTGTTCTTCTATGTTGCCTGTTAGTTTATTTCCTGTCTTGTGTTTTAAGTCTAGTCTTTGGTGTTTCCTGTTTTATTTTGTAGTATCTGTTTTAGGTGGTGTCAGTGTTGGGTTTTACTTTGTACTTGTCTTCAGTGTTCTGGTCTTGTGTTCTTTGTTCCTTGTGTTTCCCTCCTGTCTTGATGACCCTGATGTTCCTCACCTGTCTCGTTAGTCTCACCTGTGTCTGATTACCCCTTGTCTATTTAGTCTCTGTGTTTGCCTCAGTTTCTTGTTGGTTCATTGTATTGTCATGGTCATTGTCTCGTGTTCCTGGAATCTGTTGCTTCTCCCTGCTCCCTGTGTTTTCTCCTCGTGGCCTTTTTGGATTTCCTTTGTTTTTGCCTTTTGGAACGTTTTGGATTTTTCCTTGTAAGTTTTTGTTTTTACCTTTTTGTTAAAATAAATAATTAGTTATTCTGCACTTGGGTCCTCCTCTCCCGGTTTCCTGCCTGCACGATCGTGACAACTTCAATCAATTTTTTCCGGTTTATCCAATGTTATATTTTTTTCTAAAAATTCAGTGGTGTAAGGATCTTTTTTTTTTCCTTTGAGAGGAAGTTTAGTTACTGTAAATGACACAGCAAATAGACAAAACCACTGCACTTGTGCATACAGGATTCAAATGAAATGCCAGTTTGACAGATTGTATGCCTCAAGCCGACCCTCCAACAACTGCAGGATTTTTGTATTTCCAAGTTGGCGTTCCAGATTGGAGATTGCTGCTTGCTCAGCCTGGGAGTGGTTCTTTTTTGCTTTTAACTTTTTTGCACATTTGCAAACCAACTATGTCCAAGTGTGAACTGCTGTATCGGACTGTTTCTACTCTGAAGAAACAGTGTATGTTAGTAATGTGAATGCAGACCAGCGGGGGAGAGGGGAGCAATAATGCTTTGTGATGGTACGATAAAATCATGGCTTATAGGAAAGGGTGCAGGGTCCCATTTGCCATTAATGCGTGCTGTGCAAAAGTTCAATAATTTTCTACTTTTGCGCAGCGTCCAATAGAAGGGTTGCTTAGATCACAACGAACTGGGTCTCACTTTCCTGAGCTCTAGTTTAAAGACCTAATGGGACATCGGCAAGAAAAGCTCGTTTTGAAATATATTTCCAAAAGTTTGGGAATAGCAGGTGTTTAAAGGTCTCCTATTATGTCCTTTTTGGGATTCATATATGTAATTTATCTGTCTACTAAAGTATGTTCACAATCACTAATGTTTATAAAAAGTGTCTATTTTTATGTACTGCCGCTCAATGCAGGCAGTACATAGAGAGAGAGAGAGAGAGAGAGAGAGAGAGAGAGAGAGAGAGAGAGAGAGAGAGAGAGAGAGAGAGAGAGAGAGAGAGAGAGAGAGAGAGAGAGAGAGGCTCCTCACATGTGCCAAGTTTGAGTTGATTGGTCAGCCAATCTGCTCTCTTGAAATTGGTCAGTCATTCGACTTTGTTCTAGGATGTGTCCCGCCCTGTTAACCATATTGGGAATGTTACAATCAGTCCGAGGGGAGCTTGTTCTACAACGAACCAATGGGCTTGGATCTGTGACATTTTTGTCTTGTGATGTCACATGAACATTTTTTAATGGGGGGGGGGGGGGGGGGGGCTCGGGGCTGAGCGTTTCATGCGGATACTGCCGCGGACTTTGTATTTGTGCATATACAGTATATGTGCCTAATCATGCACAAGACACCTTAAAGACACCATTTGACCACAATTTCTTACTCAACCAACTGGAAATCTTGGTTGGAGTGTCTGGGATAGCACTAAACTGGTTTGAGTCCTACCTAAAGAACAGGGACTTCTTTGTGTCTATAAGTAACTTCAAATCTGAGCAAATAAACATTACTTGTGGAGTTCCCCAAGGTTCAATCCTTGGGCCTCTTTTGTTTAACCTCTACATGCTTCCACTAGCTCAGATTATTAAAAAAAAAAAATAAGTTATCATAACTCCGCAGACCACACACAAATATTATAATATCACCAGGAGATCATAGTCCTATCAAAGCACTGGCTAAATGCATAGAACAAATCAATGTGTTGATGTGGAAGTAATTCCCTGCTAAATGCCAAGTCAGTAGAAAGCTAAAATGGTGCAGCAAGAAATTCAGCCAGTTTCACAGATGACTGCAGTAAGTATCAAAAATAGACTTTGAATCAATGAATTCCAGAATCATTTTGAATCAAAAATCGGTTCTTAATCGAATCATGACCCCAAGAATCTCCCTCAGATTGGCCAGTCAAAGAAGTCTGGACCCGCCCCTGCACATCATGTTGTGTTTTATAGTTTAGTTTGGTTGTATCATATCATATTGTATCTTAATGTATTGGGCCATTGAAATATCTATCATATCATACAGCATCATCCAAAGCTTTTTCTTTACTCTACGCCCCCCCCCCGCCCCAAACAGCCAGCATTTAATATAGTCTGCTGCATCCACAGAATTTTATAAATGTATTGTAACTTATGTATTATATCTCACAAAGTCTTGTTATTACATCATATCAAACTTCTCTTTAGTAGACTTTCACATTTTAAAGAATGACTGAAATTTTAGATGCATTCATTGGGCAATTTGCTAATTATTAGTGAGAAAAAATAATTTAAAAAAATGAGAGCGAGATGGATGATATATGTAAAGTGAGATACAATCTAATGCACCTGTTTAGAAAACAAGTTCTAGCCCTGGTTTGGATAATAAATGTACACCTATAGCCCTTAATGTTGATCTTTCATTTGCTTCCATCCAATCAGAACCAACCATTTACAACAATGAGGAGATCCGGATCGTGATGGTGGGGAAGACCGGAGCTGGGAAGAGCGCCGCAGGAAACACCATCCTGGGACACAAGTGCTTTGAGTCTGATTTCTCCCCTAAATCTGTGACTAAGGAGTGTCAGAAGGCGTACGGTGAGGTGGATGGTCAGAGGGTTTCTGTCATCGACACTCCAGGTCTGTTTGACACCAAAACTGACAAAAAGACAACACAGGCCAATATAATCCAGTGTATGTCATATGCTTCTCCTGGACCCCATATCTTCCTGATCGTCATCAAACTGGACCGATTCACAGAAGAAGAAAAGAAGACGGTGGAAATGATTCAGGAAATCTTTGGAGAGGAAGCAGACAAATTCAGCATGGTTCTCTTTACCCATGGTGACCAGCTCAGAGGGAAACCTATCGGGGAGTTCTTGAAGAAAAGTAAAGACCTGCCGGAGCTCGTGGCCAGATGTAACGGCCAGTACCAAGTCTTTGATAACAACCTGAAGGATGGTTCTCAGGTCACTGAGCTCATCAACAAGATCAGAAAAATAACAGAAAATAACAGGGGACACCATTACACCACTGAGATGTTTCAGAAGGCAGAGAGGGCAATTAAAGAGGAGAAACAGAGAATCCTGAAAGAGAAAGAAGAGCAAATGTGCAGAGAGCAGGAGGAAGTGGAGAGGGAAATAAAAGAAAAATATGAGAAACAATTAAAGGAAGCGAAAGAAAATGTGCAGAAAGAGAAAGAGCTGAAAGAAGCTCAACAAAAAGAACTAGAAGAGAAAACAAAAGCACTGAAGAAAGAACAGGAAGAGAAAGCTAGAAGAGAGGCAGAGAAGAGTCCTAAAGTGCTGAAGGTTGTTGGATTAGTATGTCTTGGTCTAGGGGGGGCTTTGGGGGCGGTGGGGCTTACAGTGGTTGCAGGGGCTGCAGCGGCTGCAGTTGCTGCAGGGCCTGCAGGGGCTGCAGTGGCTGAATTGGCTGCAGGGGCTGCAGGGGCTGAATTGGCTGCAGGGCCTGCAGGGGCTGCATTGGCCGCAGGGATTGAATTGGCTGTAAGGGTGTTCGGGGCTATATCAGCTGCAGTGGCTGCGGGAACTGTGAAGTTTAGCGACTAAATAAATTCAGCTCATTGTATCTGACCTGATGTAAATTATAATCTCAGTGTTTAAAACTGATGTTTCTCAAATTACTCTTACCTTTTGTTTGAGACAAAATTAACAGACTAAACTTTCAGACAGGAAGCTCTGGAGGCTACACGCTGCTGTCAAGTCCATTCATTGTCTATGTGTCTCTCTGCACAAGAGCGTATCTGCACTCAGCCGAGCTGAGCTCAACACAAGGTCTCATTCACCAATAGAACCAGTAGTATCTGTATCCGTCTGAAGTCTCCAAGATATTCCACTAACTACAATCTTTTAAATGGTGTCTGATCCTGCCATGGTTTACTTCAGTTCATCATCTCAAAGGAGGAGGGAAGATCAGATCCCAACAGACGGTGTCCCACTTTCCTGAGCTGTAGGTTACAAACCTACGGGGACATCGGAAAGAGAGATCTACTTTGTAAAGACGTGTCTGACAGTTTGGGCCAACCAGGTGTGTTTAAAACAGCGGTCGTTACAGAGCTGCATTTCCTGGATGAGACTAAACTCTCCCAAATCCTGTTCAGCCCTGAGGATCAAACGGACACACACCCTCTCCTTCTGCGCTGCTAGCTCCTCTTCCTCTGCAGTAAAAAAGATCAGAGCTGTCGACTGAACAGAGAACAGACACAAACTGTGCACCAAAAAGTTTCTGTAAACTAAGAAAGTGCACTGTGGCTTTATGCTTGTGTTTGCTCCCCTTGCTCATCTCCATGGCAGTGCAGCGCACACGCCCTCCTAGCTCACAGGCAACAACCAACAAACAGCCTTAAGTCAAATCAGACACACAGGTGCTGAAGGGAAGTGATCAGGGGTGATGACAGGAAGTGACCGGTGGCAGTGAAGCTTTAAAACAAATTAAGTAAATATGTCGTCATCAACAACAACATCAACAGCTGTTCTTTGAGAGCTCTAATCAGCATCAAAATCATCCTAAATATCATCATCATGAGCTTTGTGTTCAAGGTGCAAAGGGACTCTGCAGATCGACATTTAATGGCTTTTATTTGAAACATGAATCAAAAAAATATATATAATATAAAATGTATTTTAATCTTATTATCTGAAGTATAAAAGCTTTAAAGTGTGTAATAATGTTTTTTATAATCAAATGTACTTTCACGTCATCAAACTCAGGTCTTTTCATGAAACATTGAAACACAGCTGAGAGGATTTGTTTTCACTGTCAGATGTTTCAGGTCGACTTCTGTTAGAAAAGTGCTTCAATCTTCTCTGAATACTTGTAAAGCAAACTGCATCATCCAAATGTGCTTTAACCTGATTTGACTTCATCCATTTAATAAAATGTTGTATCAGAGTCTGTAGTTTTATTTGTGAACAAAGAGAGACGAGAGACTGGAATTCAGGTTGATCAATATTGATTAATGTTGGGTCTTTGTAACATTATATAACAAAGAGTAAGGTCTTTAATCTTCTTTTTTAACTACAAGTGTGCTGGTTGTGTACTCACCATTGTGTTGTTTGATGAAGCAGGTAGAAAAACTCCCTTTTGGCTCCAGCAGCTGTTTATTCTGATAATAACAGAAGAAGAATTAGATCAGTCACACAGACACTTTGGTGGTTAACAGCTCTAACATTCACACAGCAGGGACAGGATCATGTAGACTGGACAAACATTTAACATGTATAAAATGTAAGTCTCTGTCACAGACACTTCTGTGGTAATAAACTCCAGTATTTATTTAAACAGAGAAAAAGAAAATCAAACTAACAGTTGGTGAAGTCAGCGACACAACAACAACAAATGATGAAGCTAAGACTCAGCTAGCAAAGCATAAAAACGTGCTGAGTTTAAATAACTCAACTAAAACAAATTAATTTTATCACCAAAGTGTTTGATAATTATAGTAAGAGGGTTTCTGAAACATGAGACATGAATTAAACTTACTTTTACTCAGAAAAACTCACTTATTTTAACGTTTTTTACCGGAGCTTTTAAGAACTCAACTCACCACGGAGAGTGTAGCCTAGCAACGGGCACGAGGATAGGAGAGTGTAGCCTAGCAACCGGACACGGGGCTCATGACGCACCTCTGCAGGGGCCCCAGCAGAGGGCGCTCATGGTACTTACAAAATAAAAGCACATGGTATCAAATACATTACAAACAGCATTAAATACGATTAAAATATTAAAGTAAGAATGAATTATAGTAGATGATGATAAGTGGAATCATTAAGCCTGCTGAAAAAGATTGTGTCAATGTTTTAAACCATTGTGTCATTACTCTCATTTTGTTTTAATCAATAGCCCATCATGAAGTTGTAGCCCAGCGTAATTATTTCACACTATTACCACAATTTTCCAAACAGCCGTGTCTCAGTTACAGGCTCTATCACAGAGTTAGATTCAGAGGACAGCGACGACGTGAGATGTAAAAGGGCATGTAACAGATGAAAGCAGACATGTGAACAGATATCATATATACATGTATATCATGTCAACAGACATGCGGTAAACTATTTGAAACAGATGTAAACAGAGCTGTAGAGCCAGAGAAGATATAAGTGGACAGTGATCGGACTAAGATGTAATCAGACTTAACATATAACAAGAAGCGTGTCATAAAACGGTCCAGTTTAAAAGGGATTTAAGGTTTGGATGCCTCAAGCAGACCTTCAACACCACAGGACTTTGCACCTCCACATCAGCTTCATTTTACAACAACTGTTTCTAATAACAGATCAAAATAAGCACCAATACACCCCACTCTTAAATGGGCGATGAACTTAAATACCTCTGATTAGTGCTTTAATCAAGGAGGGCTGCATTTTTTAACTTCAAACATTTGACCATTCGCTATTGAAAAAAAACCCTGCAGGAGGCTGCATCTGTATATAGCTTAATGGCAGACGAAGATTCAAGCGTGCCATCATAGAAGAATGAGAGCCATTCCAACAGCACAGAAGGGACCAGAAAAGGAGCTTGGACCTGCTGCCTGCATGAGTTTTAACCACATCCTGGAGTTTCTCTACAGTTGCTTTTATTCAGGCTACTTCCATCAGAGTTGGAAGAACAATGGAGCTAGCTTTCAAACGTGGCATGCAGAGGGAGCAGAGAAGCATAGGGCAGTTTACATAGGCCACATAATAACTATTTAGCCGATAGGATGCTTTTCACAGATCAGCTGGCCATCAGCTAATGATAGGCAGTCGTCTGCTTACCTCTTGTGCTGAGCAACTTGGTCCTGTATTTAATGACATTTTTCAGCTCTCCCTCTGTCAACAGAGAGTGCCAAAGCTTTGGAAACAGTCCATAATTATCCCTGTTGCCTAACAAAATAAGCCTGATTTCAGGCCAGTTGCTCTGACCTCCTTAGTGATGAAATGCTTTGAAAAGTTGATGAAAAAAGAACTTCTCAAAAAAGCAAAAACAGAGTATTCTTGATCCGCTGCAGTTTGCTTACAGAGCTAAGCGAGGTGTGGAGGATGCCACTGCCACTCTGTTGAACCTGATATTTAGACACCTTGAAGGTTCTAAAACACATGCAAGGATTTTATCTGTTGATTTTTCATCTGCTTTTATCTCAATCTTTATTTGTATAGCGTCAATTCACAAGAGGTGTTATCTCGAGACACGGGAGGGGTTAACACAATTTAACCTAACATTTTAGTAGACAAGCTTTTTTTTTATTGGTGTGATAAGGTGACAAACAAAAACAAGGGGAGGGGATTTAGACAGTTACAAAATGCTACAGAAAATAAGTAAATCAGGTAATGCAAAATTGAGATTTCAATAAACATCAACTGACAACAACTAGCACAGATAGTAGAAAACTACACAAGATATAATAATAATTTAAAATGAAAAAAAGAAAGAAAGTAGACAAGCTTTTAAAAAATGTTAACTTACATTTTAACCTCGTGGGATGGATCCTCGATTTATTTTAACCTGCAGAACCCAGAGAGTCAGGGTGATTGGGCTGTTGTCATAGGAGATGTCATCTTTGACAGGTTCACCTCAGGGGTGTGTCCTTTCACCCCTGCTCTACATTCTTTACATTGAGGATCGTCGCAGTCGGCATGACGACAGATATAGCTTAAAATTTGCTGACGACTCTGCTATTGTCAGCCTCCTCCGTGCTGATGAGAATGTCCACGGTCCTGTCTTAGACGGCTTACTTGCAACTGAACGTGTCTAAGACGAGCACTCTTTTGTCCCCGGGGTCATTTCCCTCCTTAGTTCTGGTCGAGGGGGGAGATAGTTGTTACTCAGGGATGCTGCTGCTGTGTTTCACTGTGTCTGACCTCTGCTGAGTCTCTTTGCTCAGTATCTGCTGGTTTCTTCTGCAGGCTGATCTTCGTGGGGTTTTTGTATAACGTACTGATTGTGTCGTAAAGTGCACTTTATAAAATTATTCTGTGGATGTAGATCTCAGTGTGCTGCCAGCTTTGGGTGGATTCTGCACTTTACTTTGACTTGAATGTGAGTTGCTTTGAGCCTCAGTCAATGATCATGTTGTTGTTCCTCTATTTATAATGAATTTAGTGATTCACGATTGTCATGTTATGAATTGTTTTGTACTCTTGTCTGCTGTCATTGTTCTGACTTGTTGCACAACAAGTCGCCCTACAGAGACTGGATATTCAAGGCGTGCAAGAAAACAAAAAGGAGAGGATCAAGTGTGTGAATTACAGTATGTAAAGTATTCACTGTAATGCTGCTGAGAGGAGCAAACAGGGAGAGTTCTGTGCATTTATAAGGAAGTGTTGTCACAGACAGAATAAAAACATTTCTTCTTCAGCTCAGAAACAAACCAGCTGCTCTCTCTAACAGCCAAACATGGCCGACAATAAAGGTATCTTAGTACGTTTAATTTATTAAGTAGCATAAACCCTCTATCTAAGTTTATGTTTATAGAGGGACCATTACATGATTCATAACGCACAAATATTAAACTAAAGGGTAGAAATGGATGAAATCATTCCATCTGAATTCATCCGCCAAGGTGTTGACGCGCAGCTTTATGCAGATGATGCTGTAATTTTTACAAAAGCCAGGTCTGATATGGAAGTATCCGGAAAGTTGACATCTGCAATAATCTCTGTGAACAAGTGGCTCACCAAGTCATGTCTTCTTCTAAATAAAAAAAAAACTGTTTGTATGGTATTCTCAAAGCGTCCAAAAGTGTTGTCAAGTTCAAATATATTTCTGAAAGGTGAGGAGCTCCAGCTTGTACATGAATTTAAATATCTTGGTGTCACCCTTGACTCAAATTCAACTTTTAAAAAACATGTTAAAAAATAATGTAAAACAGTTTAAATCTTGTTAATTTTAGACATAAGATCGTTACTCCCAGAGAGGGTTGCAAAAATGTTTCTTCATTGTACGATTTTTTCTCACATAGAATATTTCATCACCAACTGGTCACTGGCCAGCTTAAGTAAACTAAAACCAATATAATCTCTCTTCAAAAAAGCTGTAAAAGTATTGGATAGGAAATCCTTTTCCACTCATCACTGCCCTTTTCTCAAGAAATACAACATTTTAAGTTTTGATCATTGTAAAAAGTTTAAACTTGCTTGTTCTGTATATCAGAGTCTGCATGGACTTGTTCCAGCTCCTTTGGGTGAGTTCATGATGTTCAGATCCAGCACCAGTGGGAGAATAACCAGAGCTCTCACTAGAGGTGACACAGACACAACCTTTAGTAATCAGGTGTTATCAGTCAAAGGTCCTGAGGTCTGGAATGAGATTCCAGCTCCAATAAGAGACTGTACCACGTTTAGCACCTTTAAAGTCAATCTGAAAAAGTGGCTGAAAAGAAACCAGATCTGTCAGCACTCATTTTAAATTGAAGCTTTTATGTGTCTTCTCAGTGTTCTTGGCTGCCATCATTGGTGTGTGTCAGTTGTCCTGTTCTTCTATCATGTTGTAAATCTTTTCTGTTGTTGTTATTGTAATGTAATGTGTTATTTCTTCTGACCTGCCAGGGACTGCAGATGGAAAGTAGCCGTTGGCTAATTCTGGCACATTTACATTTATATGTTGATTAATATGCACTGTCCCTTTTAAATAAATACATTAAAAATTAAGAATGGTGGTGAATGGAAAAGTCGGGGTCTTTACTGATTTAAAAGCTTAAAATATGCTTAAAACACTAATTTAAAATAAACACAATTTAAGGTCAATGTCAGTTTTGTTTATATAGCACATTTAAAACAGCGAGTGGCTAACCAAGTTTATGGCCCTGAACAGTTAATCACTCACCCACTTTTATATAGGTTGAGTGAGCCTTGATTCTTAATCACCTAAATTGTCTTCTCCTTAAAAAGAATTGGTTACTAGACTAGATGTCTTTCTTATATTAAGAAACAGGCCAGGCAGGATGTGTCTTCCCCTACAGGAGGTGAAAGGATTCGGGAGTTTGATGCACCAATGAGAGAAGGGGAACCACTCATCCGAAGACGCATAATTTGGAAGTTGGCCCAATCGGAGGAAGAAAACTGCACATTCTTGAATGCATTATTTGGTTAGATATTCTCTGTCGAGTGTATAAAAGGGTTCAAGGAAAGATAGTCGGGGCTCAGACTTCGTGAACTGATCCAGCATCTGTCTGTTGTCAGGGACGCGTAGTGTTGAACCCAGAGACTCTGTAACTTCTATTCTTGATTCATCGGGTTAATAAACTCTGTTAACCTGAAAGAGACGCCTCCAGTCATTCCTCTCATCCCATCAAAAGAATGCGCAGAGATTTGAGGTAATTATTTAGAGGAGTCAGATTTCTATTAACAACATTTAGGAAAAGGATGAAATAGCTACTTTTATCCTTCAATACCAACTTTTATCCTTCACTTGGTGACCCCGACGATGGGGGATGAGGTTTGATGGAGGACGTAAGTATTGATTAATTTATAAAAAAAATTGAAATATGTTTAATTCAAATGTATTAATTTCTTATGGTAGTAAAACGACTGCATTGAAGTCTATGGTACAACGTCCAGACCTATCCAGACATCGAGAGGCCTCACAAAAACCAAAGGTGAACACAAACCTTTTCCATAAAATTGTGCACATTGGAAAATCTAAATTATCGTTGTCTGGTTTGGGTATAGACAGTGTTAATGTCTAAATTTAGAAAATTGAATCAAGAATACAAGTAAGCGATCGAACAGAATGCCGTACGAAGAGAAGTCAGGGGCGAGAGACTGACTATGAAACCAGGGGCGAGAGACTGGTTAGAAAATCAGGTGCGAGAGACTGACAAAGAAACCAGGGGCGAGAGACTGGTTAGAAAGCCAGGGGCGAGAGACTGGCTGGGATAAATGTTGGGCTGGGTCTTTTCTTCTGACACTGAATGACAATGTAATGAAGGCAACAGGTTGAGCGCTGGTCATTTCAGTCGACAGAGAACTGTGTGTGGTATCATTGGGGAGGCGGTGAATCAGCAGAAGTGTATTAAAACTGTTTGTGAGTCTGGGATAGAACCCCCAGTGACTGGCCGCAGTTGTCATTAGGACTGCTGTAGAAGCTTGCCAGTTAGGACTCCAAATAGAGCATTGCGTCTATACATTTTCTGCTGTTCACATGTATATAGTGTTTTCTGTTGTGTGTTAATTTGAACTTAAGTTCTGTTCCTTAAGTTCAAGTACAAATATTTAGAGATATATGTTTTTTTATTCCGTTCATTGCACCTCCTTTCTCTTTTCTCTCACTGGTTCAGAGAGTGGAAAGGGGAAAGGTAGGGCTTTTTCTTCTACCCTGTTACCGGTATTTTGAGCCACACCTTTAGCTCTACCTGGTAAACCCGTGAGTAGATGTGTGTGTGTGCTGGAGGAGTTTTTGGATGTGTGTGTGTGAGTGCTGTGCTGAGTAGGTGTGTGTGAGTGCTGTGCTGAGTAGATGTGTGTGTGTGTGTGTGTGTGCTGTTGATGTCTGTTGATGTGTGTGTTTGTGTGCTGTGTGGTAAATCATGTGTGTGAAGGCCTGTGTAATTATTTTGTTTGAGTGTGATTGATAATAGAATTTTTGTGTTATTAAATAGGCAATAATAGTGGAACATTTACTGAAGGAGAGGAGAAAATCTTTTAAAACTCTTCTAAAAGGTTTAAAATAGATGAACTATACATTTGCATAGTTCAAAGGAGGAGTTCCTTTTTAACTGCTAGAAGATTCATTTTGGGTTTTGGCTGTTGATTGGAAGAGTGGGACTCTGGTCTGTGTGCTTGTTGGCTCGGTGCACTGGGTTGATATGCACCTTTAAAGGAGAGATTAGATAGGGTGTTTTACAGGAGAGAAGACGGCCCCACCCTTTCTTAGCCCATTCAGTATCACCCCACAGTCCTCACTGTTGTTGCTTTGTTTTTATGTAGTTAAATGTGTTCATGTTTTATAGTGTTTTTCTTGTTGTTATATAGACATATTATATAGCTAAATTTAAGTATTGATTAATTCAAGGAGCGCAGGAAATGAGGTAGCTGTCGTAGATCACTAGTACTTATTTGCATGCATTGATTATACAAACAACCTACTTTGTTTTTTACATTCTTAAAATAGAAAACCAAAAATTACTTTATTTTGGCCCCATAGCTTAGACAATAATTTAAACTTCATAATTATGTTCACCTTGCTGACATTTCAACTATTTCTAGACTGTTTACGAGTGATGTTTAAAGAATTAGACTGGAAATTTAACTGATATGACTGACAAACTGTACACAAAAATGAAGTCAACTTAGATGGTGCTACACTTGTTGGCATGTTCTTAATATAAGGTTGTACTAGGGGGGGCATAGCTTTAGTTCAAACAAGCAGTCCTAGTAGCAGGCCTCCCAGAATCAGTAAAAGCAGAACTAGTTGAAATGCCTGGTTTTAATAGTGTATCGCTCCCCAGATGGGAGATGCACGTCTTACATCACTTACGCTCACATAAACAACAGCAAACAGCAGATGATAGAGTTAATAAGACTTAGAGCTGCACCTCCTAAAGATGCAGCTTCAAGAGGCAGAGGCTACTTTATGAAGCCAACCAAAAACGTTCTGGTGTTTAATCTGGAGCAACCATATGCTCAGCAGCCATATCACTCTTATGGGAGGAGTACAGGGTACAATTTCAATCCGTACAGGCGTGGTTACAGGGGATATGGTGGACTTGGCTGATGTGGGTTTGCTCCAGGTCCACAGAATCAAGGATGTTTTTATTGTGGGACACTCGACCACTGGGCCAGACACCGCCCAGGACAGTGGGCTGCTCCGGCCCTCCCTCACAGGGCCCTCAGAAGCAGCAAGCAGCATGGTTCTTATTAGTACCAGCCTCCTAATGGACAAGGAGCCACCCAGGTGTGACAGCAGCCTGGTTAAATGTCAAGGGTCATCCAGAGTGCTTTAAGGGAGAGGGTTTGGCAGAGCCCCTCCAAACAAAGACTGTTGAATTCATGCAGCTCTATGGTTGACACAAGACTATGTTACTCCACTCTCGCTGGTGATGTTTCACAACCTTCAATCTTCATCGCAATGTGTTCCAGTGGTGGAGTTCACGGGTACACCAACGACCATTCCCAGAGACACTTGAAAAAGGGGACATTCTTGCTTTTTACAACTTTTGGGAAACTTGGGTGCAGTCCATCCAGCCTTTAGTCCCTCCAAAAGACCTGTACCATGTCACTTTAAATTACATTTGTACTCCCAACTTTGAGTATCATGATGCTTTTGAAGCATGTTGTTAACTCTCACTGGTGTGTTACCTCTCTCTGTATTCTTATGGGCCTAGAGCGTGTTGTGGCTGCTGTTCATTTGACCTCTAACAGATAGAATGGTTTTAATTCTCAGAATATTTTACTCCATTCTTCTTAGATGTTTCTGAAAAAGGGGGTGTTGTTAATGCGGCCCTTTTTCAGAAAAAAGGGGGATATAGACGGGTATTGATGCATAATATATGTAGTTGCTGTAGTAAAAGCTCTTGTAAAGACAACACATAGTGTGACTTCCCTCATCTTATCTAAAGCATTCGTCGTGACAAATCTCAGACAAACAAAGTTGTAAATAGTTTTGTTCCATCCACACATTATTTACACTTCAGAAAGCATCAACATAGCTGACTAAATGAACCTTTACTTCTCACATCTGTGAAGAACAAGTCCAGAAATATGTCAAACTAAGGGCTAATTTGTCAAATGTATTTATTGCTCATTTAGAGGTGAGAACGTTTTTTACAGATGTCTGTTGTTTTAGACATCCAGAGAAACTGTTCCGCTTACCTCTGAGTAAACTAGAAAAGTAGAAGATTCCCTTCATCACAAAAAGTAAAAGTACTAGATAAAGCATTGAAAGCAGCAAAATGTGACATAGATAGACACTTTAATGATCCTAAAGGAAGAATTTAAAGGTAATAGTGAGTGAAAGAAGGTGACAGAAAGTAAAAGTGGTTCAGATGAACCTGTTGGTGGATGTGAAGAAGAGAAAGTGCAGAAAGAAGGAATTAAGTAAGTGATTAGAAAGAGTTCAGGAAGTGATGAGACAGATGAGGGTGAGAGTTTGAGACAGAGAGATTGAGAGGAGATTTAATGTCTACTTATATTTTGTTTTTGTTAATGGGGTACAAAACAATATGTTTGCAGGATACGTCTTTGTAAATATTTTCCTTCAATGAATAAAAAAAAAGAGAGACATTAATAAGTAACTTTTACTTACAGTAGATTTTCAATGAGCTAGTTTTTATTTTCTTTTGAGTGCATGTTTAGACTGACTTTGAGTATTTTAGTAAAATATTAGTAAATAATAGTACCTTTACTTGTAAGAATACTTTAGTTCTTTTTATACCTCTGACTGAGACTGAGTTTAAGGCCCTGAACAGTTAATTACTCATCCACTTTTATATAGGTTGAGTGAGCCTTGATTCTTAATCACCTAAATTGTCTTCTCCTTAAAAAGAATTAGTTACTAGACTAGATGTCTTTCTTATGATAAGAAACAGGCCAGGCAGGATGTGTCTTCCCCTACAGGAGGTGAAAGGATTCGGGAGTTTGATGCACCAATGAGGAAAGGAGAACCACTCATCCGAAGACGCATAATTTGGAAGTTGCCCCAATCGCAGGAAGGAAACCGCACATTCTTGAATGCATTATTTGGTTAGATATTCTCTGTCGAGTGTATAAAAGGGTTCAAGGAAAGATAGTCGGGGCTCAGACTTCGTGAACTGATCCAGCATCTGTCTGTTGTCAGGGACGCGTAGTGTTGAACCCAGAGACTCTGTAACTTCTATTCTTGATTCATCAGGTTAATAAACTCTGTTAACCTGAAAGAGACGTCTTCAGTCATTCCTCTCATCCCATCAAAAGAATGCGCAGAGATTTGAGGTAATTACACTCAACAAAAATATAAACGCAACACTTTTGTTTTTGCTCCCATTTGTCATGAGATGGACTCAAAGATCTAAAATTCATTCCAGATACACAATATTACCATTTCTCTCAAACATTGTTCATAAATCTGTCTAAATGTGTGATAGTGAGCACTTTTGCTTTGCTGAGACAATCCATCCCACCTCACAGGTGTGCCACATCAAGATGCTCATCAGACACCATGATTAGTGCATAGGTGTACCTTAGACTGTCCACAATAAAAGGCCACCCTGAAATGTGCAGTTTTTGCTTTATTGAGGGTCTGGGGACTCAGAACCAGTCAGTATCTGGTGTGACCACCATTTGCCTCATGCAGTGCAACACATCTTCTTCGCATAGAGTTTATCAGATTGTCAATTGTGGCCTGTGGAATGTTGGTCCACTCCTCTTCAATGGCTGTGCGAAGTTGCTGGATATTAGTGGGAACTGGTACGCGCTGTCGTATACGCCGGTCAAGCACATCCCAAACATGCTCAATGGGTGACATGTCCGGTGAGTATGCTGGCCATGCAAGAACTGGGACATTTTCAGCTTCCAAGAATTGTGTACAGATCCTTGCAACATGGGGCCGTGCATTATCTTGCTGAAACATGAGGTGATGTTCATGGATGTATGGCACAACAATGGGCCTCAGGATCTCATCACGGTATCTCTGTGCATTCAAAATGCCATCAATAAAATGCACCTGTGTTCTTCGTCCATAACAGATGCCTGCCCATACCATAACCCCACCACCACCATGGGCCACTCGATCCACAACATTGACATCAGCAAAGCGCTCACCCACACGACGCCACACACGCTGTCTGCCATCTGCCCTGAACAATGTAAACCGAGATTCATCCGTGAAGAGAACACCTCTCCAACGTGCCAGACGCCATCGAATGTGAGCATTTGCCCACTCAAGTCTGTTACGGCGACGATCTGGAGTCAGGTTAAGACCCCGATGAGGACGACGAGCATGCAGTTGAGCTTCCCTGAGACGGTTTCTGACAGTTTGTGCAGAAATTCTTTGGTTATGCAAACCAATTGTTTCAGCAGCTGTCTGAGTAGCTGGTCTCAGACGATCTTGGAGGTGAACCTGCTGGATGTGGAGGTCCTGGGCTGGTGTGGTTACACGTGGTCTGCGGTTGTGAGGCCGGTTGGATGTACTGCCATATTCTCTGAAACGCCTTTGGAGACGGCTTATGGTGGAGAAATGAACATTCAATGCCCGAGCAACAGATCTGGTTGACATTCCTGCTGTCAGCATGCCAATTGCACGCTCCCTCAATGCTTGCGCCATCTGTGGCATTTTGCTGTGAGACAAAACTGCACATTTCAGAGTGGCCTTTTATTGTGGGCAGTATAAGGTACACCTGTGCACTAATCATGGTGTCTGATGAGCATCTTGATGTGGCACACCTGTGAGGTGGGATGGATTGTCTCAGCAAAGCAAAAGTGCTCACTATCACACATTTAGACAGATTTATGAACAATGTTTGAGAGAAATGGTAATAGTGTGTATCTGGAATGAATTTTAGATCTTTGAGTCCATCTCATGACAAATGGGAGCAAAAACAAAAGTGTTGCGTTTATATTTTTGTTGAGTGTATTTAGAGGAGTCAGATTTCTATTAACAACATTTAGGAAAAGGATGAAATAGCAACTTTTATCCTTCAATACCAACTTTTATCCTTCATAAGCCACGGGGGCGGCACCTTTACATTTCCTGAATTAAAATAACTGGTGGTGTTCAATGTCAACACTGAGGGGGGGGGGGAGCAGAGTTTAGTGCAGGAGGACTGGATATTCAAGGTGTGCAAGATTCTTGAAAAATAAATGCCAAGGATTTCAATCCCTTTGAAAGTGTTCACTTGATGGGTTGTCACAGACAGACTGAACACTTCTTCAGCTTAGAAACACACCATCTGCTCTCTCCAACACCTAAATATGGCCAACAAAAAAGGTAAGTTAGCACATTTAAATTTAAGTCTCAGTTAATGGCCTATTAGCTTTAAACCACGGTCGTATAGAGTAAGGTGCTCGACTGATTTGAGAAAAGGTCCACTGTGCGTACATCCCTTAATGCACAGTGCACAATCTATCTATCCATCTAAATGTCTGTCTGTCTGTCTGTCTGTCTGTCTGTCTGTCTGTCTGTCTGTCTGTCTGTCTGTCTGTCTGTCTGTCTGTATTGCCCCAAACCTCTGCACAGCAGTGTAAATGTGGTGAAATCCGAGAAGAGTAGAGAATCTGAAGTGATTTCAGAATATGTTTGCTCAGAACTGAAATGCTTCTTGACACTTTGTTTTGTATGTGTTTTACACACACAGACACTTTTTTCCAATTTTGACTGTTATGTAACCAAGACTTTTGACAAAAAAATGATTTTTGGGGCTATCCTCAAAACATTCAGGGCAGCCCCTATAAAAATGACCTGGCGACACCCCGTCTTACAGTTTATTTTATTGTAAATTATTACCCCCAGAAACTTTTTCTATATCCAGCCCATCTACTTGTATTTGTACTTTTATATTCTAATTCGGTTGCCGAATAACATGAATTTTGTTTTACTTAAGTTTAATAATAATTTGTTTCTGTCAAACCACATTTCACGTCCCCTGAACATAAATACGAGAGTCATCTGCAAATAAAACTAATTTTAATATTGTTGAGACTTTGCACATGGCTTTAATATGAAGTATTAGTTTCTGACCTAACAGTGACCCCTGGTGGACGCCACAAGCAATGTCAAAGCATGAAGATGAATATCCCCCAACTTCACAAATAGTTTTCTGTTACTCAAATAACTTCTCACCCAGTGCAACACTCCTCATACCACGCCGTTCCAATTTTTGATTAATGTGTTATGATCGATTTTGTCTGTGTTTTGTTCGTGTTTGTGATCTTCTCAATTGATTCTGTTAATGACAGTGATGTTGACCTGTTCGCTCTGAATCCGTATTGACTGCCAGAAAGTCACATTTGTTTGTTGATGAATATGTCTAACCTAGAATTTTGGAGAATTGTGTAAGTAAAGAAACAGGCCTGTAATTTGTGAAGTGGTGTCAATCCCCAGTTTTGTACAGCAGGAAAACCTTAGTGATTTTCATGTTGTCAGAAAATGTACCAGTTTGGAATGATAAGTTACAGATGTATGTTGGTGGTTCTGAAATCCCCTCAATTACTTTCTTTTAATGATTTTCACATCAATTTCATAAGTATCAGTCGATGTTTTGTATTTACATTTAAATATAAAAACTGGTTGGTGGTCACTGATATCATTGATTAATAGTCCGCTCACTGTTTTATTATCAATATCATTGGTGAATATGTTATTGATTAAAATAGCACAATGGGATGTGATTCTACGAGGTGTGGTGATTTTGGGATGTGAACTCATGCTGTACATTGTATTGATGAATTCGTCCGTCGTGCTTATTTGGATTTAATAGATCAATATTTGAGTCGTCCATTTATTTCAAACATTTTTAGGAAGAAAAAGCGATACTGCATGATCATCAGACAAACTGTCTAACAGCCTGATGATTTATATAGTTACATTTATATGTCACTTTTGATCTCCTACTAATAAGCAAATTTTTCAGTAGAAATAGTAAAATAATCATTAAGTGCTCGCGAGATGACATAGTCTGGACCTGTTTGTTCAAAATTAATCCAACAGGATTAAAGCGCTCAGATCAGATTTATTCTGGAATCTGAAATCTGGTTGTTCAAACAAATGAAACAAAATAAGAGAACAAATGGATTAGATCAGGTTTAGATAATCACATTTATACCCTTAATTTTGTTCTTTTATTTTCCTCCATTCAGAACCAACCATTTACAACAATGAAGAGATCCGGATCGTGATGGTGGGGAAGAGCGGAGCTGGGAAGAGCGCCGCAGGAAACACCATCCTGGGAGAGGAAAGATTTGAATCAAGGTTCTCCTTTAAATCTGTGACAGAAGACTGCTCTAAGGAGGACGGTGAGGTGGATGATCAGAAGGTTTCTGTCATCGACACTCCAGGTCTGTTTGACAACAACACTGACAAACAGACAACGAAAAGACATCTCGCCCTGTGTATGTCATATGCTTCTCCTGGACCCCACATCTTCCTGATCGTCATCAAACTGGGCCGATTCACAGAAGAAGAAAAAAAGACGGTGGAGGAGATTCAGGAAATCTTTGGAGAGGAAGCAGACAAATTCAGCATGGTTCTCTTTACCCATGGTGACCTGCTTGGAGGACAAGCTATCGAGGAGATCTTAGGGGAAAGTGAAGACCTGCAGGAGCTCGTGGCCAAATGTAACAACCAGTACCAAGTCTTTGATAACAAGCTCTCTGATCGTTCTCAGGTCACTGAGCTCATCAACAAGATCAGAAAAATAACAGAAAAGAACAGAGGAAACCATTACACCTCTGAGATGTTTCAGGAGGCAGAGAGGGCGATTGAAGAGGAGAAACAAAGAATCCTGAAAGAGAGAGAGGAGCAAATGCGCAGAGAGCGGGAGGAACTGGAGAGTAAAATAAAAGAAGAATATGAGCAAAAGTTAAAGAAAGCGAAAGAAAATGCGCAGAAGCAGAAAGAGCTGAGAAAAGCTCAACAAAAAGAATTAGAAGAGAAAACTGAAGCACTGAAGAAAGAACAGGAAGAGAAGGCTAGAAGAGAGGCAGAGAAGAGAAATGGATGGCTCAAACAGATTACTGTTGGTGTTTGGTCGGCTGTTGGGGCCTTCGGGGGAGCGGTGGTTGCAGGGGCTGTGGGGGCTTCGGCGGTTGTTGCGGCTCCTGTCGTGATTGGAGGAGCCGCGGTGAGTGGGGTTACTATGAAGGTGATAACAGATAAGATTTAAGATTAGCGAGGGGAGCTACATACCTTACCTGCTCTTACCTGTGTCTGTCCTCCAGCTGAAACATCCGAGTTTCTTTGATGTCTAAAGTCATGGTTTCAGACATCTGTCCTGGTTCTCTGCTGAGATTTGGACAGGTACACGTTCTCTCTGTAGCAGCCCTCAGACAGACCCCTCTCAATAAGAGGGAAGCAACACCCTGCATCCTATCTGAAAGGCTCTTACATTATTATCTTCCTGTGACTGTTTCACAATAAAAGTCCCTCAGTGTTCAACCTGCAAATGTTTATGATTGAAATTAAATGTTTTTATGATGTAACAAATGTACTTTCATGTCATCAAACTCGGGCAAACTGCATCATCCAAATGTGCTTCAACCTGATTTGACTTCATCCATTCAATAAAATGTTGTATCAGAGTCTGTAGTTTTATTTGTGAACAAAGAGAGACGAGAGACTGGAATTCAGGTTGATCAATGTTGATTAATGTTGGGTCTTTGAAAGTAAGGGAGGCCGTCAAGCTGAAGAAGGAGTCCTATCGGGCGTTGCTAGCGCATAGGACTCCTGAGGCAGCTGACGGGTACCGGCAGGCCAGGCGTTCCGCAGCCCGGGTGGTCGTGGAGGCAAAAACTCTGACCTGGGAGGAGTTTGGGGAGGCCATGGAGGAGGACTTTCGGTCAGCCTCGAGGAAATTCTGGCAAACTGTCCGTCGCCTCAGGAGGGGGAAGCAGTGCTTCACCAACACTTTTTACAGTGCAGGTGGGGAGCTGCTGACCTCAACTGGGGATGTAGTCGGACGGTGGAAGGAATACTTCGAGGATCTCCTCAATCCCACCGTCACGTCTTCCACTGAGAAAGCAGAGGCTGAGTTCTCTTAGGTAGACTCGTCCATCAGCCAAGCCGAAGTCACCGAGGTGGTTGGCAAGCTCCTTGATGGCAAGGCTCCGGGGGTGGATGAGATTCCCCTGAGTATCTTAAGTTTCTGGATGTGCAGGGGCTGTCATGGTTGACACGTCTCTGTAACATCGCGTGGAGGTCGGGGACAGTGCCTCTGGACTGGCAGACTGGGGTGGCGGTCCCTCTTTTCAAGAAGGGGGACCGGAGGGTGTGTTCCAACTACCGGGGAATCACACTCCTCAGCCTCCCTGGGAAAGTCTATTCCAGGGTTCTGGAGAGGAGGATCCGGCTGTGAGTCAAACCTCGGATTCAAGAGGAACAATGCAGTTTTCATCCTGGCCGTGAAACACTGGACCAGCTCTACACTCTCCAACGGGTGCTCGAGGGTTCATGGGAGTTTACCCAACCAGTCCACATGTGCTTTGTGGATCTGGAGAAGGCATTCGACCGTGTCCCTCGTGGCGCCCTGTGGGGGGTGCTCCTTGAGAATGGGTTTCGTGGCCCTTTGCTAAGGGCGGTCCGGTCCTTGTACGACCGGAGCAGGAGTCTGGTTCGCATTGCCGGCATTAAGTCGGACCTGTTCCCCGTGCGCGTTGGCCTCCGGCAGGGCTGCCCTTTGTCACCGGTTCTGTTCATTACTTTTATGGACAGAATTTCTCGGCGCAGCCAGGGGCCAGAGGGGGTCCGGTTCGGGGACCACAGGATCTCGTCTCTGCTTTTTGGGGATGATGTGGTCTTGTTGGCTCCATCGAACCCGGACCTCCAGCACGCACTCGGGTGGTTCGCTACCGAGTGTGAGGCGGCTGGGATGAGGATCAGCACCTCTAAATCTGAGGCCATGGTTCTCGACCAGAAAAAGGTGGTTTGCCCCCTTCGGGTCGGTGGGGAGTCCTTGCCCCAGGTGGAGGAGTTTAAGTATCTCGGGGTCTTGTTCACAAGTGGGGGGAAGATGGAGCGTGAGATCGACAGATGGATCAGTGCGGCGTCTGCAGTCATGCGGTCGCTGTATCAGTCTGTCGTGGTGAAGAAGGAGCTAAGCCGAAAGGCGAAGCTCTCGATTTACCGGTCGATCTTCGTTCCTACCCTCACCTATGGTCATGAGCTTTGGGTCATGACCGAAAGAACGAGATCTCGGATACAAGCGGCCGAAATGGGCTTCCTCCGTAGGGTGGCTGGGCGCACCCTTAGAGATAGGGTGAGGAGCTCGGTCACCAGGGAGGAGCTCGGAGTAGAGCTGTTACTCCTTCACATCGAGAGGAGTCAGTTAAGGTGGTTTGGGTCTGGATGCCCCCTGGACGCCTCCCTAGGGAGGTGCTCCGGGCATGTCCCTCCGGGAGGAGGCCTCAGGGTAGACCCAGGATACGCTGGAGAGACTATGTCTCTCGGCTGGCTGGGGAACGCCTCGGGTCCCACCGGAAGAGCTGGAAGAGGTGTCTGGGGTGAGGGAAGTCTGGGTGTCTCTGCTTAGACTGCTGCCCCCGCGACCCGGCCCCGGATAAGCGGCAGAAAATGGATGGATGGGTCTTTGTAACATTATATAATAAAGAGTAAGGTCTTTAATCTTCTTTTTTAACTACAAGTGTGCTGGTTGTGTACTCACCATTGTGTTGTTTGATGAACCAGGTAGAAAAACTGACTTTTGGCTCCAGCAGCTGTTTATTCTGATAATAACAGAAGAAGAATTAGATCAGTCACACAGACACTTTGGTGGTTAACAGCTCTAACATTCACAGCAGGGACAGGATCATGTAGACTGGACAAACATTTAACATGTATAAAATGTAAGTCTCTGTCACAGACACTTCTGTGGTAATAAACTCCAGTATTTATTTAAACAGAGAAAAAGAAAATCAAACTAACAGTTGGTGAAGTCAGCGACACAACAACAACAAATGATGAAGCTAAGACTCAGCTAGCAAAGCATAAAAACGTGCTGAGTTTAAATAACTCAACTAAAACAAATTAATTTTATCACCAAAGTGTTTGATAATTATATTAAGAGGGTTTCTGAAACATGAGACATGAATTAAACTTACTTTTACTCAGAAAAACTCACTTATTTTAACGTTCTTTAGCGGAGCTTATGAGAAGTCAACTCACCACGGAGAGTGTAGCCTAGCAACGGGCACGAGGATAGGAGAGTGTAGCCTAGCAACGGGACACGGGGCTCATGACGCACGTCTGCAGGGGCCCCAGCAGAGGGCGCTCATGGTACTTACAAAATAAAAGCAGATGGTATCAAATACATTACAAATAGCATTAAATACGATTAAAATATTAAAGTAAGAATGAATTATAGTAGATGATGATAAGTGGAATCATGAAGCCTGCTGAAACAGATTGTGTTAATGTTTTAAACCATTGTGTCATTATTTTGTTTTAATCAATAGCCCATCATGAAGTTGTAGCCCAGTGTAATTATTCCACACAGAGTCTAGTATCAGTATCAGAGTCTGTAGTTTTATTTCTGAACACGGCCAGAATCGAAACTTAACGTCAGCCATATTGCTCAGTTGGAAGCTACAGTATGCTAACCGGCTCTGTAGAGAAAACTGATAAGAAAGAGAATGACAGTAATCCAACCTGGATATATTATTCTGTTCTGATAACTGTTTGTTTTTGCTGGTGAGGAAAATCAGCAAAAACAAACAGTTATCAGAACAATATGAACATGCAATCAAAAACATGTTTCATTAAAGATTTTTTAATGCTCATGCCTGTTATCAGAACAATCAAAACCTGGTAGTAAAAAAAGAGAATCATAATTCAGTCTGAACTTTGAGATATGACAGGTGAGGGCTATAAAGACAGTTTGATTTCACCTGCACTTTGTCCATGTCGGGGAAAAGTATTCACTTCTTGTAAATGCAACAATGTGGGTTGCTTTGTGGGTGAGGCGGGTGCCGTAGAGGTCCAGACAAGGACAAACCATCGCGACCCAATTCACAATAGGTCTTGTATATAAATTGTGAGCGAAGCGAATTTGTGCATAAATTAATATTCCTGACCATTTTCATCACCATTTCTGCATCACCTATAAATCATCATTGATCCTGAATTGATAAACCAGCCATTTTGTTTCATGGATGTGTTATTGACAACATATACACATATTAAATGTGTTATGAATCAAACTTAATAAAAGCTTTTAGGCAGAGTTAACAGGATATATCATTGTTTTTATTTTCTCTCATCAGTAAAACATTTTAATGACTTTTCAATCAGGCAAAAGAAGTTAACAGGTTCTCTTTTCCTCACCAGCAAAAACAAACAGCTATCAGAACAATATGAACATGCAATCAAAAACCTGTTTCATTAAAGTTTTTTTTAATGCTCATGCCTGTTATCAGAACAATCAAAACCTGGTAGTAAAAAAAGAGAATCATAATTCAGTCTGAACTTTGAGATATGACAGGTGAGGTCTATAAAGACAGTTTGATTTCACCTGCACTTTGTCCATGTGGGGGAAAAGTATTCACTTCTTGTAAATGCTGCTGGGAGGAGTGAACAGGATGAGGCTCAGTTATAATGAAGAGTGTCACAGACAGACTGAACACTTTTCTTCTTCAGCTCAGAAACACACCAGCTGCTCTCTCCAACTCTCAAACATGGCCGACAATAAAGGTAAGTCAGTAGATTTAATTTATGAAGTAGCATACACATTGAATCTGTTGGGTTTTAAAGACCTCGTACACTGGCACAGATTATGTTTGGGTTTTAATGAAGTCAATTTGGCTTTTAAATTAATATTAATGATATATAATAATAATCGATTGAGAACGGGGCACCTTCCTGGAATCAGGGAACAATAACCAAATAATATGTGTCATGTTAAATTGTACAATACCAATATTACTCAAATACAATAACTATCTGTATTTAAATAAAAAGAAGCCGTGAATCCGTACCCAGCTGTTATCACAATGCACATACACCAGTAATCACAGATAACTGCTTACTGATTATTGATAGGAAGTTTTTGAACATGAATTATGATCTTAATATTCCCTTAATAATGTAAAAGTGAGAAATGTTAACAACCTTCCTGACTTTCTCTTAATATTAATAAATATTTAGGAGGTAATGAGGGCAAACTCTTAGTTAGAGGCTTATTAGCTTTAAAACTATTTTCTTATAGAGTAAGGTACTCGAAGGTAGGGCCCGACTGATTTGAAATACCTGGTCGATATTGTTTTCATATCTATCTTCAATCCTTATGTAGGTTCAAGGTTCAAGGTTTACTTTATTGTCAATTCCAAAATACGTCAGACATACAGTGAAATCAAACTTACGTTTCCCTCCTCCCCACGGTGCAATGTAGATAAAAGAAGGTAAAACATAAAATCAAATGAGGTGAAATAAGATAAATAGTATTTACATTAATAAAATCTAAATGTGCAAAAAGTACAAAGTTAAATAAAATGGAATCTAAAACAAGATTGGAGAAAAAGTGAAACTTGTAATAAATGTCCAGAGTTCTCGGTGGTAACCAGTTACAATGTTCAAACAGGAGGAGGTTTCAACGTTCAGTGTTCATGGGGGCAGAGGGAAGAGAGGGAAGGGAAGGAAGAGAGGGAAGGGAGGGGAGAGAGGGGAGAGAGTTCAGCTTCCTGAGACCTTGGTGGAAGAAGCTGTTTCTCAGTCTGGTAGAGCCGGCCCGCAGGCTGCGGTACCGTCTCCCCGATGGCAGGAGGCTGAAGAGGCTGTGTGAGGGGTGGGTGGGCTCACTCACAATGTGGGTTGCTTTGCGGGTGAGGCGGGTGCCGTAGAGGTCCAGACAAGGACAAACCATCGCGACCCAATTCACAATAGGTCTTGTATATAAATTGTGAGAGAAGCGAATTTGTGCATAAATTAATATTCCTGACCATTTTCATCACCATTTCTGCATCACTTATAAATCATCATTGATCTTGAATTGATAAACCAGCCATTTTGTTTCATGGATGTGTTATTGACAACATATACACATATTAAATATGTTATAAATCAAACTTAATAAAAGCTTTTAGGCAGAGTTAACAGGATATATCATTGTTTTTATTTTCTCTCATCAGTAAAACATTTTAATCACTTTTCAATCAGGCAAAAGAAGTTAACAGGTTCTCTTTTCCTCACCAGCAAAAACAAACAGCTATCAGAACAATATGAACATGCAATCACAAACATGTTTCATTAAAGTTGTTTTAATGCTCATGCCTGTTATCAGAACAATCAAATCCTGGTAGTAAAAAAAGAGAATCATAATTCAGTCTGAACTTTGAGATATGACAGGTGAGGGCGATAAAGACAGTTTGATTTCACCTGCACTTTGTCCATGTCGGGGAAAAGTATTCACTTCTTGTAAATGCTGCTGGGAGGAGTGAACAGGATGAGGCTCAGTTATAATGAAGATTCAGGCTTGTGTTCAAGTGCAGCTGTTATCAAATAATCAATTGAACAGTCAAAAAACCCCAAATGTGTTCATCACACCAGATATATTCCATGTCAGATCTCCTGAGGCACATGGCCTTTGACTTATCATGAATATTTTCTGTTGTATATCTTGTTGTTTTACTTCGACCTTGTTAATGTGACACATGAGTCTGCTTGCTTGCAAAGCAGTCAGAACGGACCTCCTCAGTACTCACATTTCTTCACACCCATCCATTTTAAAGGACAGAAAATGTTCAATGGCATAAGGCTCTGTTGCCAGTCATTGCAACACGGTCGGCGCGAAGACTTTGGAATTGTTACAAAATCTTGGACATGCACAGCAGGGCGTTCAGACCCTCTGTGGACCCTCCTTGCAATATCGCCGTGCTGGCTGCAACACACTATGAATAATCAAGCCACTTACACTATGCACCCGAATGTGCGCCGCGCAAACTCCAAACTATAATCGGACATGCCCGAAATCGCTGTGCTCTTTAAGTCATCACACTAGTGACCATAGTGACAAAGACAGAGAGGTGAGTTTAGTTTGATAGGTGCTTGTGTGGGAAATATCAGCCCATGACTTCAACAGTGAAGAGTCTGTGCTGCAGGAGGCATCCTGTCTGTTCTGACTCACTACCATGTATCATTACACCTCTTTAATCATTTAATCTTTAATTTAAAGAGCATATTGCAGGTTAAAGACAAAACTTAACTAATCATAGGAAAATATGTGAACAATACTGTTTTTAAGGAAATTCAGAAATTAATAACCCACAGGGTCTCCTGGAGACGTTTTAGTCTTTGCTCTTTACTTCCGCATTCGGCTGTGACGTAACATGAGGGAGTCCCGCTGAATCCCCATCTGTTTAACGTAGAAAATCATGGATCCAAGTGTTACTCCTGTCAATAAAGAGGAAGAAAACATGTATTCCTTTACATATAATGGTCCACTGGCTTATTATTCTGAACCTGTTGTGTGACATAGAACCCGATTACACGGCCTGTGCAAATGCAGCACTATGTCTTTATTGTTTATTCCTGATGCAGCCCAGTGCTCACGTTGTTATAGAAAATACAGTGTATGATGCAGGATTCTCCTGACGTGAGTTCACAGCGCACGTAATCCACACAAACATGCACAACAGCGCACACACTCCACAGTTTAATGTGTGCTTTTGCACATATATTATTATATGTATTCAAAGTTTTAATGGGATAGAGGACCGACAGACGTAAAGCTTGTGTTTCTGTTTGTTTCCAAACTGCGCGTTCCGTCTTTCCCCCCTGCGCACACACGCACACAGACGGATGGATGGATGGATGGATGGATGGATGGATAGATAGATGGATAGATGGATAGATAGATAGATACTTTATTGATCCTGAGGGAAATTCAGGGCATCCAGTAGCAGTATACAGACAGGCAGGACACAAGACACAAGACATTGCTTACAGTACAAACCATCAGTTACAATGCAATACACACCCGCTGTCCCCCCTCCCCTCTCTATACAATAATCCCCCAAACAAGATTTAGCAGCCCCTATGTGACTAAGAGTAAAGGTTAAACCTGTGCAGTTGGCATTAGCATTAAACTTAAACTTATATAGCATAATGTACCTAACCTGTGAGGAGAGAGAAGCATGTGTGCTGTGTGTGCTGGGTGTATGTACAGAGGTCTTTGAGCTTATGCCCGAGGTGTGAGTACAGTCGTTAAACAGTCGTTAAAACAGTGAGCAGTGATTTGCATTAAGTGTCCTAAACAAAGAGGTGAGACCAGGGATGATTCGGGTGATTGCTATTTAAGTACCCAACTATTGAGGAGCAGATTAGCATTAAGTGTTGAAGACAATAGAGTGAAACTTGACCTAGTTAGGGTGATCATGTCAACCCTTACAGATGTAGCATAACAATACAGTAGGGTGGAACCAGATGATTAGAGTGATGATCGTTAAAGTGACCTGTGCTCAGTAAGGTGACTATCAATATGCGTTAAAGTGTCCAACTGGAGGCTGACTCTGAGGTCAGTGGTGCAGATGAGGAGTGCGAAAAAAAAAAGTGAAAAATGAGTCCAGGGTTCACCGTGTGCTTCTTCCCTGCTGTGACAGTGAAGTGTTATACAGTCTGATGGCCTATAGGGGGACAAAAGAGTTCTTGAGTCTGTCCGTGGAGCATGACTGTGACAGCAGTCTGTCACTGAACATGCTTCTCTGACCGGTGAAGGTGCTGTGCAGAGGGTAGTGTGTGTTGTCCATGATGGAGAGCATTTTGTCCAGTGTCCTCCTCTCTACCACTGTCACCAGTGAGTCCAGCTCTGTGCCCACCACAGAGCCGGCCCTCCTCACCAGTCTGTCCAGGCGTGCTGCGTCCCTCTTCTTGCAGCTTCCTCCCCAGCACACCACGGCGTAGAAGAGGACGCTGGACACCACAGACTGGTAGAACATCTGCAGCAGTTTTTTGCAGATGTTGAACGACCCCAGCCTTCTCAGGAAGTACAGACAACTCTGTCCCTTCCTGCAGGTAGTGTCCATGTTAGGCGACCAGTCCAGCTTGTCATCCAGCTGCAGCCCCAGATACCCGTAGGTCCTGACCACCTCCACGTCGACCCCCCCGATGGAAACAGGTTCTAGATGTGGTTTGTTCCTTCGGAAGTCCACCACCATCTCCTTGGTCTTGGAGGTGTTTAGCTGCAGATGGTTGGCACTGCACCACGTCACAAAGTCCTCGATCAGGCTCCTGTACTCCTCCTCCTGTCCATCCCTGACACAAGCAACTATCGCAGTGTCGTCCGAGTATTTCTGCATGTGGCAGAGCTCAGAGTTATACTGGAAGTCAGAGGTGTACAGGGTGAACAGGACAGGGGAGAGCACAGTCCCCTGTGGTGCTCCGGTGCTGCTGACCACAGTGTCTCTCTGTGAGGTAGTCCATGATCCACCTCACCAGGTGTGAGTCCACCCTCATCTCGGTCAGCTTGTCTCTCAGTAGGAGGGGATGGATGGTGTCGAAGGCGCTTGAGAAATCAAAGAACATGATTCTCATCACGCTGCTCCCTTTGTCCAGATGAGAGTAAGCCCTGTGTAGAAGATAGAGGATGGCATCGTCCACGCCCACCTTTGCCTGGTATGCAAACTTCAGGGGATCCTGTGCGTGTTGGACCTGGGGTCTGAGGTGTTGGAGCAGCAGCCGCTCAAAGGTCTTCATAACGTGGGATGTCAGAGCGATTGGTCTGAAGTCGCCTGGCTCGCTGGGGTTTTTCTTCTTGGGGACGGGGGTGAGGCACAAGGTCTTCCAGAGTACAGGAACCTTCCCAAGCCGCAGGCTCATGTTGAAGATATGCTGAAGTGGCTCCCCCAGCTCAGCAGAGCAGGCCTTTAGCATCCTGGGACACACCTTGTCTGGGCCTGCTACCTTCCTGGGGCGGAGTCTCTTCAGCTCCTTTCTAACCTGGTCTCTGGTGATGGTGGGGGGGAGGGGGGATGGATTGTCTTTGGGGGTTGTGTTTGTCCTGGTGGAGGTGTTGGGGGGAGTGAGAGGGGGGGAGGTGTTGGGGGGAGTGAGGGGGTGTGTAGGGGGGTGCTGGGGGTGCTGGGGGGACAGGCACTGGCTGCAGCGACGGGGCAGTCAAACCTGTTAAAAAACAAGTTGAGCTGGTTTGCTCTCTCAGGGTCCCCGTCTTCTGCGTTGTTATTTTTCTTCTTGCAGCCTGTGATGGTTTTCATGCCCTCCCAGACCTCCCTCATGTTGTTCTGCTGCAGCTTCTGCTCTACCTTCCTTCTGTACTCCTCCTTTGCTTCTCGGAGTCTGACCTTGAGTTCCCCCTGCACACGCTTCAGCTCTGCCTGGTCTCCCTCCTTGAATGCCCTTTTCTTCCTGTTAAGGATCTTCTTGACATCGCTGGTGATCCAGGGCTTGTTATTCGGGAAGCAGCGCACAGTTTTAGTGGGAACCACAACGTCCATACAGAAGTTCATGTAGTCAGTTGTGCAGTGTGTGACCCCCTCAATGTCATCACCATGAGTCTCTTGCAGGGCACTCCAGTCCGTGGTCTCAAAACAGTCTCTGAGCGCCTCCTCTGCCTCAGGAGACCACTTTCTGAAGGTGCGTGTTGTTACCGGTTGTCTCTGGATCTTAGTCTTGTACTGTGGCTTGAGTAGGACCAGGTTGTGATCGGACTTACCCAGAGGTGGTAGGGGGGTGTTTGCATACAGGAGGTCTATTGTCCTGTTCTTCCTGGTGGGACAGCTTACAAACTGGTGAAAGTCCGGTAGTGTGGAGTTCAATGTAACATGGTTAAAGTCCCCTGAGATGGCAATGAAAGCATCAGGGTGCAGTGTTTGTAATCTCGCGATGTTAGAGTGGATGACGTCACACGCAGTTTCGGCGTGTGCACGGGGTGGAATGTAAACACAGACCACGATCGCGTGAGAGAACTCCCTCGGCATGTAGTAAGGACGGAGACCCACCGCCAGCAGCTCGATGTCTTTGCTGCACGTTGCCTCCTTCACAGTAACATGTCCATGGTGGCACCATCTGTTGTTAATAAACAGCGCGAGTCCTCCTCCTTTCCGTTTGCCGCTGCGTTTCGTGTCTCTGTCCGCTCGCACTGTAGTAAAGCCCGGTAGATCCACGTTAGCGTCCGGGGTGTTTTGAGTCAGCCAGGTTTCTGTGAGGCACATTAAACTGCACTCTAAATGTCCGGTTGTTCTTCACGAGAGCAGCCAGCTCGTCTGTCTTGTTGGTTAGACAGTTTACGTTCCCCATAACTATCACCGGAACCGAGGGCTTGTACTTCCATCGCTTAGCTGCTAGCTTAGCTCTTAGCAGAGCCCCGGCTCTACAGCCTCTATACCGCCGCCTCAGCTCCTCTGGTATCGGGTGAACGACGCCGGCTTGTCCCGCTGTCCGGAGCGAGAGCAGCGTCTCCCTTGAATAAGAAAGTTTTCCGCTGCTATTTCCATGAAGGCACGAAGAAGTATCCATAGGATACATAAAGTTATACACTGAAAGTGTACTATAAAAACTATATAGTATAGTACTATAAAAACTATAAAACTATAAAAGTAGAAGTTGGCACAGAGCCAAAACAAACAAATAACATATCAGACGAGTACGACAGAAGAACATACAGAAAATTTATGTACTTATTCTACAGCCCTTATCAGACAACATGAAGTGTTAATTTAAACTTTTTTTTAACCTGCAATATGCTCTTTAATATGCTTTGCTTAGTATGCCCTTATAAGGTAAAAGTAAGCAAAAAGCATATTAAGATTAAAATCACCTACGACACCTTCCTAACTTTCTCTTAATAAGCAGCATTTAGGAGTTCATGAAGGCAAACTCTTAGTTTGAGGCCTATTAGACTTTAAAATGGCCGACCTCATTTCACTTAAAGCCTTTGGCTCGACCTTAAAGGACAATCAGACAGTGCCTGTGTGTGTAAATCTGTCATCACGACTCTGCACTTTACCTGTAAACTGATCTGTTCATTAGGGTGGTTGCCTGAAAGGCAAACCACACATAAACATATTTGTAAATCTCCATCCTGAGGCCATTGTTGCTCGCATATATAAACAAAATACATCTAAATAAAGCTCTGAGTGTCCTCTCACTCATAAAGCAAAAAGTAAAAACATAGAATGTTTCAGTCTCCCAGGGGAGCCATTTGTTTGACAGTCACGCACCACATACACACACATTGGCCTCTCACTCTAACTGATGTCCAGAATTTCAGTTTTTACTCATGTTTTAAAATTGCGACTGTGGTCCCAGTCTGACTGTTAGATGAAAATAAATCAAAACGTGCGTCTATTTGTGCTGTCGCTCACAGTCCAAACGGATCGGTGATATCATGTTTAGTTTTCAAGATATTTGAGGTTTTGCGAGCAGTGGTAAGCCCATTCAAATACATTGATGGAATGTTCTGGCAGATCAAAGCTGAATGTCAACCAATCAGTGAGCAGCAGGTGTTCAGAGTTAGAGTGATGACATCATCACTAGAGGGGATAGTGCTCTGACATACTTTAAAAATCTCAAACAAATTGCTCTACTGACCACAATGTTCACCCCACATGAATAAATTTACCCTCAAAACATATGGAAACTTGCCCTCTTTCACCCGTCACGTTTACAGGAATAAAGGAGGAACAGTTTGGACTCTGTGAGCTTCAAAGCGGCGGGTGGTCCATCTGTGGCAATGTTAAACTTCACAACAACTTTTGTGACCAACGCTCTTTGAACCATTTGACAGTGAGTTTACAGAAGAGCATGCCAGGGATTGTGTCAAAGCACATCATCATCACATGCATTAATTATTGAGTGAGAAGACATCTTTGCTTTAGAGTGAGTATATAACAGGCAAAGGAGTGAAAAGACTTTTACACAATGTCTGATTTAATATTGTGAGGAAGACAACAGGTACAAATGGAAGTATATATTTTTTTTCATACCACTGACACAATAATACACTGGGGGATTATTGTATAGAGAGGGGAGGGGGGACAGCAGGTGTGTTGTAACCAATGTCTTGTATTGTAACCAATGTCTTGTGTCCTGCCTGTCTGTATACTGCTACTGGATGCCCTGAATTTCCCTCGGGATCAATAAACTATCTATCTATCTATCTATTAATTGTTTAGCACACAGTGCGATGTGCATAGAGGGCAACCACCCTCACAATTTCTGCAGGAATTGTCTAGTTGTAATTGTTGTTTTTTCTGAACTTATTGTCTGTCAAGTTTTTTTAATCATGGTCTATTTATCATGACGTGTGCTGCTGCCCTCTTGGCTCGTTTACACTTGTTAAAGAGATCTTGATCTCAATGGCTTAATTACCTGGTTAAATAAATTATAATAAAAAATTCGCTTTAAACCATGGTCGTACAGAGTAAGGTACTCTAAAGGAGGGCCTGACTGATTTGAGATTTTGGGGGTTGATGCTGAAACCATTTTTAGAGAGAAAAACATTTCTGATATATTTGGTTGATATCTGTCTTATATCTATCTTTAATCTTTATGGATACAAATAGATATAATAAGATTTATTGCATTGATCTCTTCATGTGGTTATAAAAAACTTGTCATAAAGATTCATAATGAAGACTTTTATTAAAATTGAACAAAAGAATTTATGGAAAGAAACAATTATTAAAAAAACTATATAAGAATAAAAAATGAACCTAAATTGAATAAACCTAAATATTTCAGCATATCAGAGATAAAATAAGTCAGTAACGACAGTCACTTGATCAAAACAAATGATCGGTCGGGCTCTGCTATGAAGCTCTTAATAACGACAGCCAGTGTGCTACTAATGAACATGCTAAAAAGCAATTAAATGATAAATATTGTGACCTTAATTTAAAGTGTTAGCGATGCTTCAGACTGCTAGCAGCTTTCTTTGCACTTACATGTGGTACTTTTCCTTTTAAATTACATCTCTTTGAGCCCTAAAATATTTAGAAGATCCTGGATGTTGCTGCTAGAAAAGTACTAAAATTGTGTAAAATATAAAAGCTCAGAATAATAAATACACCAGGATTTAACTTAAACATTCCAACTAGTGGACTCGATTTATTCTTCAATCTGAAATCTGGTTGTTCAGAAAAACAAAACAAAACAAATTGACTGAATAAGATCAGGTTTGGATAATCAAATGTACACCTAAAACCCTTAATGTTGTTCTTTTCATTTCATCCAATCAGAAACAACCATTTACAACAATGAGGAGATCCGGATCGTGATGGTGGGGAGGACCGGAGCTGGGAAGAGCGCCACAGGAAACACCATCCTGGGAGGGAAAAGATTTAAATCAAAATTCTCCCCAATATCTGTGACAGCAGACTGCTCTAAGGAGGACGGTGAGGTGAATGGTCAGAAGGTTTCTGTCATCGACACTCCAGGTCTGTTTGACACCCACACTGATGAAGAGACGACACATGCAAACATAATCCAGTGTATTCAATATGCTTCTCCTGGACCCCAAATCTTCCTGATCGTCATCACACTGGGCCGATTCACAGAAGAAGAAAAGAAGACGGTGGAGAAGATTCAGGAAATCTTTGGAGAGGAAGCAGACAAATTCAGCATGGTTCTCTTTACCCATGGTGACCTGCTTGGAGGACAACCTATCGAGGAGTTCTTAGGGGAAAGCAAAGACCTGCAGGAGCTCGTGGCCAAATGTAACAACCAGTACCAAGTCTTTGATAACAAGCTCTCTGATCGTTCTCAGGTCACTGAGCTCATCAACAAGATCAGAAAAATAACAGAAAATAACAGAGGAAACCATTACACCACTGAGATGTTTCAGGAGGCAGAGAGGGCGATTGAAGAGGAGAAACAGAGAATCCTGAAAGAGAGAGAGGAGCAAATGAGCAAAGAGCGGGAGGAAGTGGAGAGGAAAATAAAAGAAGAATATGAGCAAAAGTTAAAGGAACTTGAGAAAGAAGCAAAGGAGAAAGAGAGAATCCAGAAACAGAGAGAAGAGCAAATGCGTAAAGAACAGGAGAAAAAGGACAGGAAAATAAAAGAAGAATATGAGAAAAAGTTAAAGGAAGCTGAAGACGCAAAGGAGAAAGAGAGAATCCAGAGAGAGAGAGACGAGCAATTGCGCAAAGCACAGGAGAAAAAGGAGAGGGAAGAAAAGGAAAAGCTTCAGCAACAATTAAAGGAAGCGAAAGAAAATGAGCAGAAGCAGAAAGAGCTGAGAGAAGCTCAACAAAAAGAATTAGAAGAGAAAACTGAAGCACTGAAGAAAGAACATGAAGAGAATGCTAGAAGAGAGGCAGAGAAGAGCAGAAGAGGATGGAGTCATCGTTGTATTATACTTTAGTATATGATGTCTCAGGAAAATGCTCTTACCTGTGTCTGTCCTCCAGCTGAAACATCCGAGTTTCTTTGAGGTCTAAAGTCATGGTTTCAGACATCTGTCCTGGTTCTCTGCTGAGATTTGGACAGGTACACGTTCTCTCTGTAGCAGCCCGCAGACAGACCCCTCTCAACGGGAGGGAAGCTAACACAGCGTAGCACATCCTGCAGCCTATCTGAAAGGCTCATTATCTTCCTGTGACTGTTTCATAGTAAAAGTCCCTCAGTGTTCAACCTGCAAATGTTTATGATTGAAATTAAATGCTTTTATTTTACACACAAATTAAACGTATATATAATATAAAATGTGTTTTAATCTTATTATCTGAAGTATAAAAGCTTTAAAGTGTGTAATAATGTTTTTTATAATCAAATGTACTTTCATGTCATCAAACTCAGGTCTTTTCATGAAACATTGAAACACAGCTGAGAGGATTTGTTTTCACTGTCAGATGTTTCAGGTCGACTTCTGTTAGAAAAGTGCTTCAATCTTCTCTGAATACTTGTAAAGCAAACATCCAAATGTGCTTTCATCTGATTTGACTTCATCCATTTAATAAAATGTTGTATCAGAGTCTGTAGTTTTATTTGTGAACAAAGAGAGACGAGAGACTGGAATTCAGGTTGATCAATATTGATTAATGTTGGGTCTTTGTAACATTATATAACAAAGAGTAAGGTCTTTAATCTTCTGTTTTAACTACAAGTGTGCTGGTTGTGTACTCACCATTGTGTTGTTTGATGAACCAGGTAGAAAAACTCACGTTTGGCTCCAGCAGCTGTTTATTCTGATAATAACAGAAGAAGAATTAGATCAGTCACACAGACACTTTGGTGGTTAACAGCTCTAACATTCACACAGCAGGGACAGGATCATGTAGACTGGCATAACATTTAACATGTATAAAATGTAAGTCTCTGTCACAGACACTTCTGTGGTAATAAACTCCAGTATTTATTTAAACAGAGAAAAAGAAAATCAAACTAACAGTTGGTGAAGTCAGCGACACAACAACAACAAATGATGAAGCTAAGACTCAGCTAGCAAAGCATAAAAACGTGCTGAGTTTAAATAACTCAACTAAAACAAATTAATTTTATCACCAAAGTGTTTGATAATTATATTAAGAGGGTTTCTGAAACATGAGACATGAATTAAACTTACTTTTACTCAGAAAAACTCACTTATTTTAACGGTTTTTAGCGGAGCTTATGAGAAGTCAACTCACCACGGAGAGTGTAGCCTAGCAACGGACACGAGGATAGAAGAGTGTAGCCTAGCAACCGGACACGGGGCTCATGACGCACCTCTGCAGGGGCCCCAGCAGAGGGCGCTCATGGAACTTACAAAATAAAAGTACATGGTATCAAATACATTACAAACAGCATTAAATACGATTAAAATAGTAAAGTAAGAATGAATTATAGTAGATGATGATAAGTGGAATCATTAAGCCTGCTAAAAAAGATTGTGTTAATGTTTTAAACCATTGTGTCATTATTTTGTTTTAATCAATAGCCCATCATGAAGTTGTAGCCCAGCGTAATTATTCCACACAGAGTCTAGTATCAGTATCAGAGTCTGTAGTTTTATTTCTGAACACGGCCAGAATCGAAACTTAACGGCCATATTGCTCAGTTGGAAGCTACAGTATGCTAACCAGCTCTGTCGAGAAAACTGATAAGAAAGAGAATGACAGTAATCCAACCTGGATATATTATTCTGTTCTGATAGCTGTTTGTTTTTGCTGGTGATTAAAATCAGCAAAAACAAACAGTTATCAGAACAATATGAACAGGCAATCAAAAACCTGTTTCATTAAAGTTTTTTTAATGCTCATGCCTGTTATCAGAACAATCAAAACCTGGTAGTAAAAAAAGAGAATCATAATTCAGTCTGAACTTTGAGATATGACAGGTGAGGGCTATAAAGACAGTTTGATTTCACCTGCACTTTGTCCATGTCGGGGAAAAGTATTCACTTCTTGTAAATGTTGCTGGGAGGAGTGAACAGGATGAGGCTCTGTTATAATGAAGAGTGTCACAGACAGACTGAACACTTTTCTTCTTCAGCTCAGAAACACACCAGCTGCTCTCTCCAACACCCAAACATGGCCGACAATAAAGGTAAGTCAGTATATTTAATTTATGAAGTAGCATACACATTGAATCTGTTGGGTTTTAAAGACCTCGTACACTGGCACAGATTATGTTTGGGTTTTAATGAAGTCAATTTGGCTTTTAAATTAATATTAATGATATATAATAATCGATTGAGAACGGGGCACCTTCCTGGAATCAGTGAACAATAACCAAATAATGTGTCAAGTTAAATTGTACAATACCAATATTACTCATATACAATAACTATCTGTATTTAAATAAAAAGAAGCTGTGAATCCGTACCCAGCTGTTATCACAATGCACATACACCAGTAATCACAGATAACTGCTTACTGCTTATTGATAGATAGGAAGTTTCTGAACATGAATTATGATCTTAATATTCCCTTATAATGTAAAAGTGAGAAATGTTAACAACCTTCTTCACTTTCTCTTAATATTAATAAATATTCAGGAGGTAATGAGGGCAAACTCTTAGTTAGAGGCTTATTAGCTTTAAAACTATTTTCTTATAGAGTAAGGTACTCGAAGGTAGGGCCCGACTGATTTGAAATACCTGGTCGATATTGTTTTCATATCTATCTTCAATCCTTATGTAGGTTCAAGGTTCAAGCTTTACTTTATTGTCAATTCCAAAATACGTCAGACAGACAGTGAAATCAAACTTACGTTTCCCTCCTCCCCACGGTGCAATGTAGATAAAAGAAGGTAAAACATAAAATCAAATGAGGTGAAATAAGATAAATAGTATTTACATTAATAAAATCTAAATGTGCAAAAAGTACAAAGTTAAATAAAATGGAATCTAAAACAAGATTGGAGAAAAAGTGAAACTTGTAATAAATGTCCAGAGTTCTCGGTGGTAACCAGTTACAATGTTCAAACAGGAGGAGGTTTCAACGTTCAGTGTTCATGGGGGCAGAGGGAAGAGAGGGAAGGAAGAGAGGGAAGGGAAGGAAGAGAGGGAAGGGAGGGGAGAGAGGGGAGAGAGTTCAGCTTCCTGAGACCTTGGTGGAAGAAGCTGTTTCTCAGTCTGGTAGAGCCGGCCCGCAGGCTGCGGTACCGTCTCCCCGATGGCAGGAGGCTGAAGAGGCTGTGTGAGGGGTGGGTGGGCTCACTCACAATGTGGGTTGCTTTGCGGGTGAGGCGGGTGCCGTAGAGGTCCAGACAAGGACAAACCATCGCGACCCAATTCACAATAGGTCTTGTATATAAATTGTGAGAGAAGCGAATTTGTGCATAAATTAATATTCCTGACCATTTTCATCACCATTTCTGCATCACCTATAAATCATCATTGATCTTGAATTGATAAACCAGCCATTTTGTTTCATGGATGTGTTATTGACAACATATACACATATTAAATATGTTATAAATCAAACTTAATAAAAGCTTTTAGGCAGAGTTAACAGGATATATCATTGTTTTTATTTTCTCTCATCAGTAAAACATTTTAATCACTTTTCAATCAGGCAAAAGAAGTTAACAGGTTCTCTTTTCCTCACCAGCAAAAACAAACAGCTATCAGAACAATATGAACATGCAATCACAAACATGTTTCATTAAAGTTGTTTTAATGCTCATGCCTGTTATCAGAACAATCAAAACCTGGTAGTAAATAAAGAGAATCATAATTCAGTCTGAACTTTGAGATATGACAGGTGAGGGCGATAAAGACAGTTTGATTTCACCTGCACTTTGTCCATGTCGGGGAAAAGTATTCACTTCTTGTAAATGCTGCTGGGAGGAGTGAACAGGATGAGGCTCAGTTATAATGAAGATTCAGGCTTGTGTTCAAGTGCAGCTGTTATCAAATAATCAATTGAACAGTCAAAAAACCCCAAATGTGTTCATCACACCAGATATATTCCATGTCAGATCTCCTGAGGTCATTGACTTATCATGAATATTTTCTGTTGTATATCTTGTTGTTTTACTTCGACCTTGTTAATGTGACACATGAGTCTGCTTGCTTGCAAAGCAGTCAGAACGGACCTCCTCAGTACTCACATTTCTTCACACCCATCCATTTTAAAGGACAGAAAATGTTCAATGGCATAAGGCTCTGTTGCCAGTCATTGCAACACGGTCGGCGCGAAGACTTTGGAATTGTTACAAAATCTTGGACATGCACAGCAGGGCGTTCAGACCCTCTGTGGACCCTCCTTGCAATATCGCCGTGCTGGCTGCAACACACTATGAATAATCAAGCCACTTACACTATGCACCCGAATGTGCGCCGCGCAAACTCCAAACTATAATCGGACATGCCCGAAATCGCTGTGTTCTTTAAGTCATCACACTAGTGACCATAGTGACAAAGACAGAGAGGTGAGTTTAGTTTGATAGGTGCTTGTGTGGGAAATATCAGCCCATGACTTCAACAGTGAAGAGTCTGTGCTGCAGGAGGCATCCTGTCTGTTCTGACTCACTACCACGTATCATTACACCTCTTTAATCATTTAATCTTTAATTTAAAGAGCATATTGCAGGTTAAAGACAAAACTTAACTAATCATAGGAAAATATGTGAACAATACTGTTTTTAAGGAAATTCAGAAATTAATAACCCACAGGGTCTCCTGGAGACGTTTTAGTCTTTGCTCTTTACTTCCGCATTCGGCTGTGACGTAACATGAGGGAGTCCCGCTGAATCCCCATCTGTTTAACGTAGAAAATCATGGATCCAAGTGTTACTCCTGTCAATAAAGAGGAAGAAAACATGTATTCCTTTACATATAATGGTCCACTGGCTTATTATTCTGAACCTGTTGTGTGACATAGAACCCGATTACACGGCCTGTGCAAATGCAGCACTATGTCTTTATTGTTTATTCCTGATGCAGCCCAGTGCTCACGTTGTTATAGAAAATACAGTGTATGGTGCAGGATTCTCCTGACGTGAGTTCACAGCGCACGTAATCCACACAAACATGCACAACAGCGCACACACTCCACAGTTTAATGTGTGCTTTTGCACATATATTATTATATGTATTCAAAGTTTTAATGGGATAGAGGACCGACAGACGTAAAGCTTGTGTTTCTGTTTGTTTCCAAACTGCGCGTTCCGTCTTTCCCCCCTGCGCACACACGCACACAGACGGATGGATGGATGGATGGATGGATGGATGGATAGATAGATGGATAGATGGATAGATAGATAGATACTTTATTGATCCTGAGGGAAATTCAGGGCATCCAGTAGCAGTATACAGACAGGCAGGACACAAGACACAAGACATTGCTTACAGTACAAACCATCAGTTACAATGCAATACACACCCGCTGTCCCCCCTCCCCTCTCTATACAATAATCCCCCAAACAAGATTTAGCAGCCCCTATGTGACTAAGAGTAAAGGTTAAACCTGTGCAGTTGGCATTAGCATTAAACTTAAACTTATATAGCATAATGTACCTAACCTGTGAGGAGAGAGAAGCATGTGTGCTGTGTGTGCTGGGTGTATGTACAGAGGTCTTTGAGCTTATGCCCGAGGTGTGAGTACAGTCGTTAAACAGTCGTTAAAACAGTGAGCAGTGATTTGCATTAAGTGTCCTAAACAAAGAGGTGAGACCAGGGATGATTCGGGTGATTGCTATTTAAGTACCCAACTATTGAGGAGCAGATTAGCATTAAGTGTTGAAGACAATAGAGTGAAACTTGACCTAGTTAGGGTGATCATGTCAACCCTTACAGATGTAGCATAACAATACAGTAGGGTGGAACCAGATGATTAGAGTGATGATCGTTAAAGTGACCTGTGCTCAGTAAGGTGACTATCAATATGCGTTAAAGTGTCCAACTGGAGGCTGACTCTGAGGTCAGTGGTGCAGATGAGGAGTGCGAAAAAAAAAAGTGAAAAATGAGTCCAGGGTTCACCGTGTGCTTCTTCCCTGCTGTGACAGTGAAGTGTTATACAGTCTGATGGCCTATAGGGGGACAAAAGAGTTCTTGAGTCTGTCCGTGGAGCATGACTGTGACAGCAGTCTGTCACTGAACATGCTTCTCTGACCGGTGAAGGTGCTGTGCAGAGGGTAGTGTGTGTTGTCCATGATGGAGAGCATTTTGTCCAGTGTCCTCCTCTCTACCACTGTCACCAGTGAGTCCAGCTCTGTGCCCACCACAGAGCCGGCCCTCCTCACCAGTCTGTCCAGGCGTGCTGCGTCCCTCTTCTTGCAGCTTCCTCCCCAGCACACCACGGCGTAGAAGAGGACGCTGGACACCACAGACTGGTAGAACATCTGCAGCAGTTTTTTGCAGATGTTGAACGACCCCAGCCTTCTCAGGAAGTACAGACAACTCTGTCCCTTCCTGCAGGTAGTGTCCATGTTAGGCGACCAGTCCAGCTTGTCATCCAGCTGCAGCCCCAGATACCCGTAGGTCCTGACCACCTCCACGTCGACCCCCCCGATGGAAACAGGTTCTAGATGTGGTTTGTTCCTTCGGAAGTCCACCACCATCTCCTTGGTCTTGGAGGTGTTTAGCTGCAGATGGTTGGCACTGCACCACGTCACAAAGTCCTCGATCAGGCTCCTGTACTCCTCCTCCTGTCCATCCCTGACACAAGCAACTATCGCAGTGTCGTCCGAGTATTTCTGCATGTGGCAGAGCTCAGAGTTATACTGGAAGTCAGAGGTGTACAGGGTGAACAGGACAGGGGAGAGCACAGTCCCCTGTGGTGCTCCGGTGCTGCTGACCACAGTGTCAGATGTGCAGTCCTTCAGACTGACGTACTGTGGTCTCTCTGTGAGGTAGTCCATGATCCACCTCACCAGGTGTGAGTCCACCCTCATCTCGGTCAGCTTGTCTCTCAGTAGGAGGGGATGGATGGTGTCGAAGGCGCTTGAGAAATCAAAGAACATGATTCTCATCACGCTGCTCCCTTTGTCCAGATGAGAGTAAGCCCTGTGTAGAAGATAGAGGATGGCATCGTCCACGCCCACCTTTGCCTGGTATGCAAACTTCAGGGGATCCTGTGCGTGTTGGACCTGGGGTCTGAGGTGTTGGAGCAGCAGCCGCTCAAAGGTCTTCATAACGTGGGATGTCAGAGCGATTGGTCTGAAGTCGCCTGGCTCGCTGGGGTTTTTCTTCTTGGGGACGGGGGTGAGGCACAAGGTCTTCCAGAGTACAGGAACCTTCCCAAGCCGCAGGCTCATGTTGAAGATATGCTGAAGTGGCTCCCCCAGCTCAGCAGAGCAGGCCTTTAGCATCCTGGGACACACCTTGTCTGGGCCTGCTACCTTCCTGGGGCGGAGTCTCTTCAGCTCCTTTCTAACCTGGTCTCTGGTGATGGTGGGGGGGAGGGGGGATGGATTGTCTTTGGGGGTTGTGTTTGTCCTGGTGGAGGTGTTGGGGGGAGTGAGAGGGGGGGAGGTGTTGGGGGGAGTGAGGGGGTGTGTAGGGGGGTGCTGGGGGGACAGGCACTGGCTGCAGCGACGGGGCAGTCAAACCTGTTAAAAAACAAGTTGAGCTGGTTTGCTCTCTCAGGGTCCCCGTCTTCTGCGTTGTTATTTTTCTTCTTGCAGCCTGTGATGGTTTTCATGCCCTCCCAGACCTCCCTCATGTTGTTCTGCTGCAGCTTCTGCTCTACCTTCCTTCTGTACTCCTCCTTTGCTTCTCGGAGTCTGACCTTGAGTTCCCCCTGCACACGCTTCAGCTCTGCCTGGTCTCCCTCCTTGAATGCCCTTTTCTTCCTGTTAAGGATCTTCTTGACATCGCTGGTGATCCAGGGCTTGTTATTCGGGAAGCAGCGCACAGTTTTAGTGGGAACCACAACGTCCATACAGAAGTTCATGTAGTCAGTTGTGCAGTGTGTGACCCCCTCAATGTCATCACCATGAGTCTCTTGCAGGGCACTCCAGTCCGTGGTCTCAAAACAGTCTCTGAGCGCCTCCTCTGCCTCAGGAGACCACTTTCTGAAGGTGCGTGTTGTTACCGGTTGTCTCTGGATCTTAGTCTTGTACTGTGGCTTGAGTAGGACCAGGTTGTGATCGGACTTACCCAGAGGTGGTAGGGGGGTGTTTGCATACAGGAGGTCTATTGTCCTGTTCTTCCTGGTGGGACAGCTTACAAACTGGTGAAAGTCCGGTAGTGTGGAGTTCAATGTAACATGGTTAAAGTCCCCTGAGATGGCAATGAAAGCATCAGGGTGCAGTGTTTGTAATCTCGCGATGTTAGAGTGGATGACGTCACACGCAGTTTCGGCGTGTGCACGGGGTGGAATGTAAACACAGACCACGATCGCGTGAGAGAACTCCCTCGGCATGTAGTAAGGACGGAGACCCACCGCCAGCAGCTCGATGTCTTTGCTGCACGTTGCCTCCTTCACAGTAACATGTCCATGGTGGCACCATCTGTTGTTAATAAACAGCGCGAGTCCTCCTCCTTTCCGTTTGCCGCTGCGTTTCGTGTCTCTGTCCGCTCGCACTGTAGTAAAGCCCGGTAGATCCACGTTAGCGTCCGGGGTGTTTTGAGTCAGCCAGGTTTCTGTGAGGCACATTAAACTGCACTCTAAATGTCCGGTTGTTCTTCACGAGAGCAGCCAGCTCGTCTGTCTTGTTGGTTAGACAGTTTACGTTCCCCATAACTATCACCGGAACCGAGGGCTTGTACTTCCATCGCTTAGCTGCTAGCTTAGCTCTTAGCAGAGCCCCGGCTCTACAGCCTCTATACCGCCGCCTCAGCTCCTCTGGTATCGGGTGAACGACGCCGGCTTGTCCCGCTGTCCGGAGCGAGAGCAGCGTCTCCCTTGAATAAGAAAGTTTTCCGCTGCTATTTCCATGAAGGCACGAAGAAGTATCCATAGGATACATAAAGTTATACACTGAAAGTGTACTATAAAAACTATATAGTATAGTACTATAAAAACTATAAAACTATAAAAGTAGAAGTTGGCACAGAGCCAAAACAAACAAATAACATATCAGACGAGTACGACAGAAGAACATACAGAAAATTTATGTACTTATTCTACAGCCCTTATCAGACAACATGAAGTGTTAATTTAAACTTTTTTTTAACCTGCAATATGCTCTTTAATATGCTTTGCTTAGTATGCCCTTATAAGGTAAAAGTAAGCAAAAAGCATATTAAGATTAAAATCACCTACGACACCTTCCTAACTTTCTCTTAATAAGCAGCATTTAGGAGTTCATGAAGGCAAACTCTTAGTTTGAGGCCTATTAGACTTTAAAATGGCCGACCTCATTTCACTTAAAGCCTTTGGCTCGACCTTAAAGGACAATCAGACAGTGCCTGTGTGTGTAAATCTGTCATCACGACTCTGCACTTTACCTGTAAACTGATCTGTTCATTAGGGTGGTTGCCTGAAAGGCAAACCACACATAAACATATTTGTAAATCTCCATCCTGAGGCCATTGTTGCTCGCATATATAAACAAAATACATCTAAATAAAGCTCTGAGTGTCCTCTCACTCATAAAGCAAAAAGTAAAAACATAGAATGTTTCAGTCTCCCAGGGGAGCCATTTGTTTGACAGTCACGCACCACATACACACACATTGGCCTCTCACTCTAACTGATGTCCAGAATTTCAGTTTTTACTCATGTTTTAAAATTGCGACTGTGGTCCCAGTCTGACTGTTAGATGAAAATAAATCAAAACGTGCGTCTATTTGTGCTGTCGCTCACAGTCCAAACGGATCGGTGATATCATGTTTAGTTTTCAAGATATTTGAGGTTTTGCGAGCAGTGGTAAGCCCATTCAAATACATTGATGGAATGTTCTGGCAGATCAAAGCTGAATGTCAACCAATCAGTGAGCAGCAGGTGTTCAGAGTTAGAGTGATGACATCATCACTAGAGGGGATAGTGCTCTGACATACTTTAAAAATCTCAAACAAATTGCTCTACTGACCACAATGTTCACCCCACATGAATAAATTTACCCTCAAAACATATGGAAACTTGCCCTCTTTCACCCGTCACGTTTACAGGAATAAAGGAGGAACAGTTTGGACTCTGTGAGCTTCAAAGCGGCGGGTGGTCCATCTGTGGCAATGTTAAACTTCACAACAACTTTTGTGACCAACGCTCTTTGAACCATTTGACAGTGAGTTTACAGAAGAGCATGCCAGGGATTGTGTCAAAGCACATCATCATCACATGCATTAATTATTGAGTGAGAAGACATCTTTGCTTTAGAGTGAGTATATAACAGGCAAAGGAGTGAAAAGACTTTTACACAATGTCTGATTTAATATTGTGAGGAAGACAACAGGTACAAATGGAAGTATATATTTTTTTTCATACCACTGACACAATAATACACTGGGGGATTATTGTATAGAGAGGGGAGGGGGGACAGCAGGTGTGTTGTAACCAATGTCTTGTATTGTAACCAATGTCTTGTGTCCTGCCTGTCTGTATACTGCTACTGGATGCCCTGAATTTCCCTCGGGATCAATAAACTATCTATCTATCTATCTATTAATTGTTTAGCACACAGTGCGATGTGCATAGAGGGCAACCACCCTCACAATTTCTGCAGGAATTGTCTAGTTGTAATTGTTGTTTTTTCTGAACTTATTGTCTGTCAAGTTTTTTTAATCATGGTCTATTTATCATGACGTGTGCTGCTGCCCTCTTGGCTCGTTTACACTTGTTAAAGAGATCTTGATCTCAATGGCTTAATTACCTGGTTAAATAAATTATAATAAAAAATTCGCTTTAAACCATGGTCGTACAGAGTAAGGTACTCTAAAGGAGGGCCTGACTGATTTGAGATTTTGGGGGTTGATGCTGAAACCATTTTTAGAGAGAAAAACATTTCTGATATATTTGGTTGATATCTGTCTTATATCTGTCTTTAATCTTTATGGATACAAATAGATATACTAAGATTTATTGCATTGATCTCTTCATGTGGTTATAAAAAACTTGTCATAAAGATTCATAATGAAGACTTTTATTAAAATTGAACAAAAGAATTTATGGAAAGAAACAATTATTAAAAAAACTATATAAGAATAAAAAATGAACCTAAATTGAATAAACCTAAATATTTCAGCATATCAGAGATAAAATAAGTCAGTAACGACAGTCACTTGATCAAAACAAATGATCGGTCGGGCTCTGCTATGAAGCTCTTAATAACGACAGCCAGTGTGCTACTAATGAACATGCTAAAAAGCAATTAAATGATAAATATTGTGACCTTAATTTAAAGTGTTAGCGATGCTTCAGACTGCTAGCAGCTTTCTTTGCACTTACATGTGGTACTTTTCCTTTTAAATTACATCTCTTTGAGCCCTAAAATATTTAGAAGATCCTGGATGTTGCTGCTAGAAAAGTACTAAAATTGTGTAAAATATAAAAGCTCAGAATAATAAATACACCAGGATTTAACTTAAACATTCCAACTAGTGGACTCGATTTATTCTTCAATCTGAAATCTGGTTGTTCAGAAAAACAAAACAAAACAAATTGACTGAATAAGATCAGGTTTGGATAATCAAATGTACACCTAAAACCCTTAATGTTGTTCTTTTCATTTCATCCAATCAGAAACAACCATTTACAACAATGAGGAGATCCGGATCGTGATGGTGGGGAGGACCGGAGCTGGGAAGAGCGCCACAGGAAACACCATCCTGGGAGGGAAAAGATTTAAATCAAAATTCTCCCCAATATCTGTGACAGCAGACTGCTCTAAGGAGGACGGTGAGGTGAATGGTCAGAAGGTTTCTGTCATCGACACTCCAGGTCTGTTTGACACCCACACTGATGAAGAGACGACACATGCAAACATAATCCAGTGTATTCAATATGCTTCTCCTGGACCCCAAATCTTCCTGATCGTCATCACACTGGGCCGATTCACAGAAGAAGAAAAGAAGACGGTGGAGAAGATTCAGGAAATCTTTGGAGAGGAAGCAGACAAATTCAGCATGGTTCTCTTTACCCATGGTGACCTGCTTGGAGGACAACCTATCGAGGAGTTCTTAGGGGAAAGCAAAGACCTGCAGGAGCTCGTGGCCAAATGTAACAACCAGTACCAAGTCTTTGATAACAAGCTCTCTGATCGTTCTCAGGTCACTGAGCTCATCAACAAGATCAGAAAAATAACAGAAAATAACAGAGGAAACCATTACACCACTGAGATGTTTCAGGAGGCAGAGAGGGCGATTGAAGAGGAGAAACAGAGAATCCTGAAAGAGAGAGAGGAGCAAATGAGCAAAGAGCGGGAGGAAGTGGAGAGGAAAATAAAAGAAGAATATGAGCAAAAGTTAAAGAAACTTGAGAAAGAAGCAAAGGAGAAAGAGAGAATCCAGAAACAGAGAGAAGAGCAAATGCGTAAAGAACAGGAGAAAAAGGACAGGAAAATAAAAGAAGAATATGAGAAAAAGTTAAAGGAAGCTGAAGACGCAAAGGAGAAAGAGAGAATCCAGAGAGAGAGAGACGAGCAATTGCGCAAAGCACAGGAGAAAAAGGAGAGGGAAGAAAAGGAAAAGCTTCAGCAACAATTAAAGGAAGCGAAAGAAAATGAGCAGAAGCAGAAAGAGCTGAGAGAAGCTCAACAAAAAGAATTAGAAGAGAAAACTGAAGCACTGAAGAAAGAACATGAAGAGAATGCTAGAAGAGAGGCAGAGAAGAGCAGAAGAGGATGGAGTCATCGTTGTATTATACTTTAGTATATGATGTCTCAGGAAAATGCTCTTACCTGTGTCTGTCCTCCAGCTGAAACATCCGAGTTTCTTTGAGGTCTAAAGTCATGGTTTCAGACATCTGTCCTGGTTCTCTGCTGAGATTTGGACAGGTACACGTTCTCTCTGTAGCAGCCCGCAGACAGACCCCTCTCAACGGGAGGGAAGCTAACACAGCGTAGCACATCCTGCAGCCTATCTGAAAGGCTCATTATCTTCCTGTGACTGTTTCATAGTAAAAGTCCCTCAGTGTTCAACCTGCAAATGTTTATGATTGAAATTAAATGCTTTTATTTTACACACAAATTAAACGTATATATAATATAAAATGTGTTTTAATCTTATTATCTGAAGTATAAAAGCTTTAAAGTGTGTAATAATGTTTTTTATAATCAAATGTACTTTCACGTCATCAAACTCAGGTCTTTTCATGAAACATTGAAACACAGCTGAGAGGATTTGTTTTAACTGTCAGATGTTTCAGGTCGACTTCTGTTAGAAAAGTGCTTCAATCTTCTCTGAATACTTGTAAAGCAAACTGCATCATCCAAATGTGCTTTAATCTGATTTGACTTCATCCATTTAATAAAATGTTGTATCAGAGTCTGTAGTTTTATTTGTGAACAAAGAGAGACGAGAGACTGGAATTCAGGTTGATCAATATTGATTAATGTTGGGTCTTTGTAACATTATATAACAAAGAGTAAGGTCTTTAATCTTCTGTTTTAACTACAAGTGTGCTGGTTGTGTACTCACCATTGTGTTGTTTGATGAACCAGGTAGAAAAACTCACTTTTGGCTCCAGCAGCTGTTTATTCTGATAATAACAGAAGAAGAATTAGATCAGTCACACAGACACTTTGGTGGTTAACAGCTCTAACATTCACACAGCAGGGACAGGATCATGTAGACTGGACAAACATTTAACATGTATAAAATGTAAGTCTCTGTCACAGACACTTCTGTGGTTATAAACTCCAGTATTTATTTAAACAGAGAAAAAGAAAATCAAACTAACAGTTGGTGAAGTCAGCGACACAACAACAACAAATGATGAAGCTAAGACTCAGCTAGCAAAGCATAAAAACGTGCTGAGTTTAAAGAACTCAACTAAAACAAATTAATTTTATCACCAAAGTGTTTGATAATTATATTAAGAGGGTTTCTGAAACATGAGACGTGAATTAAACTTACTTTTACTCAGAAAAACTCATTATTTTAACGTTTTTTAGCGGAGCTTTTAAGAAGTCAACTCACCACGGAGAGTGTAGCCTAGCAACGGGCACGAGGATAGAAGAGTGTAGCCTAGCAACGGGACACGGGGCTCATGACGCACGTCTGCAGGGGCACCAGCAGAGGGCGCTCATGATTCTTAAAATAAAAGCACATATATCAAATACATTACAAGCGGCATTAACACGATTAATTTATGGCAAATATGGCGAACAACTTATGGCAAATAATGACAAGTGGAAAAACTAAACCTGCTAAAAAAGATTGTGTTTATTATTTTAACATTGTGTCATTGTTCTCATATTGTTTTAATAATGTGAGTGAGTCTACTGAATGGATTAAAAATAAAATACTGCATTAGTTTCATTGCTTTTAAAAGTCTTTGTAAAACATACAGGAGTAGATGTAAATAGCACTTTTTGGATACGTTGATAAAAAATTAAATCTAAAGGTGAAATAAAAAATGTTGTAGCTTTGAATAATTGCCAAAAGAACATTAATTATCTTAATCCAATTTTTGATACATTAAAGTGTCTATTTTGTTGTTGCAGCTGATAAATTTGGAGCTAATCTTAACTGAGTGATATTGAATGTTTTTATTTATTTACATTCTGTTGCATATCCCTAAGTGCTGTGGATCCACTCCAGAATGTGAAAAGCAGTATGATAATGGACGGTTACCCCTGTGAACTCCCACATTGATACATTTGATAATTAATGTATTGATCACATTGAATAATATTAATATGAATCTGAGGAGTAATTACAGTATCAGGTAAACTACACATTTTCTATAAATTCAAAGGAGCGAGAAGGTTTTTTTTTGCTTTTGAGATTAAATGTAGTTGAAGTAAATGACACAGCGAACAGAGAAGTAAAGTACAAGAAGGTTTCTTTAAATGTCTTCAGAAGTTCTCTACTTAAAAACATTCACCCACTCACTGTATAAATTCAACAGAGTAAACTAGCGAGGGCGTGTTACGCTAAAATAACAAGAAGAGTGTCATAAATACTGGTGTGACAGATTGGATGTCTCATGCTGACCCTCCACACACTGCAGGACTTTGAACTTCCACATCAGCATCATTTTTCAACAACAAAGGGTTGCTGCTTGTGTTGGGGAGGACTGTAAAACGTGAAAGACACACTATGACTCCCTGAATAAAGAGAGAAGTCAGTAACTCAAATAAAGAAGTCAAAGAATATAAAAAACAAACTCAGTCTGAACTTATGGATATGACACAGTCAGGTGAGGGCTTTAAAGGCAGTTTGATTTCACCTGCACTTTGTCCATGTCGGGGAAAAGTATTCACTTCTTGTAAATGTTGCTGGGTGAACAGGGCGAGGCTCTGTTATAAAAAAGAGTTGTCACAGACAGACATAACACATTTCTTCTTCAGCTTAGAAACACACCAGCTGCTCTCTCCAGAACCCAAGTATGGTCGACAATAAAGGTAAGTCAGTACATTTAATTTATGAAGTAGCATACACTTTGTATCTAAGTTTATCTTTATAAAGGGAGCGTTACATGATTCTTAAGTCCTGTGTGTCGAAGCGGTTGAAAAAGGAGTTCAGTTCAGTGGGGGGGGGGGGGGGGGGTGGGTGGCATGAGATTTTGTTTTGTTGTGGGTGGGTTCGTATCCGGTGAGGGATTTTACCATTTGGAAGGCTTCTTTTGTATTCATGTTGCTGAACTTATGCTCGAGTTTGTTTTTGAATTGGATTTTAGCCATGAAGATTTTATTCTTGATGTCTCTGTTTGCTGATCTGAGACCAGTAGTGTCTTTGAGCCTGAAGGCTCTGTGCTTTTCTCTGAGGCTATTCTTGATGTCGGGGGTGATCCAGGGTTTTGAGTTGGGGTACTTTTTTATGATTTTTACTGGTATGGTGGTATGAATGCAGAAGTTGATGTAGTCCGATATGGCAGTGACTTTGCTGTTCAGATCTCCGTTGAAGATTGCAGGACTCGTGTATAACACAGGAGACATAGTTTGTAGATGTGGTGTTTTATGATAGTTTTTATAGGCTGGGTAGGAAATTTTCTCCAGATCCACTTTTTAAGACGTGGTTTGAAATTGTCTTTATGTCCTCACAGAAATTAATAACTCATGTGCTCTGAAAAAAAAACACAAAGAAAATCCATCATCTGTAGCAGTATGCCAATAAAAAAGTTGATCGATGTCTGCTACAAGGTACCGATCTGATGAACCAATCACATGCCTCCCTTGTCTCCCTGCTCATTCTCGACCCCATGCCTGCACAAACTCAAAGCGTGGGCTGAGGTCCGCTTCTGGAGCAATGCCACACATGCATGTAAATGAGGCGTGTGGCTTTTGACCCGCCCCTGCACATCTCGTTGGGTCGTATAATTTGGTTTGTTTGTATGATACCTCAGCGTATCTTAATGTATTGCACCATATAAATGTGCCTTGTATCATATCATACAGCATCAAACAGTCTGGTTTCCAAGGTTTTCTTTCTTTCCCCTCTTTTGGAGAGTTTCACATTTTGAAGAATGACTCATGTGAAAACAAACAAAAGATTAGGAATTTAAACTCTGGTTTAGATAATCGTATAACCACCTAAAGCCTTAATGCTGTTCTTTTATTTTCCTCTATCCAATCAGAACCAACCATTTACAACAATGAGGAGATCCGGATCGTGATAGTGGGGAAGACCGGAGCCGGGAAGAGCGCCACAGGAAACACCATCCTGGGACACAAGTGCTTTGAGTGTGATTTCTCCCCTGAATCTGTGACCGAGGAGTGCGCTAAGGCGTACGGTGAGGTGGATGGTCAGAAGGTTTCTGTCATCGACACTCCAGGTCTGTTTGACACCAAAACTGACGAAGAGACGACACGTGCAAATATCGTCCAGTGTATTTCATATGCTTCTCCTGGACCCCACATCTTCCTGGTCGTCATCGAACTGCGTCGATTCACAGAAGAAGAAAAGAAGACGGTGGAGAAGATTCAGGAATTGTTTGGAGAAGAAGCAGACAAATTCAGCATGGTTCTCTTTACCCATGGTGACCAGCTTGGAGGACAAGCTATCGAGGAGTTCTTAAAGAAAAGTGAAGACCTGCAGGAGCTCGTGGCTAAATGTAACGGCCAGTACCAAGTCTTTGATAACAACCTGAAGGATGGTTCTCAGACGAGAGAGCTGCTCAACAAGATCAGAAAAATAACAGAAAAAAATACACAAAACCATTACACCACTGAGATGTTTCAGAAAGCAGAAAGGGCGATTGAAAAGGAGAAAGAGCGAATCTTGAAACAGGAGGAAACGCGCAAAGAGCGGGAGGAACTGGAGAGGAAAATAAAAGAAGAATATGAGCAAAAGTTAAAGGAAGCTAAGAAAGACGTCAAGAAGGAGAAAGAGCTGAAAGAAGCTCTTCAAAAAGAAATAGAAGAGAAAATAAAAGCTCTGAAGAAAGAACAGGGAAAGAAGGCCAGAAAGGCGGCAGAGACCAGTGCTGTAGTGCTCTCAGTGATTGCTGTTGGACTTGCCGCTGTGAAGGCCGTGGTGGCTGTTGGGGCTGCGGTGGCTGTGGGAGCAGTGGTAGCTGTGAAGACTGCGGTGGCTGTGGGGGCAGTGGGGGCCGCTGCATTACTACTAGAATAACTTCAGCTCATTGTATCTGCACTTAACCGAGCTGAGCTCAACACAATGTCTCGTTTGCCAAAAGAGAACAAAAGTGATGACGTATTTTTGTAGTCCAAGCAGGAAGTAGCTTCGCCATGGGTTCGAACCTGAATTCTCCTTTTGCATTTTGGATCACAGTAAATAATCTCTGTGTCAAACACATGTTTCTATGTGTAACTGTTTAGTTCAGCTGGATAATCGTTACAGATGAACACCATTTATACGAAGCTTGAAGAGTTAATGCAGCCGAGAGAAGTAAAAAGCTAATGTGATGCTACAAGCTAACTACACCGTGTATATTGATTGGTATTGATAGTGGAACCCACACAAGGTTACCAGGTGCAACTCTCTAATCGGTCAGAGGGTGGCGTGTATAGCCCAAAAACTTTAATAGAAAAAAAAACACACTTTACTCAACGGAGAAGAAGCATTGTAACCGAGGGTGTTTAGGATTCATGTACTTGGGAAAATATAAAATAATGTACGGAGTCTTCGATGAGTTGAACATTGCACGTCTGCTCCTTTATTGCCGCACACGGCGGGAGAACCCCGCACGGGTCCCGAACCACACTCTCCCATTCCTTGAACCTTTCAAAATAAGAGCTGCCGATATAGGCTATATACTGCTTTACCAGGTAACTCAAATAATATAATAAATTAGCTTACATACCTCCCCTCCTCCGAAAAGAAACGTCCTCGTTTCACAAAATTAAGAGCATAAATTCAAGAAACATGTACAAAAACAGAAACCTGCCACTAGAACACAATTATCACAGCAAATAACTGCCTCACATAACAACACAGCGTCAACACCATATTCCCCCACAATCCCAATCGTACACCAGATATAGCTGATACACAGGGAATAGTGTTCGGACACATCATTGGCATTGATACAGCCTGCCATAATAGTAAGACAACATTTCACCATGAACACTCACATCTTTTTTTTTTCATTTATTAGTTGAACAAAACAAGTCACTTTTAAATGGCAAAGTCTTTGAAACGAACTGGCTGATTCACAGTCCTGCCAAAACGAGACACAGTCCGTTCTGGCTTGCTGGCGGTCGTGTCCAGTGCAGCCCCAGGGCCACCATCAGCCAGAGGTTCTTCAGGCCCCCGGTCCCCATGTGTCGACCCCTCCTCCAGCAGTGAGGGAGCGTGGATGGGAGAAGCTGAGATGCTATCTGAAGAATCAGCAGGCAATGGCAGTGTGTGTAGGGTCTCAGCCTGTCAGCCAGAGAAGTCACAAAGTCGGCAAGAGAAAAAAAAACATGTCCCGGTGCACCGCTTGAGGCGGCACCAAAACATCCCGGAACACGTGCCTCCCGTCCATGGCACAAAACAACAACACAAAAAAAAACAAGGCGTGTAGTTGGTGGAGGATACAGGTGAGGTCCTCAGGCGAGATGCGGCACAGACTCGTGTACCATCCTCACTGTACAAGCTAGGCTAAGCGCGTGTTAGCAGTGGCTAACATCGGCTAACTATCTAAAACTTTAACAAACTTATCTTACGGCGGGTCCTCAAAGCATCCCACCGCTGCCACCAATGTAACCGAGAGTGTTTATGATTCATGTACTTGGGAAAATATAAAATAAAGTACGGAGTCTTCGATGACTTGAACATTGCACGTCTGCTCCTTTATTGCCACACACGGCGGGAGAACCCTGCACGGGTCCTGAACCACACTCTGCCGTTCCTTGAACCTTTCAAAATAAGAGCTGCCGATATAGGCTATACACTGCTTTACCAGGTAACTCAAATAACATAATAAAATAGCGTACAGCATCAAGGACTGGTATGAGAATATCACCCAAAGGATTGAAATTTACATAGAAAATTCTAGTTGAAAATATTTAAATATTGTTTGTGCATTAGGTTGAAAGCTGTGAACGAGAGAACTAAGCTGCATGACTCAGTGAGCTAGCCTACTCAAGCTTTCGCCGGTAAGGATGCTAATGCTAACGCGAGTGTTATGCTAATTGCGCTAGCTCAATTGTGGCGCAAAATACTGTTTTTCTAAAAACCAATCGGAGTCATTTATGCTGTTTGAGATGTGTATAAAAGATCGCTAATAGCGCTAGCCGCGTGCTAATCATTAGCATTTAAATTTTAATGTGTCTTGATTTTAGCTCTTGAGCTAGCCAGCTAGGCTAGCCATCACTGTAGCAGCTCTCTGGTAGTATTCACACCATTCAAGGTTCCTTTATATTCAGTATTATTGACTTAGAAGTCACTGGATTCAGGGAGTGTTTATCCTCTTCTTTATCATGTAAGATAAGGGTGATTAAATTCATTTAATTGCCAATATACATTTCAATTTATCACATAAATTAAGTTATTCCTTCTTTCCCTCTGTACTTTCTGTTTATACATTTATACCTATATTTGAACTGATTCAGGCTCGTACATTACCTCAGCTCCACACTCATAGTCTTACCTCCTGGATTGAAATACAAAAACCTTTCATGGTGGTACGCGCAATAACAGTTTTAAAATCTGTTTCCCCCTCACATTATACCCCCCTTCTCTTTTGAAAAATAATCTTTGTAAATTAACAGGTAATAAATTATTTTTTGCTGTAAAGGAAATTTGTGCCTTATTTGTGCCGTTTGTAATTCTACAATATAGAATAATATCATTGCACGTTAAAGCACCTTTGGATGATGCTGTTTGCTTTACAAGTATTGAGAGAAGACTAAAGCACTTTTCTAACAGAAACATTTGTTTTGTGCTCAAAAAAGTGTTAAACTAAACTTGCATGATAACAGTTCATAGCTAAAGCTGGCGTCAACTATCTCAGTCCTCCCTTTACTGCAGCACCGAGGCCGGATGTCCGCCCACACTGTACCACTAAATCGTCTCTGACACTCAACCAAAGCTCATGATTTTAGTTGTCTTATATGTGGATCAAACAGCATCATAAACACACACACACACACACACACACACACACACACACACACACACACACACACACGCACACACACACATCAAAACTCTGGTTTCCCCTGGCAGCTGGAGGTCTGCAGTTATTTCCTGTCACAATTCTCAAATATCTTTGTGATTAGAATGGGAAACCACTTTAAACAGGCGTGCCGGCTGAGACCATTGTGTTTACAGATGCTGTCTGACAGTATGAGCATGCACAATCAGGAATAAAAGACCTGAGGCGGGGGAATCAGCTTGTGGCTAAATCTGTCACTCGATGAGAAGACAGCAGCCCTAACAGGAAAGAAGGAACCGGCAGTGTCCGAACAACGTTAGCAAGTCATGGTGGAATGAATTTGAGCTTGTATTGCACTTTCCTAGTGTTGTGAATACTGAAAGCGCCTTTTAAATTTCCCTCGGGATCAATGAAGTATCTATCTATCTATCTATCTATCTATCTATCTAACACTGCAGGTCATTCACACACTCACTTTTTTTTTTTTCCGGCACAGTGGTCGCCAGTATAAGTCCTTGCGTGGACCAAGATTTGTAAGTTGGTAGCTGGAGAGGTGCAAGGGTACTTCTCAAGTACTGCCCAGGTGTCCTTGAGCAAGGCACAGAACCCTTCAGAGCCCTGTTGAGCTTTTCTGTGTAGCAGAAAGTGTAAAGCAGAATTTCCCTCAGGGATTCATAAACAATGTCAAATCGAAAAAAAGAAGCCAACAAAGAAGTTGGAGTCCTGGCCAATGACTCTTCTGACATGTGGCTGCAGGAGGCGGGGAATCGAACCCCTGACCGTCCGGTTTGAGAGACGACCAGCTCCACCATCTGAGCCTACTACTGCCCTTTATTAGTTTTCAGAAAAAAAACGCAGAGGTCAACTCAAAGTTCAGGCTGCGTTGAACATTTTATTGACAGTCTGGAGTTAAATCACATAGAAGAAGAATCACGATACACCCGGCAGGTCCATGGAAAGTCTTTCAATATTTCTCTCTTCACTGAGTTGTGAACCTTTCTATGTTTTTCTGCATGTGTTAGAAATGAACCGAGTCATTGGAGGCACTGAACAAACGAGACATTATCTCCAGAGTTACACTAACAGAAGGCATCATATGATTCATTCAACAGATGATACTTTATAAAACAGTGAGGAGTGTACAGTCGAAGAACGCACGACTTCCTCTGTGGGAGACGCTTTAAATAAATCACATTTAAGGTGCAAATGGATCCCACCATGTGACGAGCAGTGATCGAAGTGGATTTAAGACTTGACCAGTGACACGTGGGATCAGGTCTAAACCGGTTCCTGTTCTGCTGGTCGAGTCTGATTCATATTTAACAAAGGGGATTTTTTTTGTTTTTTGTTGTTTTCTTGTGATATTTTCCTGAAAAAAAAATGCAGCAAACTTGAAGTGGCTGCACACGAGACAACTTCCATATGTGAACAGATTAAAAACATGGAGGAGACGTCAGACATCAGGAACGATTGATTCGATAAGACAGGGTTCCTGATGACTGTAATAATGACCATAATCAGATTCAGTAACTTGATGATTTTTTCTTTCCAAAGCTCACTCATGACTCGATGGATGATTAGCTGAACGCACTCTGTGATAAACATGTTAATGGTTAAATATGTCAACGTCTCAAAAAGAGATTTCCATGCATAGTGTTTAGAGAGCGGCAGCGTGTAAATAAAAGAAACTGGACATATTAATGTTTCATGACAACAACAAAAAAAACATATAAAATTAGAAAAAAGGAAAATAAAAAAAAGTTTATTACTTTATCCAAGCTGTGGTGATATACGAACGCCTTTTGATTATCACTCAGGTGTAGTTTAATAAAACAACTTAAAAACACGTCGAGTGAGACTCTTTATTCACTCATTCATTAAAAACATCAATAACCCAAAGTATGACGCCCCCCCCGTCTCCCCCAAATATCACGTCACTGTTCGCGAGGTTCAGGAGATGTTTGCTTCATTATTCGCGTTTAAATCAGCCAACCTGTCAGGTCCTGTGTCCACTCTGTCCCGTCTCCATGACAACAGTGTGTCAACAATGACCGCTGCTACGTTACGAGAGTTTTATATTTCATATTTCATATTTCGTTTTTACCCGATCAGACGATGTGGGTTCGAGACACGATCCGTCGGCAGCAAAGATAATATGTATATATGTGGAAAAAAGCGCTGAGAACCTTTCTGAGAAAAAAAAAAAAAAAACATTTTCAACTCAAAGTGCTCGGGAGTGGGCGCACATTTGCTTCGTCTCCGTGCATAAAAACACTGAGCGGACACGGGGCCTTCAGGCATCTTATAATCATTCCTGAACCTGCCTGATTAATGAACTGAAGAGTCTCGAAGGTTTTCCAAATTCATCCCTGGTGCTAAAAACAAAAACCTCAGTGGTCTTTGAAAATAAATAGATTCATAAATAAGAAGTCGGTGGTTCGTGCAGATTTGCTCAGGGGGGGGGGAAATAAATAAATTCAGTGACTTTCACCTGTTTCGTCCTGCAGATGGCGTGATGGCACAGCTAGATGCTGAGAAAGTCGACGAGGGGAGAAATAAGGCAAACATCTTTTAGTTTGGATGAAGATGAATCAGTGACTATGACTCACTACACAGGATTACAATCATTTCACTTCTTACATCTGCTGGATCAGGATTCTACATGATTGATTTCCGTGCGTTCTGTTCACGGCTTTCAGCTACGATGATCCTGCTTTAAAGGACACTTCCACCATCTGATCAGGTCGAAATGTCGACGTGAGCTCGACAGAAAAAGGTTAAATGGAAAGTGTTTTTTCAAAACCCCAAACAGTCCAGAACCAGACCAGAACTCCCCCCCCCCCCCCCCCCCCCCCACCTCCGCTCCGTACTTCTTCCTCCTCCTCTGCTGACTCTTCATCGGATTCATCAGTGGCGTCTCAGGAGTTTGGAGAAGAATCCAGACGAGGTCGCCTTGTCACTCTTTTCCCCAGCTGCCTCCCCTCCGGCCCGGGTCTTCACCTCCCCGAGCCCCAGCTCGCCCTCCAGTTGCTCCAGCTCCGACTGATCCAGCAGCTCAAAGTCTTCGACCTCGCTGTCCGACTCTTCGGCCAGCTCCAGCAGCCTCGCCGAATCTGGGAGTCCTGACCGCCCAAAGTCACTGAACGCCGTGCAGCCGACCGCCGCTTCTATCCTCTCCTGAATGGCAGCTGTGACGGCGGCGGCGATGGCGTCGCCTGCCATCTGATTGACTAATTCGAGGGCGTCTGCGGGTTGGTCTTTGTGAGGAGCGGGCGTGTGCGTGGATTTGATTGGCTTCTGGGGCTGATGTGGCGGCAAGGGAAGGCCGAGGCTGAGGTCGTCGTCGTCGTCGCCGTTTGTGGTCGCGCCGTTGTCGAGTGAGGGGAATTCTGGAAGGCCACCAGTGAAGGCTTCTTCTCTGTCGAGGTCTGTGAGGTCGAGGGAGACAAATATTTACTGCAAGCTAAAGAAGAGTCAACTTTCAGCTGCGTTCCAGAAATCAAACATGGACGTTAATGAACGTACCCTCGGAGTTCTCGGTCTGTGGCGTGTGACCCTCCGACAGGTTGAAGGTACCGTTGTCCGTCCACGTCACGTCAGACACCTCTGTGTCCGATACAGACATCTCCTTACACACCGTGGAGTCCAGCTGCAGGAGAAATCCCCACAGGAGACGTCAGCTTTTAGAGAGCAGTGCAGGAACATTTTTTATGCCTCCACATCAGCAAAGGTTTCGATTCTGATGTGGATCATGTGCATTCAATTCCAATTATCCTCAACTGGAGCCAGATTGTCCGCCAGCAGAGGCCTAATCATACGACACGAGATGGTGATCAACAAACCTTGGGAAACATGGAGGAGAGATCGGACTCGACGCCCTCTCTGTCAGCCTGAGTCTGCAGGATTCTCCTCTCTGAAGGAAGAAAACATGAACGCAGCTGATTCAGGGTTTTTTTTTTAAAATCACATGGATTCTAAAAAGGGAGAAGGAAGCTTTATGTCTTTCGAAGGGCAGAAGTGAACACAAGCCACTAACATCGGTACTTACTGTGGTTTTCTTTAATTTTCTGAAGAAACTCGGCGATGCCAAAGTCCAGCTTCTGCAGAACTGGCTCCAGCCACAAACCCACGTCGTAAGATGAAATCAGAGGCCACAGGAAAACACCGAGCACTGCAGAGAGAAGCCAAAGAGGGACACAAAGACGGAGAGAAAACCCCGTTATAAACCATTTAAAGAAGCTGTAAACATTCACTCAGACGTTTAACATCTCTCTTTGAGATGATCAGCTGTTACGCTGATGACACACTGATATCTATACATGTGTGAACACAAACTGTTTCTCCTGCCAGACATCAAGTCTGAGTGAGCTGATGTGAGGAGGCAGCAGGATGTCATCAGGAGGATTCACCTCGAGTGGAGTGACGTTTATATCCTGTAACTGCTGCATCGAGTGTAAACACGCGAGCGCTACGATCTTCATGCTGCTGCTTTATCTTCTCTGTAGCTTTGATACAAAGGCAGATATTCTCATTATAGGGTTGTATAGCAGACTCTGACCTCAGGAGACCTTAGGGTCTTAGGGTCCCCCTCCTGACTGACAGACAGACACATGTGTGAACAGCCAGGTCAGGAGAATATCCGGAGCAGTCCTCCTAAAATGATCTGGATATTTTTAGCAGAGCAGATGTAAAAACAGCTTTTTGTCTCTTTCAGTGTCATCGCTCCGTAACTCTGGATGCTAGTTTGAGTTTGAAGCTTCGCCAGTGGAGGGAGATGAAAATGCATCCTACCACCTTGGCTTGATGTCATTACGAAAGGCCAAAATTAAATTTAAACTTTTTACATCTGTAAATGTGTCCTACCAAACAGAGAAGGTCACAGGTTTAGCATTAGCAGAGACTTAGCTTCAGGTCAATTTAACCAAAAGCAGTAAAACCAACCTGTCAGCCTCCTTAAACGTTCTTTACTCACCTAGAATATATGAGATAACAATCCCTGGAATGTAGCGCCCTAAGACGGCGAAGAAGGTGCAGAAACTGCAAACCAGCAGACAAAACTGGAAGAAAGAGAAAATAAACAGAATGGAAAAAACAAAACAAACAAAAGGAATTTTCTACGGTCAGTTTGAGATCAGTGCAGGAAGCCGACTCTGATTTAAAAATCAAAGAAAGTCAAAACATCAATCTGCATCGTCATCTTTAAGATAAGCCTTTATTTTAATAATCCCAAAGCATGCCTGTTTCACGTTTTCTGCCCAGCTGTGCATCATCCATGTGTTACGTACGAAGCCCCCCCCGTCCCTCGTGGATCACCTGCTGTGATATGAAACTGTGTTTTTGGTTACATGTAGGTTTCATCTTTTCCTTCTCTGCCTCACCTTGCCCGGGTTTTGCTGCTTGAAAGCCGATGTTTCCTGCAGGAAAAGTTTGAGGGCGTCGCTGAGCTGAGGTCCGGTCCCTGATTGGCTGTCCTGACCGGAGTCGATGATCTCCCAGCTACAAGACAAAGACGTGCAGAGTCAGGGTTAGCCATGTTTACGATCACTCACAGAGGATTCATCTGGGTCTGATAGATTCGGTTTGAACAATTATAGGAAAAATATTTTCCTATAATGACCGAGTTCCTTAAACACAACACAAATAATCAGTGAGTATGTTCTTCTTCTTCTTGACTCAAACTGAGCTTTTATACACAAGGGGAGGAGCCGTCCATGTAAACACAGCTCTGACAACAACACAGCCAGCAGGACTCCAGCTTCTCTATGTGAAGGCGAAGCTTGGGGCGCAGCGTTAGATTCAATCAATATCAAGTCAGAAATATACTTATTTCTCTTCCCAAGACCCCCCCCTCCTGTATCTGCTCGACTTCAAGGAACCCGCATGAGAAATTACAGTATCTCATTTACTCCCACCGATCCAGTCCTGTCTCACATAACCCTTCCGAGGAAAGGTCAACCCGCTGCTCCCCTCTCCAGGCCCCCAGCAGGCCTCCCGACTACCAGTGAAACACGATGGCTGGGACATGTGACGGCAATACTGTGAAGCCATTAAAGCAGTAAGTGGACAGATAAGCAACTCTCCGTTCCAAGAAAGACAGACATTTTCCTGGATAGACATGTCAGGCTTTGTGGATTCAGTGTCAGTGTCGTCACAGATCACCTACAGCGAGGAGAACGGCTCGTTACAGTTTGTTTACCGGCCAACGTGGACACAAACTCTGTAACTCCGAGGTGCCAGGGTTCATGAGGTGCAAGCAGGGCCATGTTCAGTTGTAGAAAAGAATATTTCAAGTTGTTCAATTGAATCATTTCTGAAGAAGGGATGAGAGGGGGGTCCGAGTCCGAGTCGTCTGTTGGATCAAACTTTGAATGATCAAAACTGGGACGAATGAGAAACCTCTCAGCAGAGACGAGCCCTCGTGATGTCATCACACCACAGGACATGCAGGATCGAGTACAGTGGTCCTAGTCTCAGGGTCTAGTACAGTGGTCCTAGTCTCAGGGTCTAGTACAGTGGTCCTAGTCTCAGGGTCTAGTACAGTGGTCCTAGTCGCAGGGTCTAGTACAGTGGTCCTAGTCTCAGGGTCTAGTACAGTGGTCCTAGTCTCAGGGTCTAGTGCAGTGGTTCTAGTCTCAGGGTCTAGCACAGTGGTCCTAGTCTCAGGAGCTAGTACAGTGGTCCTAGTCTCAGGGTCTAGTACAGTGGTCCTAGTCTCAGGGTCTAGTACAGTGGTCCTAGTCTCAGGAGCTAGTACAGTGGTTCTAGTCTCAGGAGCTAGTACAGTGGTCCTAGTCTCAGGAGCTAGTACAGTGGTTCTAGTCTCAGGGTCTAGTACAGTGGTCCTAGTCTCAGGGTCTAGCACAGTGGTCCTAGTATCAGGAGCTAGTACAGTGGTCCTAGTCTCAGGAGCTAGTACAGTGGTTCTAGTCTCAGGGTCTAGTACAGTGGTCCTAGTCTCAGGGTCTAGCACAGTGGTCCTAGTACTGGGAGCAAACTTTAACGAAGATGAAGCCACAGAACATTGGGACGGGGGCAAAAGAGTAAAACTGATGTTACTGCTTGATGCCTGATTTGATTTGGTTTTAATTTAAGGTTCGATCTAAAACTTACACAAATATATTTTAATCAAACGAAAACACAAAAACGAAGAAGCCGTATCCTGAAGCAGAGACTTTGATTTAAAAAAAAAAATGAGACTCCATTTGGGGTTTTTAATGGTCTCTGACTGCTGGAGGTTTTCAGTGAAGCACATCTCCATAGATTTTGGCTTCAACATGTTCCAGAAGTATTTGCACAACTTGACAAGAATAACTGTCATCGCAACACACAGGGGTTGTAAATCAAGACTTTCAGCCCTCAAGGCAGTCACATGCTGTTTGAGCTCATCGAACCCTCAGTATGCTAAGAAGCTAATGTATCTGGTTTCATCTCTCTGGATCCTCACAGACCATGTGGACCGCTCAACCAGCCAAGAAGTCCCCCCCCCCCCCCCCCAAGCACTGTAGTTCATTAGAGGAATGTGCAACATTCAACGTGGAAAACGACAACGACAACGTGGAACATGAGCAGCTGTCGGGCTCGATATGACTTTTTTTATCCAACCAGTAATCTCTGAAACAACACGGGGGGAGCGGCACGTCTGAGTCCCTAACAAGCCCAGTGACGAAGCTTTAAATATAGAACCAGACAAACAATGCGAGGAATGGCGGCAAAAACATCCCAGCTCTTCACTTGTGAAAGAGAGGGAGGGCGTAAATATGTTTACCCACCTGTCTGTTCTGGTAAGCACCACAGAAAGCTCCACTCTCAGGCCACTAATACCTGTTTATGTTCCGAGCGCTGATGTATATTCTGCGGGCTGGCATTTAATGGAGTGAGAAAGTCAATGCCCGCCTGCCATGTGGTGGCCCAAGACATGACCCTGAAAGCCACGAGTAACACAAGACACGGATGTTATGGACAGATGAGGGGAGTGATGACGCAACCATCTCTACGGCTTTCCAAGTAGACCTCTGACATCTTGTGAAAGGTGCCAAAGTGTGAGATGAGAAGCCGGATTTAATGTCAGATCGTAGCTATGCAATCTAAACACGCTGAATAACAAGATTATCAGTCCCCACCACGTGAGAGCTGATTAATCCTTTAAAGTCTAGTTCAACCAAAACAATCACAAAAAAAACGCTGACTCAGTTTAACCCCAAACATGTATATGCTCGCCAATTTCATCATCTATTAATGTCTTACAGGAGATGTTGTCCAATGGCTTTTTAGGAATGTCATGTTTTTGTGAGTGATCATCTTGTCTTCATCACAAATCATAACACAATAAATGCATAAACAGCATCTCTGCCTACATCTTCTGGAAATTGAACATAGATCTAAGAAAGATATCGGCCGATATTTTAGTATTGGATTTTTCCAGTATCGGCCCCAAAAACCCACATTGGTCGGGCCCCAATTATTTCTTCAGTTTAGGACTTTGACTGCGTATTCTGCAGCCTGTGTAACAGAGCACCAAGGCTGAGAGGATGGACTGAGCTGCGTTTAGGTTACCATGTATAAACATGTTAAAGATTCCTGTCATTTGTTTGAGAGAGCATCCTTCTGTTTGCATCATTAGTGCTCCATCCTTTATTTTCATTCCAGCTCAAACTGCGTAATTGAGCGACCAGTTTCCCCCCAAAGAAGAAAAGTTTTCTTTAAATTTTTAACCTGAAATCATCTTTGTTAAAAGTAACCACTGGCATCCATTGAACTAAAAACAAGATGTCTGAGGCGTTGATCTCAACAATGACAAAGAGAAAGAAAATGATTCACACGAGGTGAACACAGAATACACACACACACACACACACACACACGTCCAGTCATACCTGAGTCCTGCCCCACGATCTTCAGGAGACATCTCCAGATCTTTGAGGAGTATCTTCACAGAGAGAAGAAAGTTGCCAAACGCAGGACAGTCGAGAAGGAAACCGAACGGAGAGTCTGACTTTATCGTAGTAAAACAGTTTCTACAGTACGTGCTCCACGGTGCGACAGCAGCTTGTGTTTATCGTCAATGAAGCTCAGGTTGGAGTATTTTAAGCGGCCTCGTCTAAAAATAACACGGTCACACTACATTCCTACTGGCAGCCATCAGGAGGACACAAGGATGGGGGTCTGGGGGGTCTGGAGGGGGGGGGGAGGGGGGTTGAGACAGCAACAACCCCAAACCACATAACACACCTCCTCGTGTGTCAGTGACAGCCGGATGAGAGCGGGACTGTGTTGTTTATTTGATGGTGATGACGCCGCTTCGTTTGCTTGTGACTCTATTGATGTGAAACTCATCTCTCATGTGTGAACCGAATCTTTCGTTTCCTTTTTAGGGGCGTGGAGGTGAACTTCGGTTAAGGACAGTGGCGTGGGCAGTCGGTCACAGGAAGGGTCGTTTTACATGACGACATCAAACTTTAAAAAAGCTGCGTTACTTCATGTTGTATAAATTAAACTCTCAGGATTATTTACTGGCAGAGTAAATTATTCTTCACCTCAACAAACACAGTAGTTCAAACAGGTGTGGGTGAAGTGGGCGTGGCCTATGACCAGTTCATAGCAATCACAGCACTGTTTTCCCACCAAAGAACAGCACGTGCACAAAACTATACGTGCCGACTGATATCGGATTCTTGAAGCCGATAACGATTACGAGATTGGTGAAGGAAGAGGATTAAATAAACATATCGGTCGATATCTTTGTCAGATCTTCCATCTGTAGATATAGATATTCATATTTACTCTGTTGATCCTAAAAAAACAGTTGGGATAAAAGATTTATAACAAGAGACAAGAGGGTCACTAAACTGGAAAGTGACACTGCCTTACACTCTAATCCATAGAGCGCCCTCTGCTGGTGACAGCCAGATCAAAAACTGCTCATGTTATACAATGAAACTCAAATAAAATATTTTTTGACTGGTGAATGATGTTCACTTTAAATAAGCGGGGACGACTTCCCGTATCATGAGTCAACCTGCAAAACAATGTACAAGAGTAACACGATTTCAGCGTGCTCGTACAAATGAGGAGGTCATAAAAACTGACAACGTTGGAAAAACATCATTTTTGGTTTTATTTTGACTGTGCTCTAATTTTTTTAATTAATGGCACAATTTAAATACATAACCTATTATTGATTGTCTATCTCCCTTATAGCTGAGGTTGATAATATGACGCACTATTTCAGATGAGGTCTTAAAGAGCAGGATAAAAACTCTCTTGTTTCATTTGATCGAATCAGCCGTCTGTGATGAAACACTCGCGTCTGGTTTGTTGTGTTGTTTTCTACCAGTTTGCCTCCGTCCAATCAGAGAGGTCGCTCTAAAGCACACCCCCACTGTGTCAGGAGATCTGATTGGCTCGACTGCTTCCTGTCACAGCTCCGAGTCAGTGGAGAAACAGCTGAGTCACACACACACACACACACACACACACACTCACACACTGCGCTCAGGTTTCACAACTCTGAAGACACTCTGTGTTTGTTGTGGGAACAAACAGCAGCACAGAAAGTTTTTTCCTTGAACATCAAAAACAAATTCCATTTCAACTCACATGACGTCTGTCCACATGTGAGGACGATGACTCTTTTTTATAGTTACACACACACATGATGGTGATGCTCTGCATGTCCTCCTTCTAACTTTAGATTCTGCTCCTGAATGCTCTGGATTTGATTGGACCAGAGAAGGTAGGCGGGGCTTTGAAGGCCGTTTTGGACGCCCCTGGGTTTGCCAGATATGAGAGCAGTTATCAGGTGAACAGGTGTTGCAGCGATGGAAGCGGGCAGTGGAACTGCTTCAGATAGAAGTGATTGTACCCGAGCTAAAAAGCCTCTGCATGTTTCTAATAAGCTCCAGCAGCAGAAAGCTGCTCAAACTAGGATCAATGTTGGAGATGAAACATGGAGAGAGGTTAGAACGCAGAAAGCTTTACAGAGCCATGCAGAGCTGGCTAAACACTGAAGCTACAGTGTCCACCACATGCAGAGCTGGCTAAACACTGAAGCTACAGTGTCCACCACATGCAGAGCTGGCTAAACACTGAAGCTACAGTGTCCACCACATGCAGAGCTGGCTAAACACTGAAGCTACAGTGTCCACCACATGCAGAGCTGGCTAAACACTGAAGCTACAGTGTCTCTACATGCAGAGCTGGCTAAACACTGAAGCTACAGTGTCTCTACATGCAGAGCTGGCTAAACACTGAAGCTACAGTGTCCACCAACATGCAGAGCTGGCTAAACACTGAAGCTACAGTGTCTCTACATGCAGAGCTGGCTAAACACTGAAGCTACAGTGTCCACCAACATGCAGAGCTGGCTAAACACTGAAGCTACAGTGTCCACCACATGCAGAGCTGGCTAAACACTGAAGCTACAGTGTCCACCACATGCAGAGCTGGCTAAACACTGAAGCTACAGTGTCCACCACATGCTGACCTGTGTGAGCATCCACTCTAGAGAGGAGGGGGCGGAGCCAGCTCTCTGTGATGATTCGAGTTTAGACTGCAGTACACATTTTAACCACTAGGGGTTAGAGTTACTTTTTTTGGGAGGGGTTGGGCAATTAGTTTCCATAGCAACACAGGAAACTCATCCTCGTCAGATTCTGTAATTCTTGTATTATTCTCGGGGTGCCCCCGATCTCAGGCCTTCAGACGTTCAGTTGAACATTTCATTTCCTCAGGACAACTTTCTGATGATGACAGACAGAAACAGGATATAAACAATGTTGTCCTGTCAGAGTCTGACACTGCTGACCCATAAACCAGAGCCTTACATTGGCTGATCTAAAATAGGCCGTCAGTGTGTGTGCATATATGCATATGTATATATATGTGTGTGTGTGTGTATATATAAACGTGTAGAGTTGAACTACTTGACAGCAACAGGCTGATAAGGAATAAACAGCTGATGTGCTCTCAGTCCAGAGATGTGTGCACATTGAAGGAAAGGAAACCAGGCTGATAAAACGACACACATCAACACTGATAAGAGACGATATTGGTCGTAGAATTAGCCATCAACGCACAGAAACAGTCTGCTGTGATAGATCACCGTTTGTTAAGAACACACCGTTGCCATGGAGAGCAGATGGTTGCTAGGGACAGGCCAGCTTTGGATATATCGTGTCCACACTGCATCCTTTAAATATGAACTTCTCCACTCATATGAACTTCTCCACTCTGGGAATTTCAGTTTTTTTTCCCCCTCGCCAACATGTAGAGCTTATGTGCTGAAGGTGGACAAACGGGAGTGTGGCGCCTCGTGTGGCGAGTTGTTCACCACACTCACCTTTACTAAGTAGATTCGTATCGTAGAGCAGCGGATCGACGGGCTCACACTAACAAAGAGAGACGCTGTTGGCTCAAATAACACAGCTGTCAGCTCGAATTTTAGGTCAGCAGCTAATCTCCCGTGAGCCACGCTCTTTGCCTTGATTTACAATTACCCACAAGACACTCCTGACAGACCACAGCAGGTGACAACAACCGGTCCCACCCTGCTGGCCTAATGTCACAGTGACACAGGGGGCGAGGAAGAAGAGTATTGAGAGGTAGCTATGCAGATGATGACAGAGTAAAGAGCTTGACAGCCACTTTGTTAGAACCCCTTTAAAGTCTAAAACAATCCGGTCTGACTGTTATGTCATGTTTACGTTCAGAGTTTTAGCTTGTTTTCTGACGATAGCACAACACCCACATCAACCCTGACGTATTTAAAGGAGACATAAAACCCTCTTTATCAACCAGGTTGAGTCTCAGAGCTCCTCTTCATCATGTGTGTGAAGTGTGTTGTTGTAAATCCACTCTGATCCTGTATTTGATCATGTCTATAAACCCCTCTATTTCAGCCCTGCTCAGAACAGGCTGTTTCTGTGTCTGTAGCTTTAAATATGTAAATGAGCTGTGTCTGACCACGCCCCCTCTCTCTGGAAGGGCTCGGGTGTACTCACTGCTTTCTGGCTCCATGTCCTATTGTTTACGGTGAGAAGGCAGACTCAGAGGGCAGAACAAACACCTAGCTGTGGGAGTGTCACCCACCTGGGGGAGGGGCTACTGCCCTTTGTGATGTCATGAAGGGAACATCTCCAAACGGCCTGTTTGAGCACACATTTTCTGTAAAGTGGAGCAGGCAGAAGACGGAGAGGATGGACTTTTCTCATCATTGGGGGGTTTGGAGACAGACTAGAGACACATGTTAGAGTCAGAGGAAGATGGGGAAGAGGAGTTTGTATAATATGTGACCTTTAAAGGTTGAAAGTTCTCCAACAGGAGCACATACCATCACTTTACACTCAGGTAGCTCATTGTAAGTCTAGACCCCTGCTACTTCTTTACTGGCTGTCAATCGCTCCATGTCCAAAGTCATCTGAGGTCCCTAAAGCAGACACCCTGTCCCCTTAAGATCCTGGCCGAGGCCGCACCATGTGATGTTTGTGAAGGTAATTCTGAATGTCCTTAAATGGTCAAGAAAATATCTGGGGGGGGTTTTTTCTGAAAGTCTGACTATTGTTGTTGTCCCGGCATGGGAGGTGAGCGTGAAAGCGTCTGTGTGTCTTTGGACCCCGTGAGTCGCCCCTGACCCGGACTCACAGTCTAACAGTTACATAACTCAGATGTGTTGCATCCAGCCTGGCGCCCACAAATCCCTGTCACCTCCCGCTGAATCCCACCGCGCGCCTCCGGGGCCGGCAGCTGCATCAAGTAATCCGGCCCACGCGCACAAAGACATGCGTGCACAGTCACTTTCAAAATGAGTGTTAACCAGGTGACCCCCCCCCCCCCCCCCCCTCCACCCATCACTGGGTCACAAATCAGACGAGTAAATAGGTCAAACATCGGCAGCATGGATTGTGTCACTAAACGTATGTAGGTGTTTATGGTGACGTCTCAGCAGGCTTCAGTGTGAGAAGGAGAAACGGTCTCAGATGATCTGAAAACTCTATGAAACATTAATCTGCATGCAGGTCTGGAGCTAATTCCTGACTTCCTGGGATTCATCACAAATAATCGATCCAACCTCCTTTGTTCAAAAAAAAAAAAAACATTTTGAAAGTCTCAGCTTATAAATGAGTGACCGGCTGAGGACAAACAACGTTCACCGTGAAGAAAAGGAAGTCTCTTCTTTTACTTCTTTAGAGCGTCTCAGACTTTCACTTTTACCTTTCATCAAAATGAACTTTTGTTTGTTGTTAGATATTTGACCTCTGACCCCTGAAAAGTACCTGATTCCTCTTCCTCTTTTTTCTTGACCCAATGCAGCACTCGCTTCAACATTTATTTTTTATGTTGTAAAAGTTATTTTCTTCTCCTCTTGAGGACACACCCGACAAAGTTTCCCCTTTTTTTTATGTATCTTTTACAAATCGACCGTCTTGCCCCGTCAGAGGCAGGACATGTTTAAAAACAGACTATTCTGGGTATTCTGTAATTGTCCCTACAAAATAATGTTTGTGTTTTTATCTTTTGTGGAGAAAAATGAAAATGATTCCTTTCAAAATAAGACTGAAGGAAACCCAACCTCACAGCTTTGAGGTTTTTGTTAGAATTAATTTAATCGTCTTTTTCTCTTAATACTCTTATAATCCTCTGCTGTACTGTATTTATTTTATGCATGTTTAAACTTTTTTAAAACATGCGCCTGGATGAACAAAATAAAAAGGAGTAAATGTGAAAAGTAAAAAAATCAGAAGTATTAAAAAGAAATTGATTATTTGCAGGTTTGGCCTCTTTTCAAACATTCCTTCGACATGTTCCTGACAGTTTGAGCTCCCTGTGATGTGAAAGTGCTGAGGGTTGGATTTAAACCAGATCACACTGTTTGTGCTCAGGCGCCACCAAGTGGTGAAAAGAGGAACACCAAGACATGAACATTTAAGATTAGATCATGGACGAGGAATAAATCACTAAAAAACAGATGTGAAAGAAGTTAAATCTGAGGGTTACACATTCCATCTATTCAGGTGGGCCGGGGACCAGAGGGTCTCGGGTTCGAGTCCAGGTCGGACCAACGTATAAAACAGGGTTTAGCTGCAGTAGAGGTGCCAGCTCACTTCCTCTGGCTCAGGTGAGAACAAGCCGGGCTGAAAACCCAGTAAAGGACCTGCAGCCCTCGGACAGGCTCCACCACAACAAGCACAAACACACGTAAGGACGGTTTCTTCTTCATGCACTAAGACCTCCGAGTGTGCGAGCGTGCACATCGTGAAGTCCTCCTCCTGTGGACGCTCACAGTCAGAGGCGGGATGATTTCCTTCAGTGATGGAGGCTTGTTTTCACTGAGAAAAGATTCTTTACTTTGTCGATAAATCGAGTTTATGTTGAGGTCAAACGAGTCTCATCTTATTCGGTGGCTGAAAATGTAAAAACAGCTCAACTTCAAAACGCTGATTTGGCTCTCGCTCGCTCCCAGCTGATCAACAAACCCCGCCTAGCGTCCCCGAGTCACCTCTCTGTAGTAAATGGACTAATCCTCCATGTAAACACTTTTATTTACCTCAAAGTGAGCGTGTGATTCGAGTCCTGAGAGCGAGCGAGCGAGCCGTCACATGGTCTGAGGAGGATCAGATTAGACGGTCATGTGTGACCGATCAGCTCTGCAGCAGCGTCTCAAAGTTCACCGAACCTGTGGGGACGACTTCACCCTCAGATGGTTGTTTGTTTGTTTGTTTGTTTGTTTTTAATGTAAATGTAAACAATCACAAAGGATGTTGTTGTGTGTCGCCTGAGCGTCCGTCGGACGCACTTCACTCTCTTACCTTGCCGTCATGCGGCGCCACAAACCAGCTCCTGCAGAGGATGAAAAAAACAATCTATTATTTATCACCATTAAAAGGTCACATGACTGATAAGTGACGTCATCATGAGAGCTTTAAAACACGAGGCTGTTTTTGAAACATTCACACAGGTGATAAAAGTCAGACAGGAAAAAAAAAAAACCCTCTCGTGGTGTGTGTGTGCGTGCGTGTTGGACACGCCCCTCAGTCCGGACGCAGCGCCGCGTCCTCTCGTTGTCTCGTGTCTCTATGTGTGAAGAGAACTGGTCGTCCTGGTGTCTCTCGTTCCCGTAATGAGCCCGCTGGTCGTCTTGACCACGACACCATCTGTAAGTGTTAATGCAGATTTCCCTCCCGCCTGTCGTCATGGTAACTGATTAGCAGAAGCGCTCCTGGTCGACAGGCTAAGTGCTGAGTACGGCAGGATACTGGAAACGACAGCGTGCAAACAGGGTCGCTCTGACTCATCACGCCGGAGTCATCCGGGCTCCACCGCTCAAAAGGCCGAATGACATCGTATTAACGCATCACAACACACGTTTACATTCAGCGTCTGCATGTTGACCTTGTCCAATGTGATTCATTAAACACCTTACTAATCATAGCTTTCAGTCACGTGACCACCGCGCCGCTCCTTTAAGTAGCAGCACAACACGTTGAGGTGTCAGCTGACCACCGAAGTCGAAGTGAGATATTAAAATAAATCGGGATCCTCACACAGGACGATATTTGTATCGCTATAAAATGCTAAATCTGTGCAGGTGTTACGCTTTAAATTGAGACCGTGTTATCTGGTGACTTTTAGTCTGTTTGTTCGGCTAACAGGTCTAATAAGAACATTTGACATGATGCTGAAACAAAGAGGCTTTGAACGTCACGTCACGTCACGTCAGTGCTGTCTGCTGATATCTGGCTCTTTACACTGCTGTAGGATGAAAGTCTACAAACGTTTGGAGCGTTAGGGAGAGGACGACCGTCAGCTGTTAGAGAACCGCTGATATCACCGTTTACTACATGAAAGGTCATCTCAATGTCAGAGCTTGTGAAGGAGCCGTTACCTCTGGATCTGGACTGAACGAAGTCTTTGGCGGCCGCAGTGACGACGATCAGAGCCAGCAGGACGGCCGCCAGGCTGTAGGTGTGAAAAGAGCTGAAGGCCACGAACCTGAAGACAAACACGACAGATCAGAGTCAAGGTCAAGTCAGTGTGTGTCTGACGTCACCCGTCTGTTCCTGCAGGGGGCGCTGGAGGCTTTCAGTCCACCTAACTTCTAAATGACACTATCCACTGTTTGTAATTAATATTTATTTTATTTATTGTCAGCTTTTTTTTTTGTATGTTCACTTTTTATTATGTTCAGAATAAATAAATAAACAAATCAAATCAACAGGCTGAGAGCTGAGGCGGGCTTTAAGCCTCCTGACACCACGCCCACCTGTCAATCATGTCACAGCGACACGCCTTCCCATGAACCATATTTAATCATTTATTAGTTGGGGACAGTACGTGTGAATGAACAGCTGTAAAAGATGTCAGATTCTTGTCCCTCAGCAGGAAACAGACACATGACAAAGACAGAAGGATCAAGGTGAAGGTTGGATGTGTTTATGGGTCTCTTGTTGTGAGATCAGAGTATCTGGATATTTAGTTCCTTGGACTGACAGAACAGATTGTCTGAAGGTCGTTGATGAAATCATAATGGAGCCATTTTTTAGGAAAATTCATGAACTTCAGGAGCATTCTCCACCCAGACACATAAAAACACAACAATCTGCCTCTGTGTTTGTCCTTCATCGATGTCAGGAGAGAGAGGACCTGAGAGAGGACCTGAGAGAGGACCTCTTAACATCAGCACACATCTCTGATGTCACGTTCTGATGTGGCGTCTTAACAAGCCGTCCAAACGGGCGGTCCAGGCTCGAACCTGACCTGTCGCTCTGTTCCCCTCTCTCTCTCTCTCTCTCTCTGTTAGAGTCTATCCACTGTCTCTATCTCCACAATAAGAACAAAAAAAATCACAATCAAGCTTTATAGAAATACAGGATATTTGTAAAGTCGGATATCATATTTAAGTGTTTTAATTTTACAACTTTTTGCAGCAAATGAAAAAAAAAAAGAACTTCCTGCACAACTTTTTAGACATTTTCATTCTATTTCATGTTGTTTTGTATTTTTAGTTGGAGAAAAGGCTCCTTTAGAGGCCTTTGTGCTGACACAGATATTCACAAACATGAAGAAATAAAAGGTAAATTAAAGTAGTGTTAAAGCACCAGGATGACACTTGTGACCTTAAACACATGTAAATAAACAGATTAAACTGAAGGTGGCTGTGAAGAACTTGAGATAGAAGTGCTTTTATGGCCTTAAAATCTCCATGTAAGTGTTTTAAAGATAACAAACACATGTAAATGAAGTCTCTCTGAGGTTTTGATTATTTCTTAAGCTCAGTGTTACAGTAAAGGGAGTGTGTCAGATATCCCTGCGTCATGCTGCCTACCAGATCACAGAGTTGGCTGCAGCAAACAGCGCTGAGGTCCTGCACGGTCTCTGCCTCCAGCTGATCAGGCCGGCGAGGCGACACCCTGCCCGGCTCGGAGGCCCCGGGGGCCCGGCAGCCTCCTCCCCTCGGTGTGCCCGGCTCGGAGGCCCCGGGGGCCCGGCAGCCTCCTCCCCGTCGCCCGCACATCCTGGTTCCCGGCTCCCCAGCATTGGACAACGACCGGGGCCAATCTGCTGTGCAGCTCCGCTCCTCCAGCGTCAAGTTCACCGGAGCGTTTACGGCTGTATTTCCGGTGGTTAGACGACCTTTCAAAATAAATGTCCGTCATAAAGAGTCATTTCAGATTACATTGTTTGAGCTCAAAACAATGTTCACCTTATAGAAATAATAAAATAGCATAAATTGAAGTCAAGATTTTGAGGAAACAACCCAAAAATCACCAGCACAAAGACTTTATGACCCATTTTTACCAGCCCTGTTCTGGACCCGAATCAAGACCAGAACTCAGTGCCAAACCCAGTGACCTGTTCCACTTTCCACTTTACCTGCTCAATAAAATCCAGGCAACAGATTGCACACATTAATTAAATCTAACTTTGTTAAAAGTTGAGTTAAAGAATAACCTGTTTAAATTGAGTAGATTCAAATAAAGCACACAAACAAATAAACCAAATTTAAACAGAAATATTAAGTAGATGTCACGGCAAAGATCTCGCAGCAGAGACAACAAATATAGCCACGATTTGTCTCTCAACCGGAAGGTTGAGGGTTCGATCCCCAGCTCCTGCGAGCAACATGTGTCCTTGGGCAAGGCACTTAATCCTGAATTGCTCCCGCTGCTCCTGCCGGTCAAACACTTGTTGCACAAATAGAGTTTCTAAAAAATAAAAATAAACCAGTGGAGGGATGATAGTGGCAACAATGATGCTCCCCCTCTGGCCTACCCATGATGGACTGCCAGCGGGGAGGTCAGAGGTCGCGGCGACTGCAAAGGACTTTTATGTTACTTCAACTTATCACAGTTTACAATAGATAAACTAAAGATAATAAAAGAAGTAAATTCAGCATTTTAAAGATTTATAATATCAGTGCAACCAAGAATACAACTTCATTATTCTTTAGGCTAAAATATACTTTAATGTCAAAATATAATACAAACAGTAAAGGATTGAAATAAAGTCAGTGTTTATTGTGAGGGCAATGTCAACATGAATGCTGCTACTGTCAAACTGAAACAACAACAACAAACAGACAAAGCTTAGAGTCTGATTTAAACTTTGTACAGTACGAAATAAATGTCTCTTAAATCTCTTTTAGATAACTGAACCTTATCAAACACTAAATCATCTGAGACGGCGAGCTTCGTCAAGCAGGCATCAACAATGTCTGCAATAATACTGAAAATGTAGTGATCAAACACACAGATGTAATAAAGAGATATTTTTCATTCTAAAACTACATTTTATGTTCTAGAAGTTCACTATGTAATATGGGGACGAGGAAATATGGATCAAAACATTTAGGTAAGAAAATGTGTCGTAGTGTTTCTGTGAGCGAAGCTTCATCAGACCTTTTGAAAAAGTCATGTGACCAGATAGTCGTGTGTTTGACTTCAGGGAAAAGGAAGGACTCTGATTTAGTTCTCAGCTCCTGTTTGAACTGCTGGAGTCTGAGTGTGTGGAGAGGAGACATGACTGTCACTGTTCCTCTCTGCAGCATTATTCCAATCTGTCAATCAGTCAAACAACAAAAAACATGAATCAGAAAAAAACAATAGATACTGAAAAGCAATAGAAGAAGAAGAAGAAGAAGAGTTTCTTCAGTAGCATGGAGACATGTTGACTGCAGGAGACGATAACGTCTGTCTTCTTGGAAAACCTTTGACCGTTGTTCAGATACACCAGTCAAAGTGGTTTAACGACACTCTGAGAGGACAAAGACGACACTAGTTAAACTTTAAATAAAGTATATTTGTATACATTCTCCTATGCCACTATTGAGACACAGTTATTAAAACAGAAGTTTTGTGTCTGCCTCCTCCTCCCACCGAGAGGTCACGGTGAAACATAGTTAAAATTTAAATTATGTGTATTCTCCTTCTCCTGTGTCACTATTGCGACACAGTTAGTAATGCAGACGTGTTTGAAGGAAATTGTTTGAATTAAAAAAATAATTTAAAAAAAATTGCATGACCTCTCCAGACCCCGCATCGCGCCCCTGGTTCTTTCCCTCGTTCCATCTTTCCGGCTTCCGGTTTCGAGGGAACATTTTTGAAAAATTGAAAAAAAAAAATCTTAATTTATGAAAGAGCTGAAAGTGCAGAAATAAAAAAGCCCCACACAGCAGAGCACTGATGAGGTTCAGTCACACGTTAAATTCACTGAGTTTAAAATCGCAATTTACAAACACGCAAAACACACAAAAAAAATTTAATTAACACAAATGTTCTGCACAAGGTGTATGGACACATTTACACGCAGGCACATCATTAAAAGAGATCTGTAAAACATTCGTGTGTGTGCGTGTGTGTGTGTGTGTGTGTGTGTGTGTGTGTGTGTGTGTGTGTGTGTGTGTCAGCCGCTAATTGGACTGAATTTCACCGAGCAACAAAAGATCAGGCTCGAAAATTCCAGCTCTAGTTTGTACAGGCTTTGCTTTGTTGTCCCTTCGCCTCTTGTTTGTTCTCTTCTAATGCTGTGTTAACAGTTATCTCTCTCTCTCTCTCTCTCTCTCTCTCTCTCTCTCTCTCTCTCTCTCTCTCTCTTCTTTTAGTCTCTCTCACTTTCTCTTCACGTCGACCATGAAAGGCTTTTATTTGCCCCAAACGTAGCACCGTTACCCCATCTGCTCAGAGGCCAGAACTTATGAGAGACTTCCCACATCCACTCTCTCTCTCTCTCTCTCTCTCTCTCTCTTTCTCTTTTTCTCCCTCACACACACACACACACACACACACACACACACACACACACAGTTTGCAGAAGCCTGTTGGACCGTCGCTATGAACCCCAGACCTTCACTGCAGTCGACCGCTGTCACAACCTTTACCCATGGGAAACTTGTCGTGTCCTGCTGCGCTGCGCCCGGACACACGGTCGGATTCCTCTGTTGAGGGAGGATAGAAAAGCAGGCCAGGATGATGATTGATCTGCAGGGCGCTGAGGACGGTGGAGGAGGAGGAGGAGGAGGAGGAGGAGTCGGCCACCTGGAGGTACTGAGCGCCGAGGAGCTGGAGTGTAAGATCTGCTACTGTGCTTATAATCTGGGGGGTCGCAGGCCAAAGGTGCTCGAGTGCTGCCACCGTCTGTGTGCAAAATGCCTCACTAAGATCCTGGATCTGGGTGAGTCTCCGCCCAACGCCATCGTGTGCCCCTTCTGCCGGTACATCACCCGACTCCTCGGCGAGGCGACGAGCAGCCTGCCAGACGATAGCAACCTGGTCGCAGCGCTGACCCTCCGCAGCAGGAACCAGAGGAACATCCAGGAGACGACCACGGAGCTGCTCCTCAGCCCCCGGCGCCTCAGCTCGCTCTTCGGAAACAACCAACCCGTGACGCTTCCCTCGTCCTCGTCTTCCTCCGCTTCCTCCTCTACCACATACTCCTCCATCCGGGGCTCGCCCAACTTCGTCGTCATCACCATCATGGAGCCTCCGCCGATGCCTGCCGCCGCGCAAGACCTCCAGCTCCACCGACATCCACGCGGATCGCTCGCGTCACATCGGGGCTACCGCTCATCCAGCATGGACTCCATGGCGTCCATCACGCAGAGGTGGACTGTGTGGAACTGCGCCGCCCTCCTGTGCCAGACCTCGGCCCGGGCTCTGGTGTGGGTTCTGGGGCTGCTGTACTTCAGCTCGCTGCCCATGGGTGTCTACCTGCTCATCATGCAGAGGACGGCACTCGGGGTGCTGCTGGTGAGCCTGGTTCCTGCCAGCCTGGTCATGATCATGGTCTACGGATTCTGCCAGTGCGTCTGTCACGAGCTGTGGGACTGCATGCCTCCGTAATGGGACCAGCTGAATGGGGTTTGCTTTGAACATGCCTGACAATGGATCTCCAGAGTTCACTAATGGGGATGTTACTGTGTAACCGACCATGTGAACACTTTATGTAAATGACGAAAGGAGCTCACACAGTTTGGAGCTTTTCCTTGTTATACATGTACATTTGTGCTTTGTTTAGCTTTGTAGCAACTAATAAACTTGGTAGAGCTCAGATGACTAAAAACAACCTTTCCTGTTTCATCTGAATCCTGAAGGTGCTAAAAATGGCGGCCTCTTTGTTAAAGATTGTACTACAGGTATAAAGATGCAGCGACAGTGTATTTAAAGGAGCAATCTGTAAGAAACCTGCTGATTGATTTTATTCCAGACATGAAGGAAACCTGCTGTGTTGAAGCTTCTCTGGCAACAATGCAGCAGCCAGTATGTCCTCCTTCTAACTTTAGATTCTGCTCCTGAATGCTCTGGATCTGATTGGACCAGAGAAGGTAGGCGGGGCTTTGAAGGCCGTTTTGGACGCCCCTGGGTTTGCCAGATATGAGAGCAGTTATCAGGTGAACAGGTGTTGCAGCGATGGAAGCGGGCAGTGGAACTGCTTCAGATAGAAGTGATTGTACCCGAGCTAAAAAGCCTCTGCATGTTTCTAATAAGCTCCAGCAGCAGAAAGCTGCTCAAACTAGGATCAATGTTGGAGATGAAACATGGAGAGAGGTTAGAACGCAGAAAGCTTTACAGACCCATGCAGAGCTGGCTAAACACTGAAGCTACAGTGTCTCTACATGCAGAGCTGGCTAAACACTGAAGCTACAGTGTCCACCACATGCAGAGCTGGCTAAACACTGAAGCTACAGTGTCCACCACATGCAGAGCTGGCTAAACACTGAAGCTACAGTGTCCACCACATGCAGAGCTGGCTAAACACTGAAGCTACAGTGTCCACCACATGCAGAGCTGGCTAAACACTGAAGCTACAGTGTCCACCACATGCAGACCTGTGTGAGAGGAGAGAGGGACAGCTCTCTGTGAGGATTAGAGTTTAGACTGCAGTACTCATTTTAAACACCAGGGGGCAGAGCTACATACTGCTCCTTTAAAGGGAGAACTTTTAAACATATGAGACTGTAATTATCCTGCTACATTACATAAAGGACATTAACAGAGATCTTATTTTTAAAGAGTTATGTTTCTTTAACCAGAAACAACCCAACCATTCATCTCTTTTAAATCCACCAGACCATTCACACTAAGACTCACATTAAGTTGTAAAATAACAAAAAGTACCAGAAATAGATAAAAAAATATATCTGCACAGCATTTTAAAAAGTATTACTTAGCCTTGTTTAAATTGCATATCGCAGAGTTTCTGCAGGTTTTTCTTTCTTGCTTGTGGTGAAGAGGGGCGACGAAGGGTTGGAACCCGAAGGGTTGCTGGTTCAAGTCGAAGTGAGGGGGAACAAAATGTGGAAGCTGGTCTTTGCTGGAGTACTTACAAGACACCGGATCCACAACATCTCTGGTGGGCTTCCTGTGCAGCAACCCCACTCTGACATCTCTCCAACAATGTGTGTTTGTGTGTGTAATCCGGGAATATCTTCTTTATTTACTATTTAAGTTTGAACTTGAAGCAGCAGAGTTCGACTAAAGTGTAGATGGAGTTAAGCTTCTTAGATGTGGCTGAAAGTTGAGAAGGTGAATAATTCTGTTTAGTTTCATGATGAGGCAGGAGAAGAGGGTCACCAGAAACGATGAGGAATAATCAGAGCAGGTTAAACTGCACTGACACGCACTCCTCAGTGTACTCTTTTTAGTGTGTTTGAACCTGAGCCACCAGAGGGCGCTGTTACTGTTCTCACCTCACCCTCCTGCTTTACGGGACATCCTGTTCTCCCAGAGAACATCCAGAGTCATCCAGATCTATCCACGTGTGTCTTTGTCAAACAAAACAAACCAGTTTAAAAAAATAAATAAATCAATAAAAATCCAGATTAGTTCCAGGAATCCAGATCTGAACAGGCGCCTGAAACATGTCGGACAGAACCTGCTCTGCTCCCAGTCAAACTCTCGCAGCCCAGACTGCCGAGTCAAGAGATGACACGGAGTCTGCAGGAGTGTTTACACGAGACATTCAGAGTCCAATGAGACCTTCGTGCTCTCGTTATAACTCACTGTGAAGTGCAAAAGTCAGAGCCGGATCAGTTCTCTGGACCCCTCACCACCCACCCAAGAACCCCTAATCTGTGCTTTGTGCATGTTGACATTCATTCAGAAATATGCACCGTGTATTCATGTGATTCACTGAAATCAATCAAAGCGTGTTATGTTGGCCCTCGAGATGAGAAGAAGAAGAAGATATCCTTCATTAATCCTGCAAGGGGAAGTTTCATGCTACACAGTGAGAGAGGGGGACGCCATTTTTTTTCCATTCATTTTCAATACTGAACCAACACAGTTCAGCTCTCAGTGTAAAATAGTTATATTTGGACCAAAGCACAGAAACACAGATGTTTCATTCATAGCACAGGGGACAGTTTGGAAAGGTGACAAAAAAAAGAGGATATTACGTCCTCTTGAAGTATTTTTCCATCACATCAGATGCTGTTTGAAGTGAATCCATGCAGGATATACAACGATTGTAAGCCTTCCCTTTTTTTTTTACACATAATGCACTCCTGAAGATTTTCAGCTTCCTGGGTCTTTCAGGAGTTTTTTGTGCGATTCTGAACGAGGCTTTGGCGATCTGTTTCATCAGAACATTTTGTCCCCGTTCTTCTTCTTCTCGTCTTGCAGGACATAAACCGTCTTGGTGTTTTCCAGGGTCTGCTCTTGAATCTCAATCTGAGCAAGTGCTTCCCTACAGGGAGTGCAACATCATTTCAGATTCCTTTCAAGTGATGCAATGAACATCCCCACATGTTTGGTGTGAGGGACTTTCTCGTGCAGTGCATGCCAACAAACTCTTCAGTCTGAAACAACAACTTGGAAATTACAAACCAGATGTGTGGCACGGCTGCTTTGCTTTCACACGAAGGAAGTCATGACTTACAGCCCACACCGGTGCTGACCGAAAAGATCGTTCAAACTGACAGATGACAGGAGTTACTGCTCGACCACCGCTTCAATCATTCCTGATGCTTAAAAAAACAGTTACGCTAAAAAGACACAGCCGATGAGGTCGTGTGGGCCAGGAAGTAAAGTTTCCTCCTGAAAGTTTTGGTGGCTTTGCAGCGAGTTATGTAACCACTGTTTCTGTAACGGCTGTGCTTTTACAAAATAGATTGATCTCCTAACGGCAAAATCTGATCTGATCTGTCTGTGAAGTACAGGTATTTACCTCGTAGTGAGTTGGCCTTCAGATATCAGCTTTAGAATAGAAGGCGATGAGAGAGACATGAGACATGAGACATCTGCACAACGAAATTATTTAGCAACAACGGTGCAGCGAAGACAGTAATGTCACTTATTTCTAACAGATTCGAGGGAAAGAGCCGAGACAGGATTCAATTATATATCTTCTTTTTTTTTCTGGGCCATATATCCGTAAATAAAAGTAAAGCAGGACCACTAATGTCAGTGTTATTATTATATGTAGTGTGAAATCTTGTGCGTGTTTACAATGTGGGTGTGTTGTGGCGTTATGGGGATGGCGTGTGTGAGAGCCTTTGTATGTGTGGTTGAATGTTTCTGTGTGTTACGTTTGGTGTTGGACCCGCTCGAAAACAAGATGAGTCCTCTGTCAACACATGTACAATTAACGATGAAACACTCAGCACACAGATTTACAATTGTCACACACACAATTAGATACTGATTAGCATGAATTAGCACATGCAATGACATGTCCACTCATATAGTTTATAGAGACTTACATCTTCAAGTTACTGGCTCTTTTCTCCATTTTTATAATTTGATGTAATTTAATTCTGCACTGTGTGATTTTCTTCTCCTGCTGCTGCTTCATCTACTGCCGTGACACTGTGAATTCCCGGCTGGAGGTGGAGTCCAGAGGAGGAGACACCAGGGGAGGAAGGGAGGGGATTTTTTTCTCTGCCAGAATCCCACTGTGACATCACAAGAGGCGCAGATTGGAAACTGAGCATTTTTCTCTGTGTGCTTTAAGATGTATGCAGACAAACAAACAAAAGACTGGATGAGCTTATTTCACGTTTAGTGGGTCCATAGACACTCAGGTTACCCAAATAAGAGCTAGATATACTTTATTGATCCCGAAAGAAATTCAAGTTTGTTTGTTTTGGGGTTTTTTTCTGATAAAATTAATGTTTAAAAAATTGGATTTTTGTTCTGTCTAGTTGTTGTACATTCACCGCTCATTCTGAGTATTTATTTAATTACATTTTTATTTATTTCACACTGCCCATAGGAAGTGAGTGGAGCTGCTCTCAGCCAATCAGAATCGCGGATCGCAGCTCCGACAACAAACAAAAGATCGAGGCTAGCTGAGCTCATTATGTCGATCCGTCTAGCTTAACGTTAGCTGTCACTTTTTCTCCCCAAAACAACGACGTCCTCCTCTGCCTTTTTAGACATCTACGCGGCAGAAAAGCTCATCTTCCAGTGTCTGTATCTCTGGCTTTATGTGTCAGCTGATGTCAAGCTGTTTCTGCGATCGCTTCAGCTAAACGCGTTAGCCTAGCATAGCTCCTCTGGCTAACCCAGCGAGCCTAGCTTGCTGGCTGCGCCTCCCTTTTAAATAAAAACTTGACGCTGACTCGACACAGGCGGCTCTGAAGTCGAGTCGTAGCCATGTCTGGTCAGTCGTCAGGCTGTGGGTTTCTCATGTCGGTGGTTGTCCACGGAGATTCGGCTCTGAACGAGCAGGAGAAGGAGCTCAACCAGCGGCTGCGGCGGCTCTACCCGGCCGTTAACGAGACCGAGACCCCGCTGCCCCGCTCCTGGAGCCCGAAGGACAAGTTTAGCTACATCGGACTGTCCCAGAACAATCTGCGGGTTCACTATAAAGGTAAGTCCCCCCCCCCCCAGTTTGGCACATCTACCCCCCACCCCCCAACACAAAACACATCCAGCTGCTAACGCCTAGCTAGCTTCAACGGCTAGCGGATCCAAAGCTAAAAACAAAGTATGCTAAGCTAACAGCTAGCAGCAGAGGACATCTTGTAAACCCGAGCAGCCCAAAAAAAATGACCTACAACATCGTTAGCCTCCTCTGCTAAAGCAGTGAACCACTTTAAAACTGTGTAGCTTCTTTTCTGTTATTATTGGAGCCTCGGATGTGTCCTGGTGTTGTTTTAAACAGTGTTGATTTGAAGGATTCATAAACAAACAAACAAACAAAGTGTCACATATTGATCAGAGCAGGTTTAAAGCTCTCTGTGTGGCTTAAAATCCGCTTTATTAGGACAGAATCATGTCAGGTGATCGATTAATGAAAGACAGAGAGAGTCATGATGAGTGTTTACATTAGTAGGCCTTTGTTTGTTTGTTTGTTTGTTGTTGTTAGCAGTGGTTTAATATCAAGCATTAATACTAATAACTATTTCTACAGCACCTTTTAAAACAGCTGTTTACACAGAGCTTTACAGATATAGAACAAATAGATCAACATCCAGTCAAAGAAATAAAAATAAAAATAAAAATAATATAAATACAGAAATACAACAAGCAGTCCATGACGAGGTTAAGTACAGTGATTAGTTTAAAATTAACCAAACTAGATAGATAGATAGATAGATAAAAAGACATAAGTTACAATAAACATTAAACACTAAACCTCTGTCCCCCTCCCTTCAGTATTTAATAAACCCAAAACAAGATGTAGGAGGCTCCCTATATGACTCAGAATAACCAAATTAAAGCTGTGCAATTAAAAATAGGCTCATGCATAATAAATGATGTATAATATATATATATATATATATATATTATAAAGAAATGTACAGAACCTGAGAACATATGTTCTTTAAAGCTGTAAACAGTTGAGGAGGCTCAGAAACAAAGAGGGAGGGTCGACGTCACGTCACAGGCTGATGGAGAAATGAATAAGATGTGTGTGACCTGTGAACACACACACACACACACACACACACACACACACTCGGAGCAGAGAGGTTAATGTGTGGAGGGGTGACGGGTGTGTTCAGGCTCGCTAAAGGTTTTATTATTTCTTCTAGAAAAGTCTGGAGTTTAAATAAAGGTGTTCCTGTGCTTGTTGGGTGTGTTCGGCCGTCTGCACACACACACACACTTCCTGCTTACAGCTCGCTCGCTCTCTCTCTCTTTCTTTCAGCAGGTATGCTGCAGATGTTCCGTGTGTGTGTGTGCGTGTGTGTTAATCATCCCCACAAAAAAACCCTGCTGACACAGCTGTACTTGTTTTTTTACGCCTCCTGTCAGGCTGGTTGAATGTGAAGGTTAAAGCTGGAATATGAGGTCATCTGTGATTTAATGCAGTCGTCACTTCAGAGCTGCGCTGACGTCGGGCTGAGCGTCGTCGTCGCTCGCTCGCTTTTCTTCCTTCAGTTTATGATTTTAATTTGAAGAAAATCCAGGAAGGGTTCCCATCTAGATCTGGACCATTAACAATTTAAATGTACAAGATAGCACATGTTAGCGTTAGCGAGGGTCGTTAGCCGCCGGTCCAACAGAAAGCAGACCAACACACACACACACACACACACACACAACCTTCATTTGTTTGTGTGTGTGTATGTGTGTGTGTGTGTGTGTGTGTGTGTGTGTCAGCGCGGGATTCAGACAAATGAAACGTAGGATCTTTATATCGGGCTTCAGAGTGAACGCAGCGCTCTGTCACAGCGGCGGCGTGAAACAGGCGGTCGATGTTCCTCACCGAAGTTTCTGTTGGACGAGCTGATGACGACAGTTCACTCATCAGACGCTTTTACCCAAACGCCAGCGAGCCAGACGGACACGAGGGAGGAGGAGCCAGAGACGGGAAGAGCAAATGATCATCTTTGAGTCAGGCGCTGACAGGAAGTGACCACAGGCACTGGCAGGAAGGGATCAGAGGCACTGACAGGAAGGGATCAGAGGCGCTGACAGGAAGTGACCACACGCACTGACAGGAAGTGACCACAGGCGCTGACAGGAAGGGATCAGAGGCACTGACAGGAAGTGACCACACGCGCTGACAGGAAGGGATCAGAGCTCTTGAGAGCCGTAATCAGGATAGAAACCATCTTCAAATTATCTTTATCAAACTAAACCGTCATCATCATCGTTAAAGGTGTTCATGAAGCTGAACGATAAACAGACGCGATGAGAGAAGTCGACGAGTCAAAGTGACACACACACACACACACACACACACACACACACACACGTGCGTTTGTATTCGGCGCAGTCACAGAGTCGCCTTGAAGTCATGGAACCCGTCAGATCGTTGTCGAGTGTTTCCTCTTCTTTCTTTTTCTAAACCGTCTTCAGGATTTCTGAATAAGAGGCCGCCACGCCGCCGCCCTTCATCTCTCCCGCTGGTTTAGACCCTCACGCGATGCAGACCGTGACCCCCCGTCACTGACAGTGATGTAGAGCAGAGCTGAGTGAAGGTGGAGGGAGCGTGCTGATCATGTGACCATGTTTGTAGTCCTCAGAGCGGTCTGGTTACTTCCTGTGTACGTTGCTCCATCTCCTTTTACTTTATGGGTTCTTCTTCCATATTCTGGGGCGTCATTAAGCTCCGCCCCTGCACGCTCGAGCGTGAAGAGAAGAGGCTGAGCGGGCTGTGATCACTCGACGTATGTGAGCCTTTATTCAAATCTGTCCGGGGGACAGCAGATGAAAATTAGCCTTTTGGCTAACTATGTTTTTTTTTTTTTAAATCCAAGGTCCCGTTAAAATAAATACCGTAAATTCCGTACTATTGAGCGCACCTGGATATAAGCCGCACCGGCTAAAAATAAGTAAATAAATGTATTTGTACATATATAAGCCGCACTTGATTATAAGCCGCAGGTGTCCACGCTATAACAAGAGCTATTTACACAGACGTAGGCTACCGGTAACATCCGCAAATACTGTAGCGTCCGTACGGACGTTAAAGGACGACGAGAGCGTTCAAATAATAACTTAATAACCCGATCACTGTCGGCCGTGACCACGCCGTTTACAGCAGAGAGCAACACATAACTTGCCGTAACAATCCAACTCTCTCCCCCAGCGTTCTCTCATACAGCCACTCAACACGTTCTCGCTGGTGCATTCACTGACTCTCCACATAATCGGAATTATGAACACATTATCAACTACTGACTTTACAACATGAACCGTTACAATACGAAGCCTAGCCGACGGTGTCTGTAACACGGCTGATGAAAAAGATGACCGTAGTATATTTCACAAGAAAAAGTCCATCCATTCACTGCCTCAGAATGACTTCATTACTCACTTCCTCAGTCTCTGTTGTCGCTGTCAGTGTCATCTTAACGTGCAGCAGCTCTGTTAGCTTCTTTGACAGCCAGGTCGATCGCCTTTAACTTGAAAGCTGCATCATATGTATTTCTCCGTGTGTTTTCCATCATGAGGGTGCGTGCATGAAGCGCAAAATGACTGATATTAAGATCCGACGTGACGAAGTCAAATGTTTTTGCGGCAGAAGCTCATTGTCCCCCATAAAAAATCCATGCATTAGCCGCACCGGAGTAGAAGCCGCAGTCCTCGAAGTGTGAGAAAAAAGTAGCGGCTTATAGTCCGGAATTTACGGTAAACGAGATAAATGACCACAGATAATGGTCGCTGACAGGCGTAGATTGTGTTTGGCGTTGTTGACGAGTCGACTGAGAGCGAGGCTGAATGACGTTGGAGAAAGTGGACACGATTTGTCGGACCCTTTCCTGGTCTCTCTCTCTCTTTTTTTTTTTTTTTTTACTTTTTTTTTAATTTATTTTTTTTAAATATCTCGGGGTTCGGCGTGCTCTCTGGCGCTGGCTGGATGTACAAGCTTTCTTGACGCTTCGTCTCATGAACTTCTTGGTTTCAACAGTGGCGTGCCGTTTAGCGCCCTCTGCAGGATAATCCTGAGATGACTGCGTGCGACACACCTGAACCCCTTCATGATCTGAAGTTTTGGACACAGACAGCGATGAAGCACTGCGTGTGTGTCTATAACATGAAGATCATCATCGTCGGTCGACTTTAAACAAACGTCGGCTTCACAGAAACCTCCGGAGGAGGAGGAGGAGGAGGAGGAGGGGGAGGAGTCACAGCGTCTCAGGAGACGAAGAGCGAGGGCGCTCATGAAAAGTCGTCCCGTTAAACGTCTTTGTGCTTCAGCCTGAATCTCAAAGGACATTTTGACTTCTGTTTAAAGTTCAAATTCCACCAACATGCAAATATTTCTCCTGATGTTCACTCCACACGTCGGCCTCAGATCATCCTGAAACAATATTGGAACAAGCTCGTATCTCCTTCTGGCTGTTTACTCGTCACGCCGCAGCGCCGGCGCCGCCTGAGGTCAAACTATTAAAACCCTGTGAACGGTGTGAGCGGACGGATGGCGAGGTGCGCCCTCTTCTGTGCGCGGAGCAGCTGCGGCGCGGTGTCAGGCGTCTCTTTAACGGGAAGGTCAGAGGTCGATCTGCAGCTCCTGCTCTGACGTGACCCTTGACCTCCAGCTGTTGAAGCGGCGGTGGCGTGACCTTCGGCTGCAGCCGTCAGCGTGTGAATCTTTCCACGTGTGTGTGTTTTCATACGTTTCTCCTGTTTGTGTGTCTTCCCCTGTAGGTCACGGAAAAACCCCTAAAGATGCCGCCTCTGTACGGGCCACGCACCCCATCCCGGCGGCGTGCGGCGTTTACTACTTCGAGGTGAAGATCATCAGCAAAGGCCGAGACGGGTAAGAGAACGATCACTGAGACCACCAGCAATGTAGCCTAGCAATGTAGCCCAGCAATGTAGCCTAGCAACGCGCCGCTAGATGGCGCCGTAGCTCCGGTCATCGGCCGCACTTTGACCTGGAAGTTAGCAACAGGACAGAGGAGGAATGGCGTCCCACAGAGCGCCGCAGTCTGACACGTCGAGCCAGAGTGATGGGCAGCTCGTGTTAGCAGTGTTCATTTTAGCCAAATTCTACCCACAATGCTTTGCAGTTCACTTCCCTTGTTTGAGTACTGAACGCGTGCTCACCCGCTGCGAGCCGACCTCTGATGACCTGATGACCTCTGATGACCTCGGAAGTGAACTCACTTGACCCCTCAGGTCCTCTCAGACTCGGTCTGTGTCGGGGGGTCAGAAAGGTTCAGACCAGTTCAGTCTGGACTAACATGCTGATCCACATCCAGTGACTGCTCACTCGGTGATCGTTGTGTCGTGCCTGGTTGACTTTGTGTGATGACACACTTTATTATCATCATGTGACCTCTGACCTTTCATCAGACGGACTGTTCTGTGCTGCGAATGATTTGACCTCACTGCACCTTTCACGGCGTCATCGAGGCAGGAAGTGAAGCTCCATTAAAACTAAAATGTAAACTTATGGCCTTTCACAATAAAAGTATCGTATTGCCGTAGCTTTCAGGGACTTTTATTTTGAAAGTGTGAAATTGGAACTGGATTACTTGCTCAGCTGTCGCGTCAGGGATGTTGAGATTCATCCGCTCAGGAGGACGCCGGTGTGACATCTTTTTAAAGCAAGCAGCTCAAGAACGTCACGCCGCCATCTTTCCTCGCTCCGAGTTCAGACTGAAGTCACCTGAACCGAAAACAGCGAGTGAAGCTGTGAAGTGACGCTGATCTCTCGTCTGCAGGAGCTCCATGTTTGTTTTTGTAATTTTGAATTTTCCTTCTTTTCTGTCCGCTCTTCTAAACTCTCACCTGGTCTTTTCTTTTTTTTGCCTCACAGGTACATGGGCATCGGCCTCTCCGCTCAGGGTGTAAACATGAACAGACTCCCCGGTAAGATGACACTGTGTGTGTGTGTGTGTGTGTGTGTGTGTGTGAGATATGGAAGTCTCTTTATAAAGGCAATGCTCCTCCTCGGCTGCGTTGGTTTAAACGCCGTGAGATTCTGCAGGTTCGACCCTTGATGTGTGAACCTGCTGGCACGCCGCTGGCACACGTTCAGACGGGCGCCGTCTCTCGCTCTCTCTCTCTCTCTCTCGGTTATCAGGCCGAGCAGAGAACTGGACCCACCCCACAGCTCGGAGATAACAGGAGGCCCCGAGCAGAGCGCACACACACGAGTGAACACTCTCTAATAGTGAAGAACACATGCAGAGTGATAGATAGATTATTGATCACTTTAGTGACATCAGAGTGGCGCTCTGATGTCACTGATGTTTAAAGAGTTCAGCCAGTTAAGTCACAGCGTTCAGACAGCCCGGAGGACGGCTGTGCTGCTGCAGAGGCTCCTCCTCTTCCTGCTCCTCTTCTTCCTCCTGCTCCTCCTCCTCTTCTTCTTCCTCCTGCTCCTCCTCCTCTTCCTGCTCCTCTTCTTCCTCCTGCTCCTCCTCCTCTTCTTCTTCCTCCTGCTCCTCCTCCTCTTCTTCTCTTCTCCTCCTCCTCCTCTTCCTCCTCCTTCTTCTTCCTCCTGCTCCTCCTCCTGCTCCTCTTCTTCTTCCTGCTCCTCCTCCTCTTCTTCCTCCTGCTCCTCTTCCTGCTCCTCCTTCTCCTCCTCCTCTTGCTCCTCCTTCCTCAGAAGAACATGCTCGGTGGACGCTCGCTCCCTGACCACGTCCCAGCGTGACCACTATCTGAGTATCAGGTGATGATTGGCTCCTCAGGTTGACCATCAGCCTGCTGACACGCTTCACGCTCGCCGCTCCAGACTGGCTGAGACACAAACGTCTCTCCTCCCTCACGAGGTCACGACCCCTCTGCGTTTAAAGAATCCTGTCTCCCGCAGCACACACGCCAGCTAGTCCTCCGTTACCATAGCAACCTGCCTTCGTTCCTCTCGTCACAGAAGCTCGATATGATTTGTGATCCGACTCGTGAAGTTACACGCGGATGTTCGTCTCTCTCGCGGTTTCTGGAACCTTCTGTTCTGTTTTCGCTCATGTTGTTATTTTCTTTTAAATCGCTCAGGTTGGGACAAGCACTCATACGGTTACCACGGAGACGACGGCCACTCCTTCTGCTCGTCCGGCACCGGGCAACCCTACGGACCCACGTTTACGACGGGCGACGTGATTGGCTGCTGCGTTAACCTCATCAACAACACCTGCTTCTACACAAAGAACGGCCACAGCTTAGGTAACGCTCCGCCTCTCCCATTGGTTGACTTGAGTGGCAGGAGGGGGAGGGGCTTAATCCTGGTTAACCTCCATATTCTTATGAAGTGAGCGCCAGTTTGTGTCCTCGGCGTGTTTGTAGAAATATGAAGCGCTGACGTTTCTCTCTCTCTCTCTCTCTGCAGGTATCGCCTTCACAGACCTCCCAGTGAGTACACACTTCAGCTTCTGTGTGTGTGTGTGTGTGTGTGTGTGTGTGTGTGTGTGTGTGTGTGTGTGTGTGTGTGTGTGTGTGTGTGTGTGTGTGTGTGTGTGTGTGTGTGTGTGTGTGTGTGTGTGTGTGTGTGTGTGTGTGTGTGTGTGTGTGTGTGTGTGTGTGTGTGTGTGTGTGTGTGTGGAGGAGGTTTGATATCTGGTGTTTGTGACCGTCTGCTCAGACGTGAAGGTGACGTCACACTTCCACGAAAGAGAGAGAGAGGCGGGTTGACCTGGATCACAGCTCCTGTACACGCCCCAAAGCAGCTGATCTGATTGACAGGTGGGCGGGGCTTAACCCCCCCCCCCCCCCCCGAGTGAAGATGAGACAGCATTTCCAGCACAGAGACCGCCTCCGATGGGAGTCCAGCGCCCCCCTGCTTCATCCTCTAATATTTACAGTCTCTGGTTTCAAGGCCACAGGCCGTGTGTGTGTGTGTACATGTGTGTGTGTGTGTGTGTACGTGTGTGTGTGTACATGTGTGTGTGTACGTGTGTGTGTGTGTGTCAGGTTTTTGTCTCCAGCTGGAAGAGAAGCAGGAAGAATATTTAATGAGATATGAAAACAGACGCGAGTGTGTTTGTCTGAACAGGATGATGAACGAGCGACACTCAGCTCCCAGGCTTGTGTGTGTACATGTGTGTGTACGTGTGTGTGTACGTGTGTGTGTGTGTGTGTGTGTGTGTGTGTGTACGCCTCCAAATGAGCATTAATTCAAATGACATTCATGCATCCATTAACAGTGAGATGTGAGGGACGCTCTTGTTCGCTCCTCTTTTTGCTCGTTGGAAGAAAAAACAAAGTGGGCCGTCTGTTCTTCAGAGTTTCTTTGAGACTCCGGCTCAACAACAAGAATCCACTGAGCAGAAAACAGACAGACATTCAAGTTCCTCCAGAGCGCTGGAGTGCGTCACCTCGGCGCCGCTGACCTCCGAGGTTACTGGATCATAACAAAACAAGACGACTCTTAAAGAGACAGACGCACAAACGACGATTATTTATCCCCTCAGTGATCTATCATCTCCTCTCGACTCGCTCGCCCTCGGTCCTCTCTCTCCCAGCCAAGGTGTTTTTAGAAGGTAGCCAGGTCAAACCCGGCGCTGGACGCCGCCGACGCTCGCCAAGAGTGTCCACCATCAGTCTGTGCACAAACGTCCTGAAACTGCAGATACAGCAAGTTTGAAGCTGCTTCAGTCTCTTTTCCTGATGTCCTGTTTTTATTTTAATTTTTTTCACTCGTCCATTTCCTCTCTCTCTCTCTCTCTCTCTCTCCCCCTCTCTCTCTCTCTCTCTCAGCCTAACCTGTACCCGACGGTGGGTCTTCAGACTCCGGGCGAGGTGGTGGACGCGAACTTCGGCCAGCACCCGTTCGTGTTCGACATCGAGGACTACATGCGCGAGTGGAGGACGAAGATCCAGGCGCAGATCGACCGCTTCCCCATCGGAGAGCGCGAGGGCGAGTGGCAGTCCATGATCCAGAAGTACGTTCAGCCGCCTGCTGCCGGGGGGGGAGTCCAGATTGAGCCCCCCCCCCTTCAGAGAGCAGGAGACTCGGTTTCTCTTCCTGCCCTGATGGGATTAGCTCTGTGTTGCTATGATTACTTGTCCTGAATGGATTTAATCTCCATTTGATGCGGATTGGGCTCGAGGGAGGGAGGGAGGGAGGGGGGAGCCGTCGCCTCGCTCCCCGGGATTGAAAACAGGAAGTTCGTAAGCTCACGTCAGATTGATGGAGGGGGAAGAATTATCGTCTTTTTATAGGGCGGCAGCGACACCGTGGTCACTCGGGATCACAAATCTGTCAGCGGCGGGCGGCGAGCAGTTTGAATTGATTCATTCTGTCTTGTGTTTAAATGAAATCAATCCGGAAGTGTAGAGTCCTGCAGTTCACCCGGTGTCCACTAGAGGCCGATAATGAGAGCGGTGTTGTGGTTCTGGTTCTTTTGATGTCTCTGCAGGATGGTGGCTTCCTACCTGGTGCATCACAGCTACTGTGCCACCGCCGAAGCCTTCGCCAAGTCCACGGACCAGGCCGTGCACGAGGAGCTGGCCTCCATCAAAAACAGACAGAGTGAGTTCTTCTGTGCCGCCATGTTTTCACGAGAGAGAGAGACAGAGAGCGAGCGAGCGAGCGAGCGAGCTAACAGAACTGTTGGTTTGCAGAGATCCAGAAGTTGGTGTTGTCGGGTAGGATGGGCGAGGCCATCGAGACCACCCAGCAGCTCTACCCCAACCTCCTGGAGAGGAACCCGGACCTCCTCTTCATGCTCAAGTAAGACCGTGTGTGTGTGTGTGTGTGTGTGTGTGTGTGTGTGTACAGATAGATCAGCAGAGAGATATACACTTTGTCCACAGGGGGCGCCAAAAGCAACCTCACAGGAGCTTTAACTCGAGTGACAGGAAATATTCTTTATGTTCCATTTGATCTAAAATGTCGCTCTTCTTTTCCCTTTTTTTATTTTGCATGATTCCTTCCTCTTCCCCCTCCTCTGTCCCCCCCTCCTCCTCCTCTGTCCCCCCCCTCCTCGTCCTCCTCGTCCTCCTCGTCCTCCTCCTCTCCCGCGTCCTCAGGGTGAGACAGTTCATCGAGATGGTGAACGGCACGGACAGCGAGGTCAGGTGTCTGGGCGGTCGTAGCCCCAAGTCTCAGGACAGCTACCCCGGCTCCCCGCGGCCCTTCAGCAGCCCCGGCCACAAAGCCAGCAGCTCCCAGCCCTACCTGCCAGGTACGCTCCAACCAATCAGCACAGAGACCTGGAGCCCCGCCCCCTCCGACTCTGCTCAGCAAAGTCAACACGTTTATCTTTGAAACGCCGATCAGCGACTCGCCTGTTTTTTGAGTCCACATGTCGGCGAGTAGTTTTTAAAAACGTCCTCTGTTACCATGGCAACAGAAATACAAGCGGCGACGCCTCATATTTGTTCATGTCTAGTTTTTAATTTTCAAAGAATTGAAATAAAAGTTTAAGTTCAGTTGTTCGAGGTCGTTTTTTTTTTTTTTTAAATGTCTCTTTTTTTTTTTTGTCTTCAGGGTTCGACAGTAACTGCTGTAACGGCGTGACGTCCAATAAGAGCCACAGCTCCTCCCCCCACAGTCACAAGCCCTGCCCCCCGGGCTCTGGCTCCGCCCTCCAGGCGTCGGACGTCAGCGTCAACGGGAGCCGCAGCCAGCAGCCCATCACCAGGTACGATGCTACCGAGAGGTCAAAGGTCAAATGCTCCAATCGTCCGTCCGTTCTTAAATCAAACGCCGGATGTTTGTTTTCTCGCCTCAGCAGCGACGTGGACATGGAGGTCGACCACTTCACCAACGGCGTGACAGAATCGTCCTCCAACGGTTTCCTCAACGGCAGCTCCAAGCACGCCGCCGAGCCGGACGACTGTGACGCAGACATGGGTGGGTGGAGCCTGCGTTTGGACGTGGTCGCTCACGTGTCTCATTTTAACTTGATGCATCCTCACTTTTCTTTTTTCTTTTTTTTTCCAAACGTGCGACCCGGCCCCCCCGGCGGCGCCGCAGAGGTGGAGTCGGCTCAGTCCAAGAGGCAGCTGTGCGGCGGGAGCCAGGCGGCCATCGAGAGAATGATCCACTTCGGCAGGGAGCTCCAGAGCATGAGCGAACACCTGCGCCGCGAGTGTGGCAAGAACTCGACCAACAAGAAGATGCTCAAGGTAAAAAAAACAAAACGCCACCTCGTGGTCGTTCTGTGGCGAGGACGCTCCTCCTGAACCGTTTTTGTTGTTGTCTCTGCTGCAGGACGCGTTCAGCCTGCTCGCCTACTCAGACCCGTGGAACAGCCCGGTGGGCTACCAGCTGGACGCCATCCAGAGAGAGCCGGTCTGCTCCACGCTCAACAGTGCAATATTAGGTACGTCTGCGCCGCCGTTTTCATTTCGTCACACGACCTCGGACTTAAGAACGCCTTTCTGGTCCTTCGCCAAAGCGCCTCCCCGACTGACCTGCCTCCTCTCGTCTTCTTTCAGAGACTCACAACCTGCCCAAGCAGCCGCCGCTGGCTCAGGCCGTGGGTCAGGCCGCCCAGTGCCTCGCCATCATGGCTCGAACTGGCAGCGGCTCCTGCGCCTTCGCCTCCGTGGACGATTACCTGCACTAGCCCTGTGTTTCTCACACACACGCACACACACACACACACACACACACACACACACACACACACACACACACACACACACACACACACAGCGGACCCGTCCAGAAGCGGCTCCCCACGCCCTCCTCCATGAGTCTCGTCCCATTAGCCGAGGACGCGCTCCTCCACGCCGTAGCGACTAAGTAGGAAGTTAACCTCTTCACTCGCTTCTTGTTCCGCTTTTACCGATTGGCACCAACGCCGCCGAGGGTCAGGAGTCGTTTCTGGGCGGGTCACACACACACACACACACACACACACACTCGCCCATCACCTCCCTCTCCATCTTAAGTATAAAATCTACGCCTCCGCCTCGGTTTGGCCTCATGAATCCCGCCTCCAGCCGCCCGAGGCGCTGCGTTCTGACTGACTGACAGCGTGGGTGCCAAACCAGGAGTAGCCGACTTGAAAACCCTCGGGGGGGGGGGGGGGGGGGCACAGACTCCCCGCCTCCCCGTGTACCGGAGGAGGATCAGAACCAGGATCTACAGACTGATGAAAAAAACCCTGGTTGGATGTTAACTGTTCAAAAGAGAAGAGAAAAAAAATCAACAGGAAGCGGACGAGCGGCCGCCACGAGCGCCCCCCCCCCCCCCCCCCCCCCCCTTTAACGCGGTCCTTTCCTGGCTCGCCACACACACATATTACACGCAAACACAGGCCGACGCTGGAAAGCGGGACTGGAGTTCCCTGAAGGAGGGGCTCCGCCTCTGGCCGACGCAGCGAGGCGCCGCGAGGCACTGCTCCCCCCCCCCCCCTCTCCCCTTGGACCCCGCCCGCCCTCCACTCACTTCAGGACTGTGGCGGAGATTTGTGTGACGCATGTGGACTTCAAAGAAGCCAGAGAGAATCTTGACTCAAAAGTTCCTTGTTTTTAATCCTTTGTTTTGTTTTTGTTTCACCGGGCGGCGTGGGAGGGAGGGAGGGTGGGGGGGGGGAACGTTGGCGTGGGAGGGAGCGGGGGGGGGGAACGTTGGCGTTGGCATGGGAGGGGGCGTGGGCGGTTGCCTGGCTCTTGTTTTGTTTTTAGTTTTTTCCAGGTTTACAAGGCATGGTGCGGACGACTATTATTATTATTATTATTATTATTATTATTATTATTATAATTATAATGATCATTATATTAATTATTGTTACTTGCATTCACAGTATATTTGTTCAGCGCCAGCGAGAGGAAGTTCTGATAATAAAGCCCCTCCCCCTCCCCCCCCCTCCCCCCCCGTGACCAGCGTGTGTACATGTTAACGTTTATATATGAATTTAACAAAAAGGAATTATATCAATAGAGTGAGATATTTAGTTATCAAATGAAAGGAAAACAACAAAAACAATCCCACAATGCTTTGCACCGACTCCTGAAGCGTGCTGCTTGTTTCCCCGTCTTTACACGTTTTTTTTTTTTCCTGTTCCCTGATTGGTCGACCTGCAGCGACCTCTGACCCCGTTTTACTTGTTAAAAAAAAGAAAAAAGAAGAAGAACCGAGCCGTACGGCAGGTTTGATGCAAAATGTTGTTGATCTTTATTTTCGTATCGACGTCACACGAAGAACTCAGGAGCCAATAACGTCCCTCCGTTCCTCCTCGACCACACGGCCTCGCTCTTTTTGGGGTTTTTTCGTCAGCGGTGCAGCGGCGAGGTTGTTTTGTTTTGTTTTTTCAGATTTGAGCTCTGAAATTCTCTCATTTCCGTTTGTTTTCCAAAAAGAAGGAAACGTCGTGGTCGTTTTCCTGCTCAGGTGGTCGGCGTGCTCCAGCTCGCACTGATTCACCGTTTTGTTTTTGGGGGGGGGGAGAGGAGGGGGGGGGGTTTAGCTCGTGTTCAGATTTATTGACTGGCTGCACTCGTCTCTTTGGTTTCAGTCGATGTTCTTGAAGCGTTAAATTTGCCGTTTTCGTCTCTGCCATGTTTTTTTTTTTTTTTTTTTTCTTTCCAGACAGAAATAATCGACTTTGGATCGGAGCGTTCATTTAAAACGGTCAGGCGGCGTTTGGCGTCTGTCTCAACATCTCGTCGTGTTGAACAGTAATGGAGTCTCGTGTTCGAGACCTCTGACTGATTTGGTAAACGTTACGGTGCTCATTCAGTGAAGCCCCCCCCCCCCCCCGGCCCCCTGCTGGTCATTAGACAGACAGCAGGTTTAAGTCACGTGAGCGTTGGCTTCACTCTGCGTAGACGAAATGGACGTGACGTCTTGTTTTCCAGTCTGTGGTCAGACCGAGCTGCTGCTGGGCGTCTCTCTCTCTGGACCTCACCGAGGCGCTGACCGCCCTCGTGGTCAAACTGATCAGTTACCTCATTTTGTTCGCCACCATCCCGGTTACACGACTTCCAGAAACAGAATTATTATTTCCTTTTGAACTGTCGGCCGCCGCTCGACCTCGCCTGCTGCTCCCAGGTCACGTAACGCTGTCCGCTGTGATTTTTAAAGCTGCTGTTTTAAAGCGTTCAGGTATGAAACCCCTCAAACTACCCGCCGCCCCCCCAGACCCCCCAGACCCCCCCAGGTTACAGATTTGTTACAACACCTTCGTTTGACCTCGTGTTTTTTTTTAACGCCCAAAGTGAAGAGAGAAAGAAACCACAAAAAAACGAGACGAAGAACCAAAATACTTTTGAAAGAGGGCTTTGCACCCGTGTTCGTGTCCCCCCCCCCTCGCGCCCCCGGGTCCCCCCGCCCCCCCACACAGTGGAGCCGAGCTTTTCTCTATCTTGGTTTTTTTTGTTTGTTTTGTTTCTTTCTTCTTCTGTTCTTTTGTTTTTTTTTGAAGTGGGATGGTAAGCAGTGGCGGCGTCGTTTAGAAAGCGTGGTAGACTCGTCGTCGTCTCTCTCTGAGTCCAGGTCTGAAACCTATGCATGCCATAGTACAGTGACGGTAAGATCCAGTTAGGTGTCTCTTCTTTCATTCTTTTTGTTTCTCCTTCTTTCATAGCCAGTCTCACGCTGTTTAAGGAAGACGTCCACTGCTGACTCTGTGTCCATTTGGAGAAGAAAAACAAACAAAAAAAAAAAAGTGCAATTTGTGTGAGGGTGAAAAAGATTTCTATTAAAAATGATAAATGACACAAAGTGGATTGTGTGGCTGCTGCATGTCCCGACGCCTCCGACCGACGAGGTCACACAGAGGTCACACAGAGGTCACCTCAGTCCTTTTTTTCCCCCTCTCACATCTGGCAGGTAAAGTCGAAGCTTTTCTTGGAACTTTAAATGAACCAAACATGGAGGCTGCGTCTCTCCAAAAAAACAACAACAAACGGACGCTACAGGACGTCGTGTTGTCATGGTTACGGAGAAGTCGTAAAGTGCCGTTGGTCTTAAAAACATTTCGAGCTGTATGCAGGAGTGCTCCGAGGTCCAGACATTAAGGGATCGGGTTCGAGTCGAGCTCAAGACCCAGAAGAAAACCCAGATACACCCCTGATAAATCATCTGGAGTCCAGGGGGCGTGTCCCTCGCTTCTTGGACTGTAACACGGGGAAGTTTGAGGTCGCAACCAGGAGATAGAACATGTGATCATAGACGAATTAAAGCTATTACTTATTTCAGAAAGCATCTCATCACAGATGAGGACAAATGACTCGTGGTCTTGACTTAAGGTCAGGGGTCAGACCGGTCTGAGAACTAGACCTTTAAAAAGTGGTCACGGATTGAGACAGACTTTGAGACCTGCAATACGAGTTCTAAATATTCTGATCAAGTCGTTTTTGATTCTTTAGTTTGTGGATTCTAACGTGAAATCAAAGTCTGAGGCCCGAGCCCTCTCATTGGTCGGTGTAGCTGATGATGTCAGAGCTGCAGATCATTCCTTTGCTCAAATTAATTTAATATTTAAAGTCTCCACACCCGAGACATTTTATAGTCTGATATAAAAGTTTAATGTACGTTTCTCTATTTGACGTGAACAAAGGAGAAGATTAAGACTAAATCTGAGAATTAAAGTCGTAAATATGATTTATAAGAGCAAAGTTACAGGAACATTTATCGTCAGTAATGAACAAAAAAAAAATCTAAAAAGTTTAAAAATCGAGCTCACAGCAGAAAATCTTTTAACAGTGTTTTGTTTTTATTCCTTAAACATACAAACAGTTCATCAATATACTCTTAAAAAAAAAAAAAAAATCGTCAAGTCAAAACCTCAGAGGGCGCCGGATCACCGAGGACTCAAAGATCCTCTACAGTCCGGTTTGTTTACGGGTCAGGCTCTGAGAAAGTCCATGAACGAGAGGAATCAGCCCGTCCTCCCACAGCGTCCACATCCAGTCCTTTTAAGGACGTCGTCTCCGTCTTCTGTCGGCCGTGACTCGTGCAGCTCGCGGAGTGAAAGTCATCTGAAGTCTGTCCGAGACGACCACGGTCAGGACGAGGAAATCTGCTGCTTGTGGATCCACCGCTTCTTCAGCTTCTCCGCTTTGGCTTTTTCTTTACAGGCTGGAGGACGAGCGAGAGAGAGAGGGAAGAAAAAAAACAAGATGGCGGGTTAAGAAGAATGAAACGTTAAGTCACGTTTGGCGGCGAGCTGTGAGGAAGAGGAAAGTCTTAATTCTCATTAAAAGGTGCTGTGTATAATTTCATCCACCAGGGGGCGCCAAGTCAAACAGACGTTGAAACTGATGTTTAAAGTCTCACCCCAGTCCTTCTTGACGAACTGCACGGCGGCGCTTTTATTCCTCCCCTTCTTGTTCTGGAGCGAGAGCAGCTCGTTACCTGGAGAGAGACGGACGCCACACTCAATAAATCAAGATTAAAAAACAAACAGGATGACGATCAGAGATCAGAGAGAGAGAGAGAGGCGTGAATGTCGCCGTCGACGCAGCGCGAAGCGTCCCAGGAGAGCGGGACGCCTCAGCTGGCCGGACAGACGTTTCTATAGCAACGCTCAAATTGAGACAGATCATCGTCTTTGCAGACTTCTGCCACAGAGTGTAGCGTGCAAAAAAAAAAAACAATCCTGACGCCATGAAAAGAGACGGACGGGACACGCAGGAAGTGTTGGACGAGGATGGAAGGCGTTCAGAATAAAACAATAAATCGAGAGTGACGGCGTGTCCCGGCGAGCGTTGGACACGTCTCCGTGTCCCCGTGTTTGGACGACCTGAGAGGAGCGTGTTATGATCCTCAGTCGGCCTTCGGCGTCTTACTTGTGGTCCTGCAGCTTCCTGGTCCGTACAGTCTGGACCGGATGAAGTCTTCAGCCGTCTGCTGCTGGCAGGACGTCGCCGCCGCTCGCTGCCTCACCGTCGTCACCGTGTAGTTTCCCTTCAGACTGAAAAAACGCACCAACGTCCAGTTTTGAACCGCAACGTCCAACTTCCTGTTTCACTTTTAAATGAAGTTTATTGACAAACCTTCGGGATTGTGTCTTCTTCTTCTTCTTGCTCTCCTGCTCTTCCTCCTGATCTTCCTCTTCAGCTGAAAGACGACGAGTTAGAAGAATCACACCGACGCTCAGCGTTCCACTTTCTACCAGCTGAATGTGACAAAACGTTTTAATAAATCGCAGACATGACCTCCCTTACCTTCATCCTCGGACTCTTTCTGCTTCCTGCAAGACAACAAACAAACAGAAGAAGACAAGGCTTCAGGTTGGAGAACGCCTGTGTGTGACTCGACCGTATCAAAATAAAAGTCCAGATAAGATTGGAGTTTTTAAACAAAGTGGAAAAAAAGTTCCAAAGATGATAATTACGATGACGGTTAACAGAAAATATTCACACACACACCCTCACTGTCTGTTTCCAAAGTGCAGGTACAAACACACATTAGGGTTCCTACAAGCAGTCTTACTTTGAAGGGACAGAGTCTATTTCCTCCAACACATCAGCGGGTAAAAGTTTTCTTTTCTGTGAGAAACAGCAGAGTGAGAGCAGATTAAAAAAAATATAAAATACAGTCGCTGCAGTTCAAAGATTAAAATCGCCTCTATTGAAATCATTATTGTGCTTTTCTTTTTTCAAAGTTTTGTTTTTACACAGAAGAGTTTGGATTCAAACCTGCTTTTATTTTTGAAAGGAAATATTGACCTTCTGATAGATTGAAGATTACAACACAGAAAGTACTCAAAAGGCAAATGTTTAAAATCACTTTGACATGTCAGCTGAGCTCTGACACTGCGGTCACTCACCTACGGTGCACCTGAAGGGACAAACTACATAAAACATTTAAAATCTGGAGGTCATGACCTGTACGGACTTTATAGTCCTCATCACAGCAGCATGTTTGGTTTTCAGTCCTTACTTTCTGCTCCTGGAACAGCTCCTGTCTCTTCCGCCTCTTCTCTTTCAGCAGCTCCTTTTCCCTGCAGACACACACAAAGGGTTTGTTTCTTTAACATTCAGATTAAAAACAAAACTGTAATTTAAAATTCCGTGCTGTAATCTGGGAATAATGGTCTAAATTTCTCTGTAGTCCTGATTTTACGAGTTACACCGAACTCCATTTAAAAAAACCGTCAATTACAGCTGCTGTTACTTTACATCCCTTATATTTCATTAATTCATAAAGTCTTTATTATTTAGCTTACACTTTCATGATCTGCATTCATACAGTGTAAAAAAAACGTGTAATGATGAGAAAAAATACTTCTCTATCGCGTCAAACCTGGAGTCCAGTTTAGAGTTTAAATGCAAATATTTAAAATTAATGACTGATTAATGGCTGATGTTTGTGCCGATGTTAAAGGCTCCCCCAAAACAATCAGAATAATCTACAGAAAACTCGCTGTGTGTGAATTATTCCGCTTTTTATCGCGTTAACAGGTGAATTGGTGTTATTTTAAACGGGGTTCGGTACCTTCTGGCTCCGTCCAGCGCCAGCTTCATGCTCCGTAAAGCGTCACTCTTCGCGTCCTCGAAGGTCACCTCTTCGGGCGCTTCGTCGTCGCTGGATGTCAGCGCTAAACTGAAAGGATCCGCGTGTTTGTCCATGTTCACCATCTTTGTAGACGACGCTGTTTTTTTCCCACGTTGCTTCTTCGCCATGTTGGGTTCAGAGGAAGGGCTGCGTCATCAGTCTGCGCCGCACCATGACTTCCTCCTAGCAACCGTTAAATCTTAAATCTGCCCCCTAGCGACGGAGCGGAAACTCGAATCCAAAATATTAAATTAATTATTAAATTATCAAAAAGAATACAAATTTAGGAGATTTTTTGAACATAGACAACATGGCCGTATGTTTTTTTGTTGTTTTTTTTACACTTTTTATTTGTTTATCATTAATCCATCTCTCAGTTTTCAAATGACATAAAGGGAACATCACTCAACCTGTTTCATTTTAAACAGACATTAAAGTGAAATAAAATAGTTGGAAATATGCAAAGCAAATGTTTACATTTAAATAAAGATCCTACATGCATTTCTATCACTCCACATCTTAATCATGGACAATATTTTTCTTGATAAAATTTTAAGAAGCCTTAAACCTCCAAAAAAGATTTTGACAAAAAGCAATAAAAGTATAAACAGTTAGAAACAAGGCAATACAAGGGGGTAAAAGCAGTAAAAACAAGTAACAGCAATAAAATAAATAAAAAGAGATAAAAGCAATAAATAAAAGTCATAAACGATCAGTAAAACATATTTAAAATAATAAATAAAAGCAACGATATAGATTAGAAACCACAAAAGGAATAAAATGAAATAAAATAAATCAACGCATTAAAATAAAGCATTTACATAAATAAATGTACATAAATAAATCCCTTCATTAATAATGATTTATGATTATTTAATTTTGAAAGGTTGCATTAATGCTTTTATTTTGATATTAAAACAGGAAATTGAGCCAGTTAAAACTGCGTCGAACTTGTCGGTATCAGGTGCAGCGCACTCAACAACAATAACAACGGGATAAGCTTACGTCATTCCCGGTGCTCCCCGACAAAATGCACCGGCTCTTGTTCGTGCTCCTGGCCGCAGCAGGCGCCTCTGTTCTCGGCCTCCGCAGGCTGGATGCCCCCGGCAGCGGGCCCTGCCTCGCCCCGCTGCAATGGGAGGGCAGGTGGGTGCAGTATGACCACAGCACCGGGAGGAACAGCCGGGCCGCGGTCTCCTACGACGGCCTGAATCAGAGGCTCCGAGTCCTGCAGCAGCACAAGAAACACACCCCGTGTCAGAAGTAAGACCCATCGACTCGAGCTCCACTGGTCTGTTATAAGCCATTAATAAGAATCAGTTATTTAGTATGCTCTTAATTCTGGTTTTAACGTTATTTGTTTAAAAATATTATAATTTAGTCAAAATAAATAAAGTCATACATTTTCATTCATTATAAAACATTCCAGATGTTTCTGAATTCAGCTTATGAAAAGCAACGATGAGGATTTTCTGTTCTATGTATAATTATGAAATTGGTTTTAGGTATAGTTGTGTTGTTTAGGACAAAAGAAAACAGTCAAAGATGTCCCGCCTTCATCTTCCTCTCCCGCTGCTCCAGGTTCTTCGAGTACATCTTCTTGTACCAGAGCATGGTGATGTTCCAGATTGACCAGAAGACGAAGGACTGCTCAAAGATCGCTCTGACCGAGGCCTGGGATCCCTTCGACATCCCGGCCAACTCCACCTTCGAGGACCAGTACTTCATCGGAGGCCCCGGGGACAACGTGGAGATCCAGGAGTGGTCGGACAGGAAGCCAGCACGCCAACGTAAGCCTGGTTTTTAAAAGATTTTAAAGTCATAATCAAAGAAATGAGTCATTATTAACTGTCAGTTTCAACTTTTTTTCAATAAAAACATGCTTAAATAAGTCTGATTAGTTCTTGTCATCTGTGAATTGTGAATTATCTTGATCTTATAAATCATACTTGTGTAATTAGGTGTGTAGCTAACATGATTTGACAGGTGGGCGTGGTTTAACGGTTTTATCAGGTGTGTTTAAACCCCGCCTCAGCTCTCAGCCTGTCGTGAGGTTGACTGAGAGTTAGGACAAGCCTCCAGCGCCCCCTGCAGGAACAGATGGCTCCGTACATTAATATTTACAGTCTTTGTGTTATTCCACAGACACAAGATCTCACAGAAACTCGTGTGATCAAAGCTGCTCCGTTGTCTTTGTCTTGGCTGCCATGTTTGAGATCTGGAAAATTAACTGGCTAGCGCAGCTGGATCTGGAACCTTAATCAAGCATATTTAAGATTTAATATTTGACATCGAGGAGGCTAAGAATCCAGATATTCTGGACTAAAATCGTCTAGTAGGGCTTTTATGACTGACACGAGGAATGACACGTTTTTCGGTCTGACTTCACCTGGACTTTTCTCCTGCCAACCAAACCTTCCAAATGACGTAAAGTATGCTAGTCTGTGATAATGCGGGGTATGCACAGTGTCTTTGAGCTGGACAAAACATGAAAACCTCTCAGAACTGCTGTCACTGTTTTTCTCGTCTCTCCACCAGATGAGACCTGGGTGGGCGTTTACACCCTGAAGGACTGCTACCCCGTGCAGGAGACCTACACCAGGAACAGCAGCGTCACCACCTCCACCCGCTTCTTCAACCTCCAGCTGGGCATCAGCGACCCCGACGTCTTCACGCCGCCCAGCACCTGTCAGTCAGCTCGGCCCGAGAGGATGTTGGAGTCCGGCTGCTGAATCCCTCTCACCTTTAATCGGAGACACTTAAAGGGTTAATCTCGCTGAGTTCTTCAGTGACGTAAATATCTGTGAGGTCACAATCTTTTATCTGATGAGTTAACATGAGAAGAGTTTTTATTCAGCAAAGATCTAATTAATGACGACTGACGATTAAACTGTTTGTCTGAGTTTTGAAGTTGGTTTTTCCAGCTTTGGTGTGAATGCAGAATTAAACCAGTTTCTTTCAGCTGTCATGACTCACTTAGTTACTGCTGCCTGCTGTTTTCTATTGTTCATTCTAATAAAATTGAACTCACTAACTCGTCTCCACTGTATGTGTTAGAATCGTCAAATCAATGAGTGAAATGTAGAAAATTAAAAAAGAGCTAGCGCAAAATCCCTCTCAGATTCACGTCCTTAAAGGGCTGTATTAAAACGATCCTCACTGAAGCAGACTGAAGAAGAGCTCATTTCAGAAACAAGAAACTCTCTGATTCAAACAAGAGTTCATCTTCTACAATCTGAGATGAGAAGTGTTTTTAAAAGAGAAATGTTCTCTGTTGTAAACAAGTCTCTCTCTCTCTCTCTCTCACACACACACACACAAACACACCGCTCCTCTTCCTGGAACCAATCAGAGCTTGTTAACCCCTCCCTCTTCTTCCTGCTCTCAGACACAGCCAGGCCCACTCTGACTCTGTATAAACTGGTTCCCTCCCCTTCATATCTAGAGTTTAATGATGGGTGTAACCAACAAGAGCTGCACAGTCACTGAGCAAACACATGCTGTGTAGATCAGAGGGGAAACTAGTCTGATTTAAGTGAAACTCAGACAGTCGTTGTTACCGAGAGGAGAAATGGCTCAGAAAGGAGTTCAGCTAGACCGGGAGGCTTTCTCTTGTTCCATCTGTCTGGATCTACTGAAGGATCCGGTGACTATTCCCTGTGGACACAGCTACTGCATGAAGTGTATTAAAAGACACTGGGATACACAGAATGAGAAGAGAATCTACAGCTGCCCTCAGTGCAGACAGGACTTCACACCGAGGCCTGTCCTGAGGAAAAGCACCATGTTAGCAGATTTAGTGGAGGAGCTAAAGAAGACTGGACTCCAATCTGCTCCTGCTGATCACTGCTATGCTGGACCTGAAGATGTGGCCTGTGATGTCTGCACCGGGAGGAAACTGAACGCCTGTAAGTCCTGTCTGCAGTGTCTGGCCTCTTACTGTGAGAATCACCTCCAGCCTCATTTAGAAGCAGAGCCATTAAAGAAACACAAGCTGGTGGAGCCCTCCAAGAAGCTCCATGACAACGTCTGCTCTCGTCATAATGAGGAAATGAAATTATTTTGTCGCACTGATCAGCAGTCTATCTGTCTCTGTTTAATGGACGAACACAAAGGTCACGACACAGTCTCAGCTGCAGCAGAAAGGAGCGAGAAGCAGAGAGAGCTCGAGATGAGTCGACAAAACATCCAGCAGAGAATCCAGGACGGAGAGAAAGATGTGAAGCTGCTCCAACAGGAGGAGGAGGCTATCAATGGCTCTGCTGATAAAACAGTGGGGAACAGTGAGAAGATGTTCACTGAGCTGATCCGTCTCATGGAGAAAAGACGCTCTGATGTGAAGCAGCAGGTCAGATCCCAGCAGCAAACTGAAGTGAGTCGAGTCAGAGAGCGTCAGGAGAAGCTGGAGCAGGAGATCACTGAGCTGAAGAGGAAAGACGCTGAACTGGAGAAGCTCTCACACACACAAGATCACAACCAGTTTCTACAGGACTACCCCTCAGTGTCAGCACTCAGTGAATCTACACACTCATCCAGCATCAAGATCCGTCCTCTGAGGTACTTTGAGGACGTGACAGCAGCTGTGTCAGAAGTCAGAGATAAACTACAGGACGTCCTGACAGACAAATGGACAAACATCTCACGGACACTGACTGAAGTGGATGTTTTACTGCCACAACCAGAACCAGAACCAGAACCAGAGCCCAAGACCAGAGCTGAGTTCTTAAATTATTCATGTGACATCACACTGGATCCAAACACAGCATACACACAGCTGTTATTATCTGATGAGAACAGAAAAGTAACATTCATGAGTAAACATCAGTCTTATTCTCGTCACCCAGACAGATTCACTGATTATTGGCAGGTCCTGAGTAAAGAGAGTCTGACTGGACGTTGTTACTGGGAGGTGGAGAGGAGAGAAGAAGTTTCTGTAGCAGTTACATACAAGAATATCAGGAGAGCAGGCAGCTCAGATAAATGTGTGTTTGGACGTTATGACAAATCTTGGAGGTTAGATTGTGACAACAACAGTTATAACTTTTGGTACAAGAACGTCAGGACTCGTGTCTCAGGTCCTCAGTCCTCCAGAGTAGGAGTGTACCTGGATCACAGAGCAGGTATTCTGTCCTTCTACAGCATTTCTGAAACCATGACTCTCCTCCACAGTGTCCAGAAAACATTCTATCAGCCTCTACATGCTGGACTCGCGGTTTATGATGATGGAGCCTCTGCTGAGTTGTGTAAACTGAAATAGACAGAAATCATGAAGGAGACAGATGTTTAACTTGCTGTGTTTCAAATCTTCAACTTGATTTTTATTCTTGCTCGTTGCTGAGATGTGATGGTCGTCACCTGTCAATCAAACTTTATGGGCGGTACTTTGACCTCTTCTGGTCTGTTCTGTAAATGTTTGAGTGTCTTTAAGTGACGCTCCTTCCTGTGTCTGTTTAGCCGTGGACTCTTTCACTGCTCACCATGACTTTTGTTCACCTGAACTGACATTTCTCTGTGTGAAAACATCAACTTCTCTCTGCTCTCCATGTTTGATTATTTGTATTCATACATTTATATGCTGTTGTTTCTGTTCTGATTCAGAGTCTGAAGAGAGAGAGAGAGAGAGCAGCAAACTTTTCTTTAATGCTGATTTTCTCTTCTCACCACTTTGAACATTTGTAGAAAATCTATAAAATCCCACTTAAAGAAACGAGTTAGTCAGAATAAATGTTGTTCATATTCAAAGTGATGTAAAAATGTCCTCTGAGGTATTTTAAAAATGTAATCCTCCTGATTAAATCAATAAGGAGATAAATCCTGGTTTTCTGTGAGCAGAGATTCTGATCAAACAAAGTGATTGTGTGGATGAAGTGAATGTGTTCATGAAATGATTGAAGGAGAGACATTGAACACACTTTACTGATTTGATGTGTCGGAGCCATAATGTGTGTTTTTACCTCTGTTGATTATTTGTTATATTTTGCTCCTTATATGGGTTTGATATAGTTTCCAGTAATTAGCAGTGGGCGTGGCTTACTTAAATTTTACCTGTGTGTTTGGGGTGACGGGAGTGAGTTTGAAATATTTTTCTGTTGACTGTCATTGTTATCGTAATCATCTTCATCTTTTGGACCTTTTGTTTAGAAATACTGTTTTTCCCTTTTTTGTTGAATAAATCTACAAACATATCTGGACTATTGGATTTTGTATACAAACGAGTCACAGGTACAAAAACACTTTGTCTCATCTGAAGCCGGCACAATATTTCATTTACCTTTATTTATTCTCCAGGAATCATTGAGGGCAGCTCCTCATTTACAATGATGTGGAGAGTACAGTTAGAAGATAAAACAAAACAATCTAAATAAATACAAAGAGTATAAAACAGGAATAATAAGCAGCAAAACAGAGAACTAATAACATTTGCACTCGTGGGGACAATAATTTGTCATCATGTTTTTGAATTGACCTACAGCCACCTCCAGCTGGGCATCAGCGACCCCGACGTCTTCACGCCGCCCAGCACCTGTCAGTCAGCTCGGCCCGAGAGGATGTTGGAGTCCGGCTGCTGAATCCCTCTCACCTTTAATCGGAGACACTTAAAGGGTTAATCTCGCTGAGTTCTTCAGTGACGTAAATATCTGTGAGGTCACAATCTTTTATCTGATGAGTTAACATGAGAAGAGTTTTTATTCAGCAAAGATCTAATTAATGACGACTGACGATTAAACTGTTTGTCTGAGTTTTGAAGTTGGTTTTTCCAGCTTTGGTGTGAATGCAGAATTAAACCAGTTTCTTTCAGCTGTCATGACTCACTTAGTTACTGCTGCCTGCTGTTTTCTATTGTTCATTCTAATAAAATTGAACTCACTAACTCGTCTCCACTGTATGTGTTAGAATCGTCAAATCAATGAGTGAAATGTAGAAAATTAAAAAAGAGCTAGCGCAAAATCCCTCTCAGATTCACGTCCTTAAAGGGCTGTATTAAAACGATCCTCACTGAAGCAGACTGAAGAAGAGCTCATTTCAGAAACAAGAAACTCTCTGATTCAAACAAGAGTTCATCTTCTACAATCTGAGATGAGAAGTGTTTTTAAAAGAGAAATGTTCTCTGTTGTAAACAAGTCTCTCTCTCTCTCTCTCTCTCACACACACACACACAAACACACCGCTCCTCTTCCTGGAACCAATCAGAGCTTGTTAACCCCTCCCTCTTCTTCCTGCTCTCAGACACAGCCAGGCCCACTCTGACTCTGTATAAACTGGTTCCCTCCCCTTCATATCTAGAGTTTAATGATGGGTGTAACCAACAAGAGCTGCACAGTCACTGAGCAAACACATGCTGTGTAGATCAGAGGGGAAACTAGTCTGATTTAAGTGAAACTCAGACAGTCGTTGTTACCGAGAGGAGAAATGGCTCAGAAAGGAGTTCAGCTAGACCGGGAGGCTTTCTCTTGTTCCATCTGTCTGGATCTACTGAAGGATCCGGTGACTATTCCCTGTGGACACAGCTACTGCATGAAGTGTATTAAAAGACACTGGGATACACAGAATGAGAAGAGAATCTACAGCTGCCCTCAGTGCAGACAGGACTTCACACCGAGGCCTGTCCTGAGGAAAAGCACCATGTTAGCAGATTTAGTGGAGGAGCTAAAGAAGACTGGACTCCAATCTGCTCCTGCTGATCACTGCTATGCTGGACCTGAAGATGTGGCCTGTGATGTCTGCACCGGGAGGAAACTGAACGCCTGTAAGTCCTGTCTGCAGTGTCTGGCCTCTTACTGTGAGAATCACCTCCAGCCTCATTTAGAAGCAGAGCCATTAAAGAAACACAAGCTGGTGGAGCCCTCCAAGAAGCTCCATGACAACGTCTGCTCTCGTCATAATGAGGAAATGAAATTATTTTGTCGCACTGATCAGCAGTCTATCTGTCTCTGTTTAATGGACGAACACAAAGGTCACGACACAGTCTCAGCTGCAGCAGAAAGGAGCGAGAAGCAGAGAGAGCTCGAGATGAGTCGACAAAACATCCAGCAGAGAATCCAGGACGGAGAGAAAGATGTGAAGCTGCTCCAACAGGAGGAGGAGGCTATCAATGGCTCTGCTGATAAAACAGTGGGGAACAGTGAGAAGATGTTCACTGAGCTGATCCGTCTCATGGAGAAAAGACGCTCTGATGTGAAGCAGCAGGTCAGATCCCAGCAGCAAACTGAAGTGAGTCGAGTCAGAGAGCGTCAGGAGAAGCTGGAGCAGGAGATCACTGAGCTGAAGAGGAAAGACGCTGAACTGGAGAAGCTCTCACACACACAAGATCACAACCAGTTTCTACAGGACTACCCCTCAGTGTCAGCACTCAGTGAATCTACACACTCATCCAGCATCAAGATCCGTCCTCTGAGGTACTTTGAGGACGTGACAGCAGCTGTGTCAGAAGTCAGAGATAAACTACAGGACGTCCTGACAGACAAATGGACAAACATCTCACGGACACTGACTGAAGTGGATGTTTTACTGCCACAACCAGAACCAGAACCAGAACCAGAGCCCAAGACCAGAGCTGAGTTCTTAAATTATTCATGTGACATCACACTGGATCCAAACACAGCATACACACAGCTGTTATTATCTGATGAGAACAGAAAAGTAACATTCATGAGTAAACATCAGTCTTATTCTCGTCACCCAGACAGATTCACTGATTATTGGCAGGTCCTGAGTAAAGAGAGTCTGACTGGACGTTGTTACTGGGAGGTGGAGAGGAGAGAAGAAGTTTCTGTAGCAGTTACATACAAGAATATCAGGAGAGCAGGCAGCTCAGATAAATGTGTGTTTGGACGTTATGACAAATCTTGGAGGTTAGATTGTGACAACAACAGTTATAACTTTTGGTACAAGAACGTCAGGACTCGTGTCTCAGGTCCTCAGTCCTCCAGAGTAGGAGTGTACCTGGATCACAGAGCAGGTATTCTGTCCTTCTACAGCATTTCTGAAACCATGACTCTCCTCCACAGTGTCCAGAAAACATTCTATCAGCCTCTACATGCTGGACTCGCGGTTTATGATGATGGAGCCTCTGCTGAGTTGTGTAAACTGAAATAGACAGAAATCATGAAGGAGACAGATGTTTAACTTGCTGTGTTTCAAATCTTCAACTTGATTTTTATTCTTGCTCGTTGCTGAGATGTGATGGTCGTCACCTGTCAATCAAACTTTATGGGCGGTACTTTGACCTCTTCTGGTCTGTTCTGTAAATGTTTGAGTGTCTTTAAGTGACGCTCCTTCCTGTGTCTGTTTAGCCGTGGACTCTTTCACTGCTCACCGTGACTTTTGTTCACCTGAACTGACATTTCTCTGTGTGAAAACATCAACTTCTCTCTGCTCTCCATGTTTGATTATTTGTATTCATACATTTATATGCTGTTGTTTCTGTTCTGATTCAGAGTCTGAAGAGAGAGAGAGAGAGAGCAGCAAACTTTTCTTTAATGCTGATTTTCTCTTCTCACCACTTTGAACATTTGTAGAAAATCTATAAAATCCCACTTAAAGAAACGAGTTAGTCAGAATAAATGTTGTTCATATTCAAAGTGATGTAAAAATGTCCTCTGAGGTATTTTAAAAATGTAATCCTCCTGATTAAATCAATAAGGAGATAAATCCTGGTTTTCTGTGAGCAGAGATTCTGATCAAACAAAGTGATTGTGTGGATGAAGTGAATGTGTTCATGAAATGATTGAAGGAGAGACATTGAACACACTTTACTGATTTGATGTGTCGGAGCCATAATGTGTGTTTTTACCTCTGTTGATTATTTGTTATATTTTGCTCCTTATATGGGTTTGATATAGTTTCCAGTAATTAGCAGTGGGCGTGGCTTACTTAAATTTTACCTGTGTGTTTGGGGTGACGGGAGTGAGTTTGAAATATTTTTCTGTTGACTGTCATTGTTATCGTAATCATCTTCATCTTTTGGACCTTTTGTTTAGAAATACTGTTTTTCCCTTTTTTGTTGAATAAATCTACAAACATATCTGGACTATTGGATTTTGTATACAAACGAGTCACAGGTACAAAAACACTTTGTCTCATCTGAAGCCGGCACAATATTTCATTTACCTTTATTTATTCTCCAGGAATCATTGAGGGCAGCTCCTCATTTACAATGATGTGGAGAGTACAGTTAGAAGATAAAACAAAACAATCTAAATAAATACAAAGAGTATAAAACAGGAATAATAAGCAGCAAAACAGAGAACTAATAACATTTGCACTCGTGGGGACAATAATTTGTCATCATGTTTTTGAATTGACCTACACTAACCATTGCATTGAGATTCAGTGTGCTTTGTATAGTGATATTTAAATCGCTCTAATGCTGTCTGAAGCTGACAACAAATCAGGAAAAAAAAAAAAACTACTGAAGCTCACCACCAGAGGGCGCCTTCATCCTGCTAACCAGGGACGTAACACACGACTCCACTTTTGAACCTGACCTCAGTGTGTGAGTAAATGAATCATGGGAAATGAGGTCAAAACACCCCTGGATGAGTCCATTCTTCTCTATAGGAGGTGTCACTTTTTAGTTAAATAAAATAATTTCATACTTATTTTTCATGACGTGACCTCACACCTGTGAAGATAACATTTCCATATTTTACCTCAGCATGATATATCACAGTGTTGAAGCTCTGTTCTGACTTGTGTTTTTTTTCTCTTTTAAAATAATAGATTTACATTGAAGACGTAAAAAAGATTAATTGAAACGTGTGCAAATATTATGTGAGTCAATCAATTTTGATGCGTCTGTTTGTGAGATAAACAGAGAAACAACAACAATGAAGAAGACAGATTTAAAGCCACAGTGTCAGTAATAATGTTAAAAGTATGTGTAGTATGATCAGTAACAGCTCAGAGTGAAAATAAACTGATCAGTCCATTATAAACAACTGTAAAGATGATGAAACAAGGAGGACCGGTTCTGTTCATCATAGAGGTTTATATTCATGATAATGGATGGAAGGCTGATACAGCTGTAGGAGTTGGAGTCAGGAGGGGGAAGTGTTCATACCAGCAGGCCGTCCCTGCGATCGATGACGTGTAACATGCAAAGAGACGAGTAAGCTCATGAAACTCACATGGTACGTGAAGTTTTACACACAGTGACATGCAGTAATGTGAATGCCCAGAGAGACAACAGCTCAAGGTGCCAGTTCCCCTGACAGCAGTCTGAGTCTACAGCAGCATAACTAAGGAGCTGGTCCTTACCTGTGCATGCCCTAACTATCAGCTTTATGAAAAAAGGAATGTTTCAAGCCTACTATTAAAAGTATACTGGATATCTGTCCCCCAGACACTGACTAGTAGATGACTCCAAAGGAGAGGGGCCTGATAGATGAAGGCTCCACCTCCCATAGTACATTTAGACCAGGGTCTCCAACAGGTAGCTCTGGGCAGGTTTTCAGTAGCTCGCCTTTAGGTTGACCGACTGTTGAAAAACGAACAAAAAAATTTGACGACAGTAAATGCACCTCTTCCCTCTGTTCATATATTTGGCCTGTAAAAACCACTCTAAAGTAGTGAAGTGTATTCTTGGACTTTGATGTGAATTTAAGATTATTCATCAGCATTTGGCTCATTGCAATTTAAGACATGTAAAAACGGTAGCTTCATTAAGCTGCTGTGTGCTATGTCAATTAATGCAAGCCCTCAGTAGCTCTCGCTCTGTGTCAGAGCTTGTTCACCCCTTCCTCTTCATCCTGCTCTCAAGCTAAGACAGTCGTTGATACAGAGAAGATAAATGGTGCAGAATGGAGTTCAGCTGGGCCAGGAAACCCTTTCTTGTTCGATCTGTCTGAAACTACTGAATGATACGGTGACTGTTCCCTGTGGACACAGCTACTGCATGAACTGTATTAAAAGCCACTGGGATAAAAGGGGATGAGAAGATTTATGTATATTAATCACATGAACTGTCAGGTGACCTCAGGGGTTTTGTCTATGTGGAAGCGTGTCTCCTCACTTGTTCATGTCTGATGAAGGGCAAGGGCCTGAAATGTTACATGTGGTGATCATTCCCATGAAAAGTTAAATGGAGCAGATTCTGGTGAGGGACTTAGTCATCCTCTGTCTTTAACAGCGACTGTAACAACCAGATTTCCCCCTGGGATTAATAACGCGTTTCTGATTCTGAGTGTTTTTCCCTCCTGGACCCTGACTGGTGGATGATTCCAGAGCAGAGGGGCCTGTTATCAAACCACTTGCTGAGACTCCTCAGATATCAGGATCAAGTCAGGCCTGAGGGTGGTATCAGCTACAATGTCCAGTAACCTCAGCTGTCTCCAGATGCATTGTTTCTTAAACCAGTAGAACAGGTTCAACTTTTGTCATTTGTAAATATTAAGGTTTTCTCTGAGTTGGTAAGAATACCACTCTGCTGTTAGAAGCCCACTCAATGTCTGTAATTGATCAAATACTGCAAACTCCGCCCATCTATGTGAAAGCTGTCGTGGAAACCCTCCATTTGTGTATTTATCTGTTTTCTTTTTTCACACCGTGTTGAATATTTTGTTTTATAATTAGCTGTCTTCTTAAGAAATGATACAGTGATACACTGAATTTCCCTCGGGATCAATAAAGTATCTATCTACCTATCTATCTTTCTAGTGTCCTCTCTCAAGTCCAACTATTATTACTGTTTGTTGTTTATGAGTCACACCCTGTCTCTTTGAAAAGCTGCTCTTTGAGGAACGCAGTCAAACCTGAACACCCGCCCTTCTGTCAATGATCTCAGTGAAACAATGAAAATATTTCTCTCCTCCCTCCCCGTCACAGACCTGCAGGTATGAGGATGGGTGTGAACTATAAACTGTGAATTACTGGAACTGAAAAAGCTCATTCACTGCAGTAACTCAACAAGAGCAGACGGTTGTTGTCCATCAGCGCTCTGACTTTGTTTCTATCCAGAGAAAGAGGAACTGTTGAACTCGTGTCTCAGGTCCTCGGTCCTCCAGAGTAGGAGTGTACCTGGATCACAGAGCAGGTATTCTGTCCTTCTACAGCATCTCTGAAACCATGACTCTCCTCCACAGAGTCCAGACCACATTCACTCAGCCTCTACATGCTGGACTCAGGCTATGTTATGATGGAGACTATGCTTAGTTGTGTAAACTGAAGTAGACAGAAGTCATTAAGGAGACAGATGTTTAACTTGCTGTGTTTCAAATCTTCACCTTGATTTTTATTCATTCTCGTTGCTGAGATCTGGTGGTTGTCACCTGTCAATCAAACTTAATGGGCGGTACTTTGACCTCTTCTCGTCTGTTCTGTAAATGTTTGAGTGTCTTTAAGTGACGCTCCTTCCTGTGTCTGTTTAGCCGTGGACTCTTTCACTGCTGACCATGACTTTTGTTCACCTGAACTGACATTTCTCTGTGTGAAAACATCAACTTCTCTCTGCTCTCCATGTTTGATTATTTGTATTCATACATTTATATGCTGTTGTTTCTGTTATGATTCAGAGTCTAAAGAGAGAGAGAGAGAGAGCAGCAAACTTTTCTTTAATGCTGATTTTCTCTTCTCACCACTTTGAACATTTGTAGAAAATCTATAAAATCACACTTAAAGAAAACGAGTTAGTCAGAATAAATGTTGTTCATATTCAAAGTGATGTAAAATGTCCTCTGAGATATTTAAAAAAGGTTGTTTGTTGTTTTGTTCATTTTCTCACCTCTGAAGATGATTAAACTGCTGCTCTAAATCTGAATCTGACTTGTGTTGTTGTCTTTCTTGGGGATTGTGAAGAGTCGGGGTCACTCATCGTGTTGTGTTCTGGTTCCTCCAGACCGGGGACAAAACACTGAAACAGCTTTGTCTCTGAGGAATGAGCAGAGCTTTTCTTTCCAACATTTATTGTGACCTGAATGCAGCATCAGAGTGACAGCTTGTTGTGACTCGTGTGAACAAACAGACATAATGTGTTTTAACAGATATTTAAATCTCTCTTTATTGATGCTGTCTGAAGCTGACAACAAATCAGAAAAAAAACAACTACTGAAGCTCACCACCAGAGGGCGCCTTCATCCTGCTAACCCTGGATGTAACAAACGACTCCACTTTTGAACCTGACTTCAGTGTGGGCCTAAATGAATCATGGGAAATCAAGTGTAAACATCATTGGACGAGTCCATTCTTCTCTTTAGGAGCGGTCACTTTTTATTTGTGTATTTGTGAGATAAACAGAGAAACAACAACAATGAAGAAGACAGATTTAAAGCCACAGTGTCAGTAATGATGTGAAAAGTATGTGTAGTATGATCAGTAACAGCTCAGAGTGAAAATAAACTGATTAGTCCATTATTAACAACTGTAAAGATGATGAAACAAGGAGGACCGGTTCTGTTCATCATAGAGTTTTATATTCATGATAATGGATGGAAGGCTGATACAGCTGTAGGAGTTGGAGTCAGGAGGGGGAAGTGTTCACACCAGCAGGCCGTCCCTGCGATCGATGACGTGTAACCTGCAAAGAGACGAGTAAGCTCATGAAACTCACATGTTACGTGAAGTTTTACACACAGTGACGTGCAGTGATGTGAATGCCCAGAGAGACAACAGCTCAAGGTGCCAGTTCCCCTGACAGCAGTCTGAGTTTACAGCAGCATAACTAAGGAGCTGGTCCTTACCTGTGCATGCCCTAACTATCAGCTTTATGAAAAAAGGAATGTTTCAAGCCTACTATTAAAAGTACACTAGATATCTGTCTCCCAGACACTGACTAGTAGATGACTCCAAAGGAGAGGGGCCTGATAGATGAAGGCTCCACTTTCCATAGTACATTTAGATCAGGGGTCTCCAACAGGTAGCTCTGGGCAGGTTTTCAGTAGCTCGCCTTTAGGTTGACCGACTGTTGAAAAACTAACAAAGAAATCTGACGACAGTAAATTCACCTCTTCCCACTGTTCATATATTTGGCCTGTAAAAACCACTCTAAAGTAGTTAAGTGTATTCTTGGACTTTGATGTGAATTTAAGATTATTCATCAGCATTTGGCTTATTGCAGTTTAAGACATGTAAAAACGGTAGCTTCATTAAGCTGATGTGTGCGATGTCAATTAATGCAAGCCCTCAGTAGCTCTCGCTCTGTGTCAGAGCTTGTTCACCACTCCCTCTTCATCCTGCTCTCAAGCACTCTGTATTTCCTGGTTCCCTCCCCTTCAGATCTACAGGTTGAGACTCAGACAGTCATTGTTGCAGAGAAGATAAATGGTGCAGAAAGGAGTTCAGCTGGGCCAGGAAACCCTTTCTCGTTCGATCTGTCTGTGACTGTTCCCTGTGGACACAGCTACTGCATGAACTGTATTAAAAGCCACTGGGATAAAAGGGGATGAGAAGATTTCTGTATGTTAATTACATGAACTGTCAGGTGACCTCAGGGGTTTTGTCTTTGTGGAAGCGTGTCTCCTCACTTGTTCATGTCTGATGAAGGGCGAGGGCCTGAAATGTTACATGTGGTGATCATTCCCATGAAAAGTTAAATGGAGCAGATTGTGGTGAGGGACTTAGTCGTCCTCTGTCTTTAACAGCGACTGTAACAACCAGATTTCCCCCTGGGATTCATAAAGTGTGTTTTTCCCTTCCGGACCCTGACTGGTGGATGATTCCAGAGCAGAGGAGCCTGAAATCAAACCATTTGCTGAGGCTCCTCAGATATCAGGACCACGTCAGGCCTGAGGGTGGTATCAGGTATAATGTCCAGTAACCTCAGCTGTCTCCAGATGCATTGTTTCTTAAACCAGTAGAACAGGTTAAACTTTTGTCATTTGTAAATATGTAAGTTTTCTCTGAGTTGGTAAGAATACCACTCTGCTGTTAGAAGCCCAATCAATGTCTGTGATTGGTCAAATGCTGCAAACTCCGTTCATTTATGTGAAAGCTGTCGTGGAAACCCTCCATTTATGTATTTATCTGTTTTCTTTTTTCACACCGTGTTGTGTAAATGTTTTTATAAATATCTTTTGTCTTAATAAATGAAACAGTGTCCTCACTCAAGTCCCGTCCACTGTTTGTTGTTTATGAGTCACACCCTGTCTCTTTCAATAGCTGCTCTTTGTGGAACGCAGTCAAACCTGAACTTCACCCCATTTAAATATTTCTCTCCTCCCTCCCCGTCACAGACCTGCAGGTATGAGGATGGGTGTGAACTATAAACTGTGAATTACTGGAACTGAAAAAGCTCATTCACTGCAGTAACTCAACAAGAGCAGACGGTTGTTGTCCATCAGCGCTCTGACTGTGTTTCTATCCAGAGAAAGAGGAACTGTTGAACTCGTGTCTCAGGTCCTCGGTCCTCCAGAGTAGGAGTGTACCTGGATCACAGAGCAGGTATTCTGTCCTTCTACAGTATCTCTGAAACCATGACTCTCCTCCACAGAGTCCAGACCACATTCACTCAGCCTCTACATGCTGGACTCAGGCTATGTTATGATGGAGACTATGCTTAGTTGTGTAAACTGAAGTAGACAGAAGTCATTAAGGAGACAGATGTTTAACTTGCTGTGTTTCAAATCTTCAACTTGATTTTTATTCATTCTCGTTGCTGAGATCTGGTGGTTGTCACCTGTCAATCAAACTTAATGGGCGGTACTTTGACCTCTTCTCGTCTGTTCTGTAAATGTTTGAGTGTCTTTAAGTGACGCTCCTTCCTGTGTCTGTTTAGCCGTGGACTCTTTCACTGCTGACCATGACTTTTGTTCACCTGAACTGACATTTCTCTGTGTGAAAACATCAACTTCTCTCTGCTCTCCATGTTTGATTATTTGTATTCATACATTTATATGCTGTTGTTTCTGTTATGATTCAGAGTCTAAAGAGAGAGAGAGAGAGAGCAGCAAACTTTTCTTTAATGCTGATTTTCTCTTCTCACCACTTTGAACATTTGTAGAAAATCTATAAAATCACACTTAAAGAAAACGAGTTAGTCAGAATAAATGTTGTTCATATTCAAAGTGATGTAAAATGTCCTCTGAGATATTTAAAAAAGGTTGTTTGTTGTTTTGTTCATTTTCTCACCTCTGAAGATGATTAAACTGCTGCTCTAAATCTGAATCTGACTTGTGTTGTTGTCTTTCTTGGGGATTGTGAAGAGTCGGGGTCACTCATCGTGTTGTGTTCTGGTTCCTCCAGACCGGGGACAAAACACTGAAACAGCTTTGTCTCTGAGGAATGAGCAGAGCTTTTCTTTCCAACATTTATTGTGACCTGAATGCAGCATCAGAGTGACAGCTTGTTGTGACTCGTGTGAACAAACAGACATAATGTGTTTTAACAGATATTTAAATCTCTCTTTATTGATGCTGTCTGAAGCTGACAACAAATCAGAAAAAAAACAACTACTGAAGCTCACCACCAGAGGGCGCCTTCATCCTGCTAACCCTGGATGTAACAAACGACTCCACTTTTGAACCTGACTTCAGTGTGGGCCTAAATGAATCATGGGAAATCAAGTGTAAACATCATTGGACGAGTCCATTCTTCTCTTTAGGAGCGGTCACTTTTTATTTGTCTATTTGTGAGATAAACAGAGAAACAAAAACAACAATGAAGAAGACAGATTTAAAGCCACACTGTCAGTAATAATGTGAAAAGTATGTGTAGTATGATCAGTAACAGCTCAGAGTGAAAATAAACTGATCAGTCCATTATTAACAACTGTAAAGATGATGAAACAAGGAGGACCGGTTCTGTTCATCATCGAGTTTTATATTCATGATAATGGATGGAAGGCTGATACAGCTGTAGGAGTTGGAGTCAGGAGGGGGAAGTGTTCATACCAGCAGGCCGTCCCTGTGATCGATGACGTGTAACCTGCAAAGACACGAGTAAGCTCATGAAACTCACATGGTACGTGAAGTTTTACACACAGTGACATGCAGTGATGTGAATGCCCAGAGAGACAACAGCTCAAGGTGCCAGTTCCCCTGACAGCAGTCTGAGTCTACAGCAGCATAACTAAGGAGCTGGTCCTTACCTGTGCATGCCCTAACTATCAGCTTTATGAAAAAAGGAATGTTTCAAGCCTTCTATTAAAAGTACACTGGATATCTGTCCCCCAGACACTGACTAGTAAATGACTCCAAAGGAGAGGGGCCCAATAGATGAAGGCTCCACCTCCCATAGTACATTTAGACCAGGGGTCTCCAACAGGTAGCTCTGGGCACGTTTTCAGTATCTCACCTTTAGGTTGACCGAATGTTAATTTTTTTTTTTAAAAACCACGATGACAGTAAATGCACCTCTTCCCTCTGTTCATATATTTGGCCTGTAAAAACAACTCTAAAGTAGTGAAGTGTATTCTTGGACTTTGATGTGCATTTAAGATTATTCATCAGCATTTGGCTTATTGCAATTTCACACGTACAAACGGCAGCTTCATTAAGCTGCTGTGTGCTATGTCAATTAATGCAAGCCCTCAGTATATCTCAGAAAATGAAAGGGTGGACCACATATTCCAAGATGGGAATTGTGCTTGAGTTGTTTTGAGAGATGATTTAAAACAGCGTTGTTGTTTGGTGATACATGGTGTCTTAGACCTCCACTTTTGTTGGGATAGGTTTTTTTTTTCAACCTCAACATTGATGGCATATTTGAACCCCTTTACACCAACAATCGTCCCTGTCGAGGATACACACCTTGTCATCAAGTGGACAGCAGAATCCTGAGAAGTTAAGTTTAAAAGAGACGTATTCTGTCTCACACCGCTCCACTTCATGGAATGGATCAGAGCTTGTTCACCCCTCCCTCTTCTTCCTGCTCTCAAACACAGTCAGCCCAACTCTGACTCTGTATTTCCTGGTTCCCTCCTCTTCAGATCTAAATGTTGAGACTCAGACAGTCGTTGTTACAGAGAAGAGAATGGTGCAGAAAGGAGTTCAGCTGAGCCACCATCCCTTTCTTGTTCGATCTGTCTGGATCTCCTGAAGGATACAGTGACTGTTCCCTGTGGACACAGCTACTGCATGAACAGTATTACAAGTCATTGGGATAAAAGGGGATGAGAAGATTTATATATGTCAACCACATGTCCTGTCAGGTGACCTCAGGGGATTTGTCTTTGAGGACACTAGTCTTCTACCTTGTTCATGTCTGATGAAGGGCGAGGGCCTGAAACACTGCATGTGGTGACCATTCCCATGAAAAGTTAAATGGAGCAGATTCTAGTGAGGGTCTTAGTCTTCCTCTGTCTTTCAGAGCGACTGTCGCAACCACATTTCCCCCTGGGGTTAATAAAGTGTTTTTGATGCTGAGTGTTTTTCCCTCCCGGACCCTGACTGGTGGATGATTCCAGAGCAGAGGGGCCTGTTATCAAACCACTTGCTGAGACTCCTCAGCTATCAGGACCACGTCAGGCCTGAGGGTGGTATCAGCTATAGTGTCCAGGAACCTGAGCTGTCTCCAGATGCAATGTTTTTTAAACCAGTAGAACATGTTCAACTTTTATCATTTGTAAATATTTAGGTTTTCTCTGAGTTGGTAAGAATACAACTCTGCTGTTAGAAGCCCACTCAATGTCTGTGATTGGTCAAATGCTGCAAACTCCGCCCACTTATGTGAAAGCTGTCGTGGAAACCCTCCATTTATGTATTTATCTGTTGTCTTTTTTCACACCGTGTTGAATAAACATTTATATAACTATCTTTTGTCTTAAGAAATGAAACAGTGTCCTCTCTCAAGTCCAACTATTATTACTGTTTGTTGTTTATGAGTCACACTGTCTCTTTAAAAAGCTGCTCTTTGTGGAACGCAGTCAAACCTGAACTTCACCCCATTTAAATATTTATCTCCTCCCTCCCCGTCACAGACCTGCAGGTATGAGGATGGGTGTGAACTTTAAACTGTGAATTACTGGAACTGAAAAACCTCATTCACTGCAGCAAGTCAACAAGAGCAGACGGTTGTTGTCCATCAGAGCTCTGACTGTGTTTCTATCCAGAGAAAGAGGAACTGTTTGACCATCATCATCACTGAAGGGAAAAATGGCTCAGAGAGGAAACCAACTGAACCAAGACAAAATCAGATGTCCCATCTGTCTGGATCTACTGAAGGATCCGGTGACTATTCCCTGTGGACACAGCTACTGCATGAAGTGTATTAAAAACCACTGGGATACACAGGATGAGAAGAGCATCTACAGCTGCCCTCAGTGCAGAGAGGACTTCACACCGAGGCCTGTCCTGAGGAAAAACACCATGTTAGCAGATTTAGTGGAGGAGCTGAAGAAGACTGGACTCCAAGCTGCTCCTGCTGATCACTGCTATGCTGGACCTGAAGATGTGGCCTGTGATGTCTGCACCGGGAGGAAACTGAAAGCCTGTAAGTCCTGTCTGCAGTGTCTGGCCTCTTACTGTGAGAATCACCTCCAGCCTCATTTTCAAGTACCTTCATTTAAGAAACACAAGCTGGTGGAGCCCTCCAAGAAGCTCCAGGAGAACGTCTGCTCTCGTCATGATGAGGTGATGAAGATGTTCTGTCGCACTCATCAGCAGTCTATCTGTTATCTCTGCTCTGTGGACGAACACAAAGGTCACGACACAGTCTCAGCTGCAGCAGAAAGGAGCGAGAAGCAGAGAGAGCTCGAGGTGAGTCGACTAAACATCCAGCAGAGAATCCAGGACGGAGAGAAAGATGTGAAGCTGCTCCAACAGGAGGTGGATTCTATCAATGGCTCTGCTGATAAAACAGTGGGGAACAGTGAGAAGATGTTCACTGAGCTGATCCGTCTCATGGAGAAAAGACGCTCTGATGTGAAGCAGCAGGTCAGATCCCAGCAGCAAACTGAAGTGAGTCGAGTCAGAGAGCGTCAGGAGAAGCTGGAGCAGGAGATCACTGAGCTGAAGAGGAAAGACGCTGAACTGGAGAAGCTCTCACACACACAAGATCACACCCAGTTTCTACAGGACTACCCCTCAGTGTCAGCACTCAGTGAATCTACACACTCATCCAGCATCAAGATCCGTCCTCTGAGGTACTTTGAGGACGTGACAGCAGCTGTGTCAGAAGTCAGAGATAAACTACAGGACGTCCTGACAGACAAATGGACAAACATCTCACAGACACTGACTGAAGTGGATGTTTTACTGTCAGAACCAGAACCAGAACCAGAACCAGAGCCCAAGACCAGAGCTGGGTTCTTAAAATATTCATGTGACATCACACTGGATCCAAACACAGCACACACACTGCTGTTATTATCTGATGGGAACAGAAAAGTAACAGTAATGAGAGAAGAACAGTCTTATTCTAGTCACCCAGACAGATTCACTGATTGGTGTCAGGTCCTGAGTAAAGAGAGTCTGACTGGACGTTGTTACTGGGAGGTGGAGTGGAGAGGAGGAGTTAATGTAGCAGTCACATACAAGAATATCAGGAGAGCAGGGAGGACAGATGAATGTGTGTTTGGACGTAATGACAAATCTTGGGAGTTAGATTGGTACAGTCGTAACTTTTGCTACAACAATGTCCAGACTCCTGTCTCAGGTCCTCGGTCCTCCAGAGTAGGAGTGTACCTGGATCACACAGCAGGTATTCTGTCCTTCTACAACATCTCTGAAACCATTACTCTCCTCCACAGAGTCCAGACCACATTCAGTCAGCCTCTACATGCTGGACTCAGGTTTTATAATGTTGGAGCCTCTGCTGAGTTGTGTAAACTGAAATAGACAGAAGTCATGAAGGAGACAGATGTTTAACTTGCTGTGTTTCAAATCTTCAACTTGATTTTTATTCTTGCTCGTTGCTGAGATGTGATGGTCGTCACCTGTCAATCAAACTTTATGGGCGGTACTTTGACCTCTTCTCGTCTGTTCTGTAAATGTTTGAGTGTCTTTAAGTGACGCTCCTTCCTGTGTCTGTTTAGCCGTGGACTCTTTCACTGCTCACCATGACTTTTGTTCACCTGAACTGACATTTCTCTGTGTGAAAACATCAACTTCTCTCTGCTCTCCATGTTTGATTATTTGTATTCATACATTTATATGCTGTTGTTTCTGTTCTGATTCAGAGTCTGAAGAGAGAGAGAGAGAGCAGCAAACTTTTCTTTAATGCTGATTTTCTCTTCTCACCACTTTGTACATTTGTAGAAAATCTATAAAATCACACTTAAAGAAACGAGTTAGTCAGAATAAATGTTGTTCATATTCAAAGTGATGTAAAAATGTCCTCTGAGGTGTTTTAAAAATGTAATCCTCCTGATTAAATCAATAAGCAGATAAATCCTGGTTTTCTGTGAGCAGAGATTCTGATCAAACAAAGTGATTGTGTGGATGAAGTGAATGTGTTCATGAGATGATTGAAGGAGAGATATTGAACACACTTTACTGATTTGATGTGTGAACAAACTGAAGTTTGACAACCTGAATAAACACACATGAACAAAATGTTTTCTTCTTGTCTTCATTGCAGGGTGTCGTAAGAAGCTGAAGTAGAGTCAAACTCACTTTGTTCATGTGTTGATGTTCAGAGCTGAAGAGTGTCCGTCACTGAACTTTGAATCCATGTTTTGGTTTACATCAGGATGTTTAGGTTGTCTTACAAAGTGAGAAGAATAGTATTTACACTGATTATTAAAAGTTCAAACTTCATACTGTGAAGACAATGTGATTTTAAAAGTAGGATGGTTGTGACTACAACTAAATGAACATTAATGAAAGAGTCCTTTTTTGTGACAAAACGAAAACTACTTTACGATGAGCACATTTTTGATAAAGAAGTGTTAAACCCCCTCAGCTGTTCTAAAATCAATGTAAACCACAGCATTCATCATGAAAGGTGTGCGTGTATGGTGACTGCTACAGAGTCTCGTCTCATGCTCTCTCTCTGTGGTTCAGTGGAGCTCCGCCCCCTGGAGGTTCGGGTCTGATCTGTTTGTTTCTTTGTTTTACTTACAGGGTTACAGCAATCATATTTTAATATTGAATAATCACCACTAGAACAAATTATACAGAATATGAGCAGATTTGACCTCTGATTGCATGTAGATGGATGGGTGAAAGGGGTCTTGGTACACATTTTACATGATAAATGGAAACCTCAGTGGATTGTTGTTAGCAATGCCACAAAGCTAAACCAAGCTAAATCAACAAGAGGAGGGTCTGATCTAAATTTTCCAACTGGATCACTGCAGTCTGTCCTGAAAGCTAGGTACGATCATTCACACCTAAAGTCCTCTCAGGATTGGGAGAGGTCACTTCTCTCAGGCAACTCGCTATGCATCAATTGTGAGGTTACACTCTCAACTCGCTAAATAGCTACTTGTTGTCTCAAACAACAAAGTGCAGACAAAAATTAAACTACTCACTTATCCACACGCAAAAACACAACTAACACACAACTTGATGTCTGCTCTGCTTAAACAACAACAAAAAGCAATTGAAAAAGAAGGAAAAAATTGAATACACCGCTCGTTACACACAATGTCCCAAAGAAAAGAGAATTTTCTTCAGAAGAACCTCTGTAAGGATCACAAATTTGCATTACTGTGTATAAATAATGCAACAAAAGCTGGTTTATTAAGGCCTCACACGGGGCACCACAATGTGGGGATTTTGCAAGAGCTAATATACAATCAACAATTATGTTGGGTTTTATGGTGTAAAAATGTGGTTATCAATTAAACATTCATGATAATCTTTATTTAATTATGAATACAAATCAACACTTTTATTAAACGGACTTTATTAAACCCCAGGATTAAACTGTTTAAATGCTCCTGTGACAGTCTGTTTTCTGGAGTTTGGAAGAGTTTTTTTCCAGCTTCGGTGTGAATGCAGGATAAAACCAGTTCTTTCAGGTGTCACAGAAAACGCCAATGCGTCAATTAGTTACTGCTGCCTGCTGATTCACCAACTTGTTGCTACTCGCTTTTGCTCTATGTGGGAAGAAATCAGTATGAGTATGTGAGGAACGCCTGTCTGCCTGCCCGCCCTGCATGCTCTGGGTGTGAGAGAGCGTGAAGGCGGAGAGCAGGCTTCAGTTTTTCATACATATCAGCAGAATAATTGAAGACAAGAATAAGAATTGCATTAATCTGCACTGAGAGTGCTCATCATCATCACAAGCTCCTTCAGAAAACACAGGTGGAAGCAAAGTGGCACCTGTGCAGTGAGCCTCACAACTAACTTTCCCAGCATGCAACACTGACATCATGCCCTTCATAAGGCCTGCATTGCTCGCATTGCACTTTGAAAACAGAGCAGCGTCTAATTTGCTGTAGAAACAACACTGAATACAGGGGGTAAATGTGGTTTAGTGGTAGAGTTGGTCGTCTATCAACAAGAAAGTCGGGGTTTGATCCCCAGCTCCTGCAGGTACATGTCCAATGTGTCCTACAAAGAAGGATGGTATTTAAAGATTATTTTAAATTTCAAACTTCATACTGTGAAGAGGATGTGAGTTTGAAAGGAGGATGATTGTCAATAAACTAAATGAGCTTGTAATAAAGTGTCATTTTTTTTACAGAGTCATTCAGTCATCACAGTCTACAAGTTAGCTGCAGAGCCTGATCATGTGGTGCATTCAGGTCCTGTGGGGATTCAGAGCTGTTAAAATGAACTCACATGTTTAGTTTGTTGAAGTGCTGTTACTCTAAATGATGTTAAAAAAGAATTACAGGGCTGTATTAAAATGATCCTCATTGAAACAGACTGAACTTTAAGGACTGAAGAAGAGCTCATTTCAGAAACAAGAAAACCTTCTCCAAACTCTCTGAATCAAACAAGAGTTCATCTTCTACAATCTGAGCAGAGAAGTGTTTTTAAAGGAGAAATGTTCTCTGTTGTAAACAAGTCTCTCTCTCTCTCTCTCTCTCTCTCTCTCTCTCTCTCTCTCTCTCTCCCTCTCTCTCTCTCTCTCTCTCTCCTCTTCCTGGAACCAATCAGAGCTTGTTAACCCCTCCCTCTTCTTCCTGCTCTCACACACAGCCAGCTCCACTCTGACTCTGTATTTCCTGGTTCCCTCCCCTTCATATCTACAAGTTGAGGATGGGTGTAACCAACAAGAGCTGCACAGTCACTGAACAAACACATGCTGTGTAGATCAGAGGTCAAACCAGTTTGATTTCTCAGGAAGTGAAACTCAGACAGTCGTTGTTACAGAGAGGAGAAATGGCGCAGAAAGGAGTTCAGCTGGGAAAGGAAATGCTTTCTTGTTCGATCTGTCTGGATCTACTGAAGGATCCGGTGACTATTCCCTGTGGACACAGTTACTGTATGAAGTGTATTAAAAACCACTGGGATACACAGGATGAGAAGAGAGTCTACAGCTGCCCTCAGTGCAGACAGGACTTCACACCGAGGCCTGTCCTGGTGAACAGCATCATGTTAGCAGTTTTAGTGGAGGAGCTGAAGAAGACTGGACTCCAAGCTGCTCCTGTTGATCTCTGCTATGCTGGACCTGAAGATGTGGCCTGTGATGTCTGCACCGGGAGGAAACTGAAAGCCTGTAAGTCCTGTCTGCAGTGTCTGGCCTCTTACTGTGAGAATCACCTCCAGCCTCATTTTAAAGTACCTTCATTTAAGAAACACAAGCTGGTGGAGCCCTCCAAGAAGCTCCAGGAGAACGTCTGCTCTCGTCATGATGAGGTGATGAAGATGTTTTGTCGCACTGATCATCAGTCTATCTGTTATCTCTGCTCTGTGGACCAACACAAAGGTCACAACACAGTCTCAGCTGCAGCAGAAAGGAGCGAGAAGCAGAGAGAGCTCGAGGTGAGTCGACTAAACATCCAGCAGAGAATCCAGGACGGAGAGAAAGATGCGAAGCTGCTCCAACATGAGGTGGAGGCTATCAATGGCTCTGCTGATAAAACAGTGGGGAACAGTGAGAAGATGTTCACTGAGCTGATCCGTCTCATGGAGAAAAGACGCTCTGATGTGAAGCAGCAGGTCAGATCCCAGCAGCAAACTGAAGTGAGTCGAGTCAGAGAGCGTCAGGAGAAGCTGGAGCAGGAGATCACTGAGCTGAAGAGGAAAGACGCTGAACTGGAGAAGCTCTCACACACACAAGATCACAACCAGTTTCTACAGGACTACCCCTCAGTGTCAGCACTCAGTGAATCTACACACTCATCCAGCATCAAGATCCGTCCTCTGAGGTACTTTGAGGACGTGACAGCAGCTGTGTCAGAAGTCAGAGATAAACTACAGGACGTCCTGACAGACAAATGGACAAACATCTCACAGACACTGACTGAAGTGGATGTTTTACTGTCACAACCAGAACCAGAACCAGAACCAGAACCAGAACCAGAGCCCAAGACCAGAGCTGGGTTCTTAAAATATTCATGTGACATCACACTGGATCCAAACACAGCACACACACTGCTGTTATTATCTGATGAGAACAGAAAAGTAACACGAGTGAGTAAACATCAGTTGTATTCTAGTCACCCAGACAGATTTACTGATTGGTGTGAGGTCCTGAGTAAAGAGAGTCTGACTGGACGTTGTTACTGGGAGGTGGAGTGGAGAGGAGGAGTTTATGTAGCAGTCTCATACAAGAATATCAGCAAAGCAGGGAGGTCAGATGAATGTTTGTTTGGACGTAATGACAAATCTTGGGAGTTAGATGATTATAACATTTGGTACAACAATGTCAGCACTCATGTCTCAGGTCCTCGGTCCTCCAGAGTAGGAGTGTACCTGGATCACACAGCAGGTATTCTGTCCTTCTACAGCATCTCTGAAACCATGACTCTCCTCCACAGAGTCCAGACCACATTCACTCAGCCTCTACATGCTGGACTCAGTTTTTATAATGTTGAGTCCTCTGCTGAATTGTGTGAACTGAAATAGACAGAAGTCATTAAGGAGACAGATGTTTAACTTGCTGTGTTTTAAATCGTCAACTTGATTTTTATTCTTGCTCATTGCTGAGATGTGATGGTCGTCACCTGTCAATCAAACTTCATGGGCGGTACTTTGACCTCTTCTCGTCTGTTCTGTAAATGTTTGAGTGTCTTTAAGTGACGCTCCTTCCTGTGTCTGTTTAGCCGTGGACTCTTTCACTGCTCACCATGACTTTTGTTCACCTGAACTGACATTTCTCTGTGTGAAAACATCAACTTCTCTCTGCTCTCCATGTTTGATTATTTGTATTCATACATTTATATGCTGTTGTTTCTGTTCTGATTCAGAGTCTGAAGAGAGAGAGAGAGAGCAGCAAACTTTTCTTTAATGCTGATTTTCTCTTCTCACCACTTTGAACATTTGTAGAAAATCTATAAAATCCCACTTAAAGAAACGAGTTAGTCAGAATAAATGTTGTTCATATTCAAAGTGATGTAAAAATGTCCTCTGAGGTGTTTTAAAAATGTAATCCTCCTGATTAAATCAATAAGGAGATAAATCCTGGTTTTCTGTGAGCAGAGATTCTGATCAAACAAAGTGATTGTGTGGATGAAGTGAATGTGTTCATGAAATGATTGAAGGAGAGACATTGAACACACTTTACTGATTTGATGTGTAGGAGCCATAATGTGTGTTTTTACCTCTGTTGATTATTTGTTAGATTTTGCTCCTTATATGGGTTTGATATAGTTTCCAGTAATTAGCAGTGGGCGTGGCTTACTTTAATTTTACCTGTGTGTTTGGGGTGACGGGAGTGAGTTTGAAATATTTTTCTGTTGACTGTCATTGTTATCGTAATCATCTTCATCTTTTGGACCTTTTGTTTAGAAATACTGTTTTTCCCTTTTTTGTTGAATAAATCTACAAACATATCTGGACTTTTGGATTTTGTATACAAACGAGTCACAGGTACAAAAACACTTTGACTCATCTGAAGCCGGCACAATATTTCATTTACCTTTATTTACTCTCCAGGAATCATTGAGGGCAGGTCCTCATTTACAATGATGTGGAGAGTACAGTTAGAAGATACAACAAAACAATCGAAATAAATACAAAGAGTATAAAACAGGAATAATAAGAAGCAAAACAGACAACTAATAACATTTGCACTCGTGGGGACAATAATTTGTCATCATGTTTTTGAATTGACCTACACTAACCATTGCATTGAGATTCAGTGTGCTTTGTATAGTGATATTTAAATCTCTCTTTACTGATGCTGTCTGAAGCTGACAACAAATCAGGAAAAAAAACCAACTACTGAAGCTCACCACCAGAGGGCGCCTTCATCCTGCTAACCGGGGACGTAACACACGACTCCACTTTTGAACCTGACCTCAGTGTGTGAGTAAATGAATCATGGGAAATGAGGTCAAAACACCCCTGGATGAGTCCATTCTTCTCTATAGGAGGTGTCACTTTTTAGTTAAATAAAATAATTTCATACTTATTTTTCATGACGTGACCTCACACCTGTGAAGATAACATTTCCACATTTTACCTCAGCATGATATATCACAGTGCTGAAGCTCTGTTCTGACTTGTGTCTTTTTTTCTCTTTTAAAACAATAGATTAACATTGAAGACATAAAAAGATTAATTGAAATGTGTGCAAATATTATGTGAGTCAATCAATTTTGATGCGTCTGTTTGTGAGATAAACCGAACAACAACAGCAATGAAGAAGACAGATTTAAAGCCACACTGTCAGTAATAATGTTAAAAATATGTGTAGTATGATCAGTAACAGCTCAGAATGAAAATAAACTGATCAGTCCATTATTAACAACTGTAAAGATGATGAAACAAGGAGGACCGGTTCTGTTCATCATAGAGTTTTATATTCATGATAATGGATGGAAGGCTGATACAGCTGTAGGAGTTGGAGTCAGGAGGGGGAAGTGTTCATACCAGCAGGCCGTCCCTGCGATCGATGACGTGTAACCTGCAAAGAGACGAGTAAGGTCATGAAACTCACATGGTACGTGAAGTTTTACACACAGTGACATGCAGTAATGTGAATGCCCAGAGAGACAACAGCTCAAGGTGCCAGTTCCCCTGACAGCAGTCTGAGTCTACAGCAGCATAACTAAGGAGCTGGTCCTTACCTGTGCATGCCCTAACTATCAGCTTTATGAAAGAAGGAACGTTTCAAGCCTACTATTAAAAGTACACTGGATATCTGTCCCCGGGTAACTGACAAGTAGATGACTCCAAAGGAGAGGGGCCTGATAGATGAAGGCTCCACCTCCCATAGTACATTTAGACCAAGGGTCTCCAACAGGTAGCTCTGGGCAGGTTTTCAGTAGCTCGCCTTTAGGTTGACCGACTGTTGAAAAACGAACAAAAAAATCTGACGACAGTAAATGCACCTCTTCCCACTGTTCATATATTTGGCCTGTAAAAACAACTCTAAAGTAGTGAAGTGTATTCTTGGACTTTGATGCGAATTTAAGATTATTCATCAGCATTTGGCTCATTGCAGTTTAAGACATGTAAAAACGGTAGCTTCATTAAGCTGATGTGTGTGATGTCAATTAATGCAAGCCCTCAGTAGCTCTCGCTCTGTGTCAGAGCTTGTTCACCCCTCCCTCTTCATCCTGCTCTCAATCTCAGACAGTCGTTGTTACAGAGAAGATAAATGGTGCAGAAAGGAGTTCAGCTGGGCCAGGAAACCCTTTCTTGTTCGATCTGTCTGAAACTACTGAATGATACAGTGACTGTTCCCTGTGGACACAGCTACTGCATGAACTGTATTAAAAGCCACTGGGTTAAAAGGGGATGAGAAGATTTATGTATGTTAATCACATGAACTGTCAGGTGACCTCAGGGGTTTTGTCTATGTGGAAGCGTGTCTCCTCACTTGTTCATGTCTGATGAAGGGCGAGGGCGATTATTCCCATGAAAAGTTAAATGGAGCAGATTCTGGAGAGGGACTTAGTCGTCCTCTGTCTTTAACAGCAACTGTAACAACCAGATTTCCCCCTGGGATTAATAAAGTGTTTCTGATTCTGAGTGTTTTTCCCTCCCGGACCCTGACTGGTGGATGATTCCAGAGCAGAGGGGCCTGTTATCAAACCACTTGCTGAGACTCCTCAGATATCCGGACCACGTCAGGCCTGAGGGTGGTATCAGCTACAATGTCCAGTAACCTCAGCTGTCTCCAGATGCATTGTTTCTTAAACCAGTAGAACAGGTTCAACTTTTATCATTTGTAAATTTTTAGGTTTTCTCTGAGTTGGTAAGAATACCACTCTGCTGTTCGAAGCCCGCTCAATGTCTGTGATTGATCAAATGCTGCAAACTCCGCTCATTTATGTGAAAGCTGTCATGGAAACCCTCCATTTATGTATTTATCTGTTTTCTTTTTTCACACTGTGTTGAATAATTTGTTTTATAATTATCTGTCGTCTTAAGAAATGGAACAGTGTCCTCTCTCAAGTCCAACTATTACGACTGTTTGTTGTTTATGAGTCACACTGTCTCTTTAAAAAGCTGCTCTTTCAGGAACACAGTCAAACCTGAACATACGTCCTTCTGTCAGTTATCTCAGTGAACCGATGAAAGTTTTTTTTTCCTCCCTCCCCGTCACAGACCTGCAGGTATGAGGGTGGGTGTGAACTATAAACTGTAAACTACTGGAACTGAAAAACCTCATTCACTGCAGTAACTCAACAAGAGCAGACGGTTTTTGTCCATCAGAGCTCTGATTGTGTTTCTATCCAGAGAAAGAGGAACTGTTGGACCGTCACCATCACAGAGAGGAGAAATGGCTCAGAGAGGAAACCAACTGGACAGAGACAAAATCAGATGTCCCATCTGTCAGGATCTTGTTCCATCTCTTGTTCCATCTGTCTGGATCTACTGAAGGATCCGGTGAGTATTCCCTGTGGACACAGCTACTGTATGAAGTGTATTAAAAGACACTGGGATACACAGGATGAGAAGAGAGTCTACAGCTGCCCTCAGTGAAGACAGGACTTCACACCGAGGCCTGTGCTGGTGAAAAACACCATGTTAGCAGATTTAGTGGAGGAGCTGAAGAAGACTGGACTCCAAGCTGCTCCTGCTGATCACTGCTATGCTGGACCTGAAGATGTGGCCTGTGATGTCTGCACCGGGAGGTAACTGAAAGCCTGTAAGTCCTGTCTGCAGTGTCTGGCCTCTTACTGTGCGAATCACCTCCAGCCTCATTTTAAAGTACCTGCATTTAAGAAACACAAGCTGGTGGAGCCCTCCAAGAAGCTCCAGGAGAACGTCTGCTCTGCTTAAACAACAACAAAAAAGCAATTGAAAGAGAAGCAAAAAATTTAATACACCGCTCGTGACACACAATGTCCCAAAGAAAAGAGAATCTTCTTCAGAAGAACCTCTGTAAGGATTACAAATTTGCATTACTGTGTATAAATAGCGCAATAAAAGCTGGTTTATTAAGGCCTCACACGGGGCACCACAATGTGGGGATTTTGCATGAGCTAATATACAGTCAACAATATGTTGGCTTTGATGGTGTAAAAATTTGGTCATCAAATTAACATTAATAACAATCTTTATTTAATTGTGAATACAAATCAACACTTTTATTAAACTGACTTTATTAAACCCCAGGATTTAACTGTTTAAATGCTCCTGTGACAGTCTGTTTTCTGGAGTTTGGAAGTTTTATTCCTTCTGTGGTGTGAATGCAGGATTAAACCAGTTCTTTCAGGTGTCACTGAAAACGCCAATGCGTCAATTAGTTACAGCTGCCTGCTGATTCACCAACTTGTTGCTACTCGCTTTTGCTGTATGTGGGAAGATTGATATCAGTATGAGTATGAGAAGAGTGCCTGTCTGCCTGCCCGCCCTGCATGCTCTGGGTGTGAGAGAGCGTGAAGGCGGAGAGCAGGCTTCAGTTTTTCATACATATCAGCAGAATAATTGAAGACAAGAATAAGAATTGCATTAATCTGCACTGAGAGTGCTCATCGTCATCACAAGCTCCTTCAGAAAACATTGGTGGAGGCAAAGTGGCGCATATGCAGTGAGCATCACAAATAACTTTCCCAGCATGCAACACAGACATCATGCCCTTCATAAGGCCTGCATTGCTGGCATTGCACTTTGAAAACAGAGCAGCGTCTAATATGTTGTAGAAACAACACTGAATACAGGGGGTAAATGTGGTTTAGTGGTAGAGTTGGTCGTCTATCAACAAGAAAGTCGGGGTTTGATCCCCAGTTCCTGCAGGTACATGTGTCCTACAAAGAAGGATGGTATTTAAAGATTATTTTACATTTCAAACTTCATACTGTGAAGAGGATGTGAGTTTGAAAGCAGGATGATTGTCAATAAACTAAATGAGCTTGTAATGAGGTGTCATTTTTTTACAGAGTCATTCAGTCATCACAGTCTACAAGTTAGCTGCAGAGCCTGATCATGTGGTGCATTCAGGTCCTGTGGGGATTCAGAGCTGTTAAAATGAGCTCACATGTTTAGTTTGTTGAAGTGCTGTTACTCTAAATGATGTTAAAAAGAATTACAGGGCTGTCTTAAAATGATCCTCATTGAAACAGACTGAACTTTAAGGACTGAAGAAGAGCTCATTTCAGAAACAAGAAAACCTTCTCCAAACTCTCTGATTCAAACAAGAGTTCATCTTCTACAATCTGAGCTGAGAAGTGTTTTTAAAAGAGAAATGTTCTCTGTTGTTAACTAGTCTCTCTCTCTCTCTCTCTCTCTCTCTCACACACACACACACACACCGCTCCTCGTCCTGGAACCAATCAGAGCTTGTTAACCCCTCCCTCTTCTTCCTGCTCTCACACACAGCCAGCTCCACTCTGACTCTGTATTTCCTGGTTCCCTCCCCTTCATATCTACAAGTTGAGGATGGGTGTAACCAACAAGAGCTGCACAGTCACTGAACAAACACATGCTGTTTAGATCAGAGGTCAAACCAGTTTGATTTCTCAGGAAGTGAAACTCAGACAGTCGTTGTTTCCGAGACGAGAAATGGCGCAGAAAGGAGTTCAGCTGGGAAAGGAAATGCTTTCTTGTTCCATCTGTCTGGATCTACTGAAGGATCCGGTGACTATTCCCTGTGGACACAGTTACTGTATGAAGTGTATTAAAAACCACTGGGATACACAGGATGAGAAGAGAGTCTACAGCTGCCCTCAGTGCAGACAGGACTTCACACCAAGGCCTGTCCTGGTGAAAAACACCATGTTAGCAGATTTAGTGGAGGAGCTGAAGAAGACTGGACTCCAAGCTGCTCCTGCTGATCTCTGCTATGCTGGACCTGAAGATGTGGCCTGTGATGTCTGCACCGGGAGGAAACTGAAAGCCTGTAAGTCCTGTCTGCAGTGTCTGGCCTCTTACTGTGAGAATCACCTCCAGCCTCATTTTAAAGCACCTCCATTTAAGAAACACAAGCTGGTGGAGCCCTCCAAGAAGCTCCAGGAGAACGTCTGCTCTCGTCATGATGAGGTGATGAAGATGTTCTGTCGCACCGATCAGCAGTCTATCTGTTATCTCTGCTCTGTGGACGAACACAAAGGTCACGACACAGTCTCAGCTGCAGCAGAAAGGAGCAAGAAGCAGAGAGAGCTCGAGGTGAGTCGACAAAACATCCAGCAGAGAATCCAGGACGGAGAGAAAGATGTGAAGCTGCTCCTACAGGAGGTGGAGGCTATCAATGGCTCTGCTGATAAAACAGTGGGGAACAGTGAGAAGATCTTCACTGAGCTGATCCGTCTCATGGAGAAAAGACTCTCTGATGTGACGCAGCAGGTCAGATCCCAGCAGCAAACTGAAGTGAGTCGAGTCAGAGAGCGTCAGGAGAAGCTGGAGCAGGAGATCACTGAGCTGAAGAGGAAAGACGCTGAACTGGAGAAGCTCTCACACACACAAGATCACAACCAGTTTCTACAGGACTACCCCTCAGTGTCAGCACTCAGTGAATCTACACACTCATCCAGCATCAAGATCCGTCCTCTGAGGTACTTTGAGGAAGTGACAGCAGCTGTGTCAGAAGTCAGAGATAAACTACAGGACGTCCTGACAGACAAATGGACAAACATCTCACAGACACTGACTGAAGTGGATGTTTTACTGTCACAACCAGAACCAGAACCAGAACCAGAGCCCAAGACCAGAGCTGAGTTCTTAAGATATTCATGTGACATCACACTGGATCCAAACACAGCACACACACAGCTGTTATTATCTGATGAGAACAGAAAAGTAACATTAATGAGAGAAGAACAGTCTTATTCTAGTCACCCAGACAGATTCACTGCTTGGTATCAGGTCCTGAGTAAAGAGAGTCTGACTGGACGTTGTTACTGGGAGGTGGAGTGGAGAGGAAGAGGAGTTTGTGTAGCAGTCACATACAAGAATATCAGCAGAGCAGGGAGAGCAGATGAATGTTGGTTTGGACGTAATGACAAATCTTGGAGGTTAGATTGTGACAACAACTTTTGGTCTAACAATGTCAGGACTCCTGTCTCAGGTCCTCGGTCCTCCAGAGTAGGAGTGTACCTGGATCACACAGCAGGTATTCTGTCCTTCTACAACATCTCTGAAACCATGACTCTCCTCCACAGAGTCCAGACCACATTCACTCAGCCTCTACATGCTGGACTCTGGTTTTGTAATGTTGGAGACTCCGCTGAGTTGTGTAAACTGAAATAGACAGAAGTCATTAAGGAGACAGATGTTTAACTTGCTCGTCACCTGTCAATCAAACTTTATGGGCGGTACTTTGACCTCTTCTCGTCTGTTCTGTAAATGTTTGAGTGTCTTTAAGTGACGCTCCTTCCTGTGTCTGTTTAGCCGTGGACTCTTTCGCTGCTCACCATGACTTTTGTTCACCTGAACTGACATTTCTCTGTGTGAAAACATCAACTTCTCTCTGCTCTCCATGTTTGATTATTTGTATTCATACATTTATATGCTGTTGTTTCTGTTCTGATTCAGAGTCTGAAGAGAGAGAGAGAGCAGCAAACTTTTCTTTAATGCTGATTTTCTCTTCTCACCACTTTGAACATTTGTAGAAAATCTATAAAATCCCACTTAAAGAAACGAGTTAGTCAGAATAAATGTTGTTCATATTCAAAGTGATGTAAAAATGTCCTCTGAGGTGTTTTAAAAATGTAATCCTCCTGATTAAATCAATAAGGAGATAAATCCTGGTTTTCTGTGAGCAGAGATTCTGATCAAACAAAGTGATTGTGTGGATGAAGTGAATGTGTTCATGAAATGATTGAAGGAGAGACATTGAACACACTTTACTGATTTGATTGAAGGAGCCATAATGTGTGTTTTTACCTCTGTTGATTATTTGTTATATTTTGCTCCTTATATGGGTTTGATATAGTTTCCAGTAATTAGCAGTGGGCGTGGCTTACTTTAATTTTACCTGTGTGTTTGGGGTGACGGGAGTGAGTTTGAAATCTTTTTCTGTTGACTGTCATTGTTATCGTAATCATCTTCATCTTTTGGACCTTTTGTTTAGAAATACTGTTTTTCCCTTTTTTGTTGAATAAATCTACAAACATATCTGGACTTTTGGATTTTGTATACAAACGAGTCACAGGTACAAAAACACTTTGTCTCATCTGAAGCCGGCACAATATTTCATTTACCTTTATTTATTCTCCAGGAATCATTGAGGGCAGCTCCTCATTTACAATGATGTGGAGAGTACAGTTAGAAGATAAAACAAAACAATCGAAATGAATACAAAGAGTATAAAACAGGAATAATAAGCAGCAAAACAGACAACTAATAACATTTGCACTCGTGGGGACAATAATTTGTCATCATGTTTTTGAATTGACCTACACTAACCATTGCATTGAGATTCAGTGTGCTCTGTATAGTGATATTTAAATCTCTCTTTACTGATGCTGTCTGAAGTTGACAACAAATGAGAAAAAAACAACTAGTGAAGCTCACCACCAGAGGGCGCCTTCATCCTGCTAACCAGGGACGTAACACACGACTCCACTTTTGAACCTGACGTCAGTGTGTGAGTAAATGAATCATGGGAAATGAGGTCAAAACACCCCTGGATGAGTCCATTCTTCTCTATAGGAGGTGTCACTTTTTAGTTAAATAAAATAATTTCATACTTATTTTTCATGACGTGACCTCACACCTGTGAAGATAACACTTCCACATTTTACCTCAGCATGATGAATTACAGTGCTGAAGCTCTGTTCTGACTTTTTTTTCTTTTAAAATGCTCGATTAACATTGAAGACATAAAAACGATTAATTGAAACGTGTGCAAATATTATGTGACTCAATCAATTTTGATGCGTCTGTTTGTGAGATAAACAGAACAACAACAACAATGAAGAAGGCAGATTTAAAGCCACACTGTCAGTAATAATGTTTCAGGTATGTGAAGTAGATGGAGGTAGAAGTTGAGGCCTGTGTGTATAATCAGCACAGTGCTAATGATGGAGGACGGTCACATGGGAGTCGTCACCCCCCGGTGGTCTGCGGGTCCTTGGGACCACATATTCCAAGGTGGGAATGTTGCTTGAGTTGTTTTGAGAGATGATTGAAAACAGTGTTGTTGTTTGGTGATACATGGTGTCTTAGACCACCACTTTTGTTAAGACACGGGTTTTTTTTAACCTCAACATTGATGGCTTTTTAAAACCTTTTTCAAACCAACAGTCGTCCCTGTCGAGGATAAACACCTTGTCATCACGTGGACAGCAGAATCCTGATCTGAAGGGCTGGATCTCATATGCTGTGCCATGTGTTAATTAAATTGATGTTGTTTAGCCTTCATCCAGTGCAATGATAAACGCACAACAGATATTTAATGATGGAGAAACCTCGACACAATGACATTGCACAGCAAGGGAAATCCAGCTTTTTAGGACAGGATGTTTTTTGTCTGTAGGACAGGATGTTTTTTGTCTGTAGGACAGGATGTTTTTTGTCTTTAGGACAGGATGTTTTTTGTCCAACAACAATGTAAAATGCAATAGTTGCAATTATGGTTTACTCGTTGCCTTTCTAAGTATGCAGAGCAAGTTGCGTTCCGAATATAAACTTTGTCATTGAGCTTTTAGGAGTTTATTAGCAGACACGTGTTGCTAAGTGCTACGGGGTTTCCCATGTGTTCTGTTAACAGGGGACTGGAGACCTGTGTGAGAAAGAACCGCATGTCACAGAAATGTCTTTTTGATTTGTGCAGATGCTGCAGCCAGCTCAGTTCTTATTAAATGAGAAGTTGCCAGCACATTAGACTTAGACTGAACTTTATTGATCCTTTGGGATGACTCCCTCAGGAAATTTAGTGGTCCGAGTCCTCCATCTTTCATCAACATCACAACAGAACACAACGCAGATATCACGACCAGTAACGGATGTGCATCCAGAGAAGTTTAGAACTTCAGCAGGACAGAAACACACCCGTTACACACACGCAAAAACACAACTAACACACAACTTGATGTCTGCTCTGCTTAAACAACAACAAAAAAGCAATTGAAAAAGAAGCAAAAAATAGAATACACTGCTCGTTACACACAATGTCCCAAAGAAAAGAGAATGTTCTTCAGAAGAACCTCTGTAGGATTACAAATTTGCATTAATGTGTATAAATAATGCAACAAAAGCTGGTTTATTAAGGCCTCACACGGGGCACCACAATGTGGGGATTTTGCAAGAGCTAATACAATCAACATTTATGTTGGGTTTTATGGTGTAAAAATGTGGTTATCAAATAAACATTAATGATAATCTTTATTTAATCATGAATACAAATCAACACTTTTATTAAACGGACTTTATTAAACCTCAGGATTAAACTGTTTAAATGCTCCTGTGACAGTCTGTTTTCTGGAGTTTGGAAGTTTTTTTCCCTTCTGTGGTGTGAATGCAGGATTAAACCAGTTCTTTCAGGTGTCACAGAAAACGCCAAAGAGTCAATTAGTTACAGCTGCCTGCTGATTCACCAACTTGTTTCTACTCGCTTTTGCTGTATGTGGGAAGACTGAAATCAGTATGAGTATGTGAAGAATGCCTGTCTGCCTGCCCGCCCTGCATGCTCTGGGTGTGAGAGAGCGTGAAGGCGGCGAGCAGGCTTCAGTTTTTCATACATATCAGCAGAATAATTGAAGACAAGAATAAGAATTGCATTAATCTGCACTGAGAGTGCTCATCGTCATCACAAGCTCCTTCAGAAAACATCGCTAGAAGCAAAGTGGCGCCTGTGCAGTGAGCCTCACAAATAACTTTCCCAGCATGCAACACAGACATGATGCCCTTCATAAGGCCTGCATTGCTGGCATTGCACTTTGAAAACAGAGCAGCGTCTAATATGTTGTAGAAACAACACTGAATAAAGGGGGTAAATGTGGTTTAGTGGTAGAGTTGGTCGTCTATCAACATGAAAGTCGGGGTTTGATCCCCAGTTCCTGCAGGTACATGTGTCCTACAAAGAAGGATGGTTATTATTATAAATTTCAAACTTCATACTGTGAAGAGGATGTGAGTTTGAAAGCAGGATGATTGTCAATAAACTAAATGAGCTTGTAATAAAGTGTCATATTTTTACAGAGTCATTCAGTCATCACAGTCTACAAGTTAGCTGCAGAGCCTGATCATGTGGTGCATTCAGGTCCTGTGGGGATTCAGAGCTGTTAAAATGAACTCACATGTTTAGTTTGTTGAAGTGCTGTTTCTCTAAATGTTGTTCAAAAAAGAATTACAGGGCTGTATTAAAATGATCCTCATTGAAACAGACTGAACTTTAAGGACTACAGAAGAGCTCATTTCAGAAACAAGAAAACCTTCTCCAAACTCTCTGATTCAAACAAGAGTTCATCTTCTACAATCTGAGCTGAGAAGTGTTTTTAAAAGAGAAATGTTCTCTGTTGTAAACAAGTCTCTCTCTCTCTCTCTCACACACACACACACACACACACACACACACACACACACACACACCGCTCCTCTTCCTGGAACCAATCAGAGCTTGTTAACCCCTCCCTCTTCTTCCTGCTCTCACACACAGCCAGCCCCGCTCTGACTCTGTATTTCCTGGTTCCGTCCCCTTCATATCTACAGTTTAATGATGGGTGTAACCAACAAGAGCTGCACAGTCACTGAACAAACACATGCTGTGTAGATCAGAGGGGAAACTAGTTTGATTTCTCAGGAAGTGAAACTCAGACATTCGTTGTTGCCGAGAGGAGAAATGGCGCAGAAAGGAGTTCAGCTGGGAAAGGAAATGCTTTCTTGTTCCATCTGTCTGGATCTACTGAAGGATCCGGTGACTATTCCCTGTGGACACAGTTACTGTATGAAGTGTATTAAAAACCACTGGGATACACAGGATGAGAAGAGAGTCTACAGCTGCCCTCAGTGTAGGCAAACCTTCACACCGAGGCCTGTCCTGGTGAAAAACACCATGTTAGCAGATTTAGTGGAGTAGCTGAAGAAGACTGGACTCCAAGCTGCTCCTGCTGATCACTGCTATGCTGGACCTGAAGATGTGGCCTGTGATGTCTGCACCGGGAGGAAACTGAAAGCCTGTAAGTCCTGTCTGCAGTGTCTGGCCTCTTACTGTGAGAATCACCTCCAGCCTCATTTTAAAGCAGCTCCATTAAAGAAACACAAGCTGGTGGAGCCCTCCAAGAAGCTCCAGGAGAACGTCTGCTCTCGTCATGATGAGGTGATGAAGATGTTCTGTCGCTCTGATCAGCAGTCTATCTGTTATCTCTGCTCTGTGGACGAACACAAAGGTCACGACACAGTCTCAGCTGCAGCAGAAAGGAGCGAGAAGCAGAGAGAACTCGAGGTGAGTCAACAAAACATCCAGCAGAGAATCCAGGACGGAGAGAAAGATGTGAAGCTGCTCCAACAGGAGGTGAAGGCTATCAATGGCTCTGCTGATAAAACAGTGGGGAACAGTGAGAAGATGTTCACTGAGCTGATCCGTCTCATGGAGAAAAGACGCTCTGATGTGAAGCAGCAGGTCAGATCCCAGCAGCAAACTGAAGTGAGTCGAGTCAGAGAGCGTCAGGAGAAGCTGGAGCAGGAGATCACTGAGCTGAAGAGGAAAGACGCTGAACTGGAGAAGCTCTCACACACACAAGATCACAACCAGTTTCTACAGGACTACCCCTCATTGTCAGCACTCAGTGAATCTACACACTCATCCAGCATCAAGATCTGTCCTCTGAGGTACTTTGAGGACGTGACAGCAGCTGTGTCAGAAGTCAGAGATAAACTACAGGACGTCCTGACAGACAAATGGACAAACATCTCACAGACACTGACTGAAGTGGATGTTTTACTGTCAGAACCAGAACCAGAACCAGAGCCCAAGACCAGAGCTGAGTTCTTAAGATATTCATGTGACATCACACTGGATCCAAACACAGCACACACACAGCTGTTATTATCTGATGAGAACAGAAAAGTAACATTAATGAGTGAAGAACAGTCTTATTCTAGTCACCCAGACAGATTCACTCATTGTGCTCAGGTCCTGAGTAAAGAGAGTCTGACTGGACGTTGTTACTGGGAGGTGGAGAGGAGAGGAGAAGGAGTTTATTTAGCAGTCACATACAAGAATATCAGCAGAGCAGGGAGCTCAGATGAATGTTTGTTTGGCTGTAATGACAAATCTTGGATGTTTGTTTGTTACAACAGCAGTTATATCTTTTGTTACAACAAAGTAAAAACTCCTGTCTCAGGTCCTCGGTCCTCCAGAGTAGGAGTGTACCTGGATCACAGAGCAGGTATTCTGTCCTTCTACAGCATCTCTGAAACCATGACTCTCCTCCACAAAGTCCAGACCACATTCACTCAGCCTCTACATGCTGGACTCTGGCTATGTTATGATGATGGAGACTCTGTTGAGTTGTGTAAACTGAAATAGACAGAAGTCATTAAGGAGACCGATGTTTAACTTGTGAAGTGTATTTTACATGCGATATAATGTAATATAAATAAGTATGTGAAGTGTAAGTATGCTGCTGAAACATGTGGGACAAATGGTGTTCTTAAGGTTAGAGATTGGTTTAACATCAAAGACAATGAAGGGCTCTATGTGGGGTCATTCCTTAAAGACTGTGATAGATAAACAATTTAGTATTGAAATGAGAACAGACCCTTAGGATATATTGGGGGAGAGAAGACACCCTATGGTGTTTTGTAACCTTTGAAGCCAGATGTCCTGAGGAACCACAGGGGGTGCAGGACTGTAGGAGAGGCACACCTGAATGATCAAAGCCTAAATAGAGTCGTAAATGTTCTGATGTTGTTGACCAATGCTGCATAAATACTAGGGTCTTTTCTTTGTTCGAGAGGGATCACAATTGGCTGGTGACTCTCCCAGGTAACATGGCTAACCTGGACTGATGCTGTTTTTGTAAATAAATGTCTTATATTACAAGCAAGTCAGTGTCAGCGGCTATTTCTTTATCATCTACACATCATCGTCAAAGGAGGACTTGAGAAACTACATTTTTGGCGTTGTCGGCTGGATCTGTTTGGAACGTTTTTGCAGCTACAACTGAAGCTTCTTCAATTCTGCGGCATTTTGGGTGAGTGAACACATGTCAGAGTGCTAATTTTTTGTTGAAGTAGTTGTGCTGGCTCCACTGTCAATGAACTTGGAGTGAAAAGAGATGATGTGTCGACATTTGAAGTAATTTCTGTCTAAATTGAGATTTCTTGGGGAACAAGAAAGAAGGAAAATATATTTTTTGAAAATATATAGAGAGTTAATGCAGAACTAGTAATAAGGAAGTTAAAAAACTATGCAAGAGTTTGAATCAGGGCGCAGATCTTCATAACAGTAAGACATGTGTACATTAGCTTCTGAGTGAAAGTTGGCATTAATGAGGAATTGGCGTAAAATTTTTTAAAAAGGGATAATAATTTTAGTCATGAAAATTGGAATAAAATAAAACAAAAAGTTCAAAAGAGAGTTAAAGTAATCAAAGATTACTTAAGGATTAAAGTGCAGATACTTAAGAAGTATAAAGTTGGAAAGAGTATGCAGTGTGAAATGGTGCTCTAAAAAGTAAGTAAAAGTAAGAAGTTTGTAAAAAGCATGCAGTGAAAATGATCATTTAAAAATGAGTTGTGAAAAGGTTGACTAAAGTAAAACTTTGGTGATAAAGTAGAGGAACAGAGAAAAGAGATCGACTTTAAAAGTTAAAGTAAAATGGAATGCATTCTTGGAGTTTGTATGTGAGAATGTAGGCTGCAGGACAGTCTTTTTGTTCGTTTAGTTGTGTGTTGAGCTCTGTGTAATGTCTGTGTTTGTATGTATTTGATCAAATAGAATTGATTTATTATGTAACATATATGTAGAAGATTGACTAAAGGACATTTGGTAAAGTCATGAGGAGAGACATTTTTTGTTTCTTCAGTGTTTAAATACCTATGAGCCCCTTATAGGACTTTGTTTAACCAGATAAAAGTATGAGCCTAAAAAAGGGGACATTTCTATATTTTGTAAAGTATATGAGCCTTTGTTTCAAAGGACATTTATACATTAGATAAAAATATGAGCCTTTGTTGAGTCTGAGGAGAAGTGGAGAGATCAGCAAGGACAGTTTGTTTTAGTTGTGTATATATTTAGGTAGAGTAGAGGAAAGGATTTTCTGTTGAGGTGTGTTTGGGTTGCTGTGTGGTTTCTCTCTTTTTCTTTTTCTGTCTGTTTGTGTGTATGTGTGATTTTTGTTGTGCTGGTTTGACCTGACTTTAAGAGGATCTTTAGACAGGATGCTCACTCTCTGATAGTCAGCTCATACTGGAAGTTGTTGCTAAATTTAAGAGGTGGAGCAAGAGGAGGTGCTTTAAATGTGTTAGGGAGTGCTCTGCTTCTGAGAAAGGAGAGAGAGCCCATCCCTTTTTTCCCTTTGTTAGTTAAGGAGAGATCAGAGGGAATGATATGTTCTTTAGGGGTTTAAATATAAAATAAGATTAAGAAAAGATCAATTTCACCCTAGATTAAACTTTAAGAATTTACACAGTTATTCCACATTCTGAAAATGAACCACTAAAAAAAAGAAAAAAAAAAGTTTATTTTTTATTTTTTGGGAAATAAATAGTCATTGTAATATCAAAACATTGTTTATATCTGAAGTTTAAATATTGCATTGTGTTTTTAGAGTGATTAAGACATTAACCTTCTGTTTTATTTTCTCTATTTCTGTTGTCTGAGAGCTGGAGTAAAAGCAGTGGCAGATGAGAGGACACCATGCAGTGATTCATGGACACTGAAGCTTTGCAGATAACAACTCATAGGAATCCTGAATTCAGCTTGATCAAGGCCACTACCGTTTTATTCACAAACTCTTTCAACAGACACCTGCATTTATCTATGAGCGCATACATTTGCGCAACTAGTAGTTTATGATATGTTTGGTTGGTTTTCGCATATTGGATTATGGTAAATTAAAGGGTAATTTTTTAGGAGGAATCTTGGCAACAGACTGATGCATCTGGTTGATTAATGAAGCAGTGTTGGTTTGTTTGCTTATTGTGTTGGAAAGTTAATTTGATTCAAAGGTGTTGAATGCTGTGAATATTGGTTTCATTGTCTGAGGAAGGTTTAGTTTGATGTGAGTTGTCTTGAGATGGAACGTTGATTCTATTTCCATAGTTTATAGATAATTGGATGTGATTAGATGTGTTAGGTGATACATAAGCAATTGTACTTTCATAGTAGGAAGTTTTTTGTCTCTTTTTGGAGTTGTTTTTAAGTGTGGTAGCAGAGTGCTATATTTGGTGTTTTACGTCTGGTATATTGATACTAGATGCTTTCAATTTTGCTTAGGATCAATAATTTGTCTATCTATCTAGTTTTTGATTAACATTGTTTGATTTATATTTAAATGAAATAAGAGGATCAGTCTAATGTCAAAGATGAGTACTAAAATTACGCAAGCAGTCACTTCTGTTGATGTGCAGAAGACTAATCCACTTGATAAAAATGTTGTAAAAATGTTGCAAAAATGGAGCAAGCATTGGTCTGACATTGACAAACTCTGGCCAAAAGAAGGGACTTTGAAACCAGATGAGATTAAAACAATGCAGGTCCTTGTGTCCACTTATAAAGTAAATCAGAAGAAAGGAAGGGAAGGAGGAAATTGATCATCCAGTCTGCTTCTTCTCCCATAAGTTCAAACGTCATCAGTTAAATTACTCCATCATTGAGAAGGAGACATTGGCGCTTATTTGGGCTCTACAGTTCTTTGAGGTGTATGTAAGTTCAGGGACTGCACCGGTTACAGTATTTACCGACCATAACCCCCTGACTTTTCTGTCTAGCATGCAGAACAGCAATCAGAGGTTGATGCGCTGGTTACTATTTTTACAGCCCTACAACTTCAATATCTGTCACATCAAGGGCAGGGATAACGTGATGGCAGATGCTCTTTCTCGAGCAGTAACTTGATTCTTACTTTGACCCATAAGGGGTCTCCGCTTTTTTTATGGGGGGAGGTGTGACGGCCCCTGTTTTTGCTTGGTACTGTTTTTGGTTTGTGTTTCAGTTTGTTGGCGTCATCTGGTGGTTGGAGGTGGCATGCCTGCTGGTTGTTTGGAGACCAGCACCTACTGTTGATTGCAAATGAAGTACAGCTGAGTTGGAGGGCATATAAGCCAGGCTGCCAAGGCTTTCTCTCTCTCACTCATCAGTGGACCACCAAGATCAACAACCTGCTACATGTGTTTTGGGGTGATTGTATAATAAATATCCCTTAAAAGCAAACTGGCTGTGTGGTTCTCCACTATTTGTTAGGACCTCAACGAGTTGGTCGTAACAAGAAGCATACGCTGAAGTCGAGCAGGTGCACAAGAGATGGGTTTCTTTAGTATCGATTCCAAAGGCTTATGGTCAGACTCGACAATAACATTTCTGCCATAAATGTAGGTGTGAAACCTCTTGCACCCGAAAAGCACTGCAAAAAGCTCCTTCTCAATCTGCGCATAGTTAACCTCGGTCGGGGTGAGTGACTTGGAAGCATATGCGATCGGTCGGCCTTCCTGCAGTAACACAGCTCCCAACCCGTGTTTTGACGCGTCCACCTGCAAGCGCACTTCCTTTTTAGTGTCGAAGTAACTCAGTACTGGGCCTGGTTCCCTGGTAATGAGCTCTTTCATTTGTTGGAATGCCTTTTCGTGGTTCTGGTCCCAAACAAATTCAACATCCTGTTTCAGTAGTTGGCGCAGTGGGGCGTTGACTTCGGACAGGCCTGGAACAAACCTGGACAGGTAGTTTGCCATGCCTAGGACAGTTTCAAGCTCGTTTTTGTTTTCAGGTGGCGGCATGTCTTTGATTGCCTGCACTTTCTTAGGATCAGGCTGGATGCCGTCACGTGTCAGTTTGTGTCCAAAGTAGCTCACCTCTGTTGCACTTACGACCCCTTTCTCTGGGTTCAGACGCACTCCGCGCTCCCTTGTACGTTCCAGCATGGCTCGGAGGTTGGCATCGTGTTCCTCTTTAGTCCTGCCGAACACCAAAATGTCATCAACAATAGCCGAAACACCATTAAGACCACTGTATGTTTCGTCTATTTTCCTCTGGAAAATGTCTTGAGCGGATATGATTCCAAAGGGCAGACGGAGAAAGCGGTATCTGCCGAAAATGGTGTTAAAGGTAGTGAGCAGGGATGACTCATACGTCAGTTTGATGTTCCAGTACCCTGAACGTGCGTCCATCACGCTGAAGTATTGTGCTCCGGCCAGCTTCGGGGTAACGTCGTCCAATGTGGGAAGAGGGTAGTATGGTCTTTTGATTGCTTTGTTTAGATCACGAGGGTCAAGACAAACTCTGAGCTTCCCACTGTGCCGTTTCTCTGCGACAACAAGTCCATTGACCCATTCTGTAGGCTCGTTTACTTTAGTGATGATGCCGTTTCGTTCCATGTCATCCAGCTCCTGTTTCAGGCGGTCTTTTAACATGAACGGTATTCTCCGTGGGGGATACACGACTGGAACAGCTGTGGGGTCTACATGCAGACTATATTCACCTGGGAATTTTCCTATCCCTTTGAAAACATCAGCAAATTCCTCCATGATGCTCTTGGTCCCACTAGTGGGTTCTACTGACATGACTAACTTGACAAGGTTAAGGTCAAGGCATGCCCTTAGCCCTAGAATTGGACGGGCTGCTGTGTTTACGATGTCAAATGTGAATGTATGGTGACTGCCTTTTCTGCTGCATTTCAGCTCACATGTGCCTTTGATGTCTAGTCTCTCACCACCATAGCCTGATAGAGCGCGTGTGGCTGGTCTCAGTTTGATATGCTTGAAAAGTCTATTGAAGAGCCAAACAGGGATAACGTTGGTGGTAGCTCCAGTGTCTACTTTAAATCGGATACTGTGTGACTGTGGGCCTACCTGCACATCTGCAAAAGCTTGTTCGTTGTTTTCCCCTTCATTTGTTTTAGTGATAGAGTCAATAAACAGCTCATCTGTGCCACTTGAATCGTGTTGCTCAACTGTGTGCACTTTGTTTAACTTGTATTGTGATGACTGACAAACCTTGGCGAAGTGATTCATCTTTTGACACTTTTGGTATTTTCACCCCTTAGCAGGACACTCCTCTTTATCACCGTGCTGCAGCGCACACCTCCCGCGTGTTTTCTTCAGGTAGTTACTGCTGTCAGTCTTTGGGTTTTTCTGCACGGTGTGCCTCCGCTTTGTGAAAATAGCATGTGCTGCCATAGGTGCTTGGGAACTTGGACGTGGGGCCACCATAGTCTTTAACTGGTCCTGCGCTATTTCATATGAGCGTGCAATGTCAATAGCTTTCTCCAGCGTAAGGTAGGAGCCTTGATTTAGCAACTTCTCCCTCACATGAGGCGAGTTCGTGGCGAACACGATCCTGTCGCGCACCATCTCAACACTGTTAGCATACCCGCATTGCTTCACGAGTAGCTTCAACTCAGTAACAAAATGTTCAAAGGGCTCGCCCTCGCTTTGGAGCCTCTCATTAAACTTGTATCTCGTAAATATCATGTTCGATTTGGGCTTTAGATACTCCTCAAACTTGCCATAATATGTGTCGAGCTTTTTAGCTTCATCAGTGGTCAAAGTCCAAGTCTTAAAAATATCTCTGCCTCGTTCTCCTACCCACAAAAGCAAATAGCTGCATTGGGTTGCTTCCTCCTTACCCCGTAGCGGTCCCAAAAACATGAGCTTGACGTGCTGCACGAATCACCGGGTAGGTTCACCGAATCCCAATCCATCTGCGGTGTAGGCACTCCCGACGGATTCATCCTGGGCTCTTTTTAGAAGCGTACGGTCCGACGAGTCTCTGACACCATGTAATGTTCTCTGTTGCATTAATAAGGACAACTTTGTGGAGATTCACGTTGCTCTTTATTGCCGTTCACTGTTGCCATCACGTTCTATTGTATACCGTCCTCCGAACTACAATACCCAGCATGCCTTGCTACTTCCACCTGGACTACGGTAAGTGTTGAGGGACAAACATGTTTCAGTAATACAACACCCCAGACACTGACTAGTAGATGACTCCAAAGGAGAGGGGCCTGATAGATTAAGGCTCCGCCTCCCATAGTACATTTAGACCAAGGGTCTCCAACAGGTAGCTCTGGGCAGGTTTTCAGTAGCTCGCCTTTAGGTTGACCGACTGTTGAAAAACGAACTAAAAAATCTGACGACAGTAAATGCACCTCTTCCCACTGTTCATATATTTGGCCTGTAAAAACAACTCTAAAGTAGTGAAGTGTATTCTTGGACTTTGATGTGAATTTAAGATTATTCATCAGCATTTGGCTTATTGCAATTTAAGACATGTAAAAACGGTAGCTTCATTCAGCTGATGTGTGCGATGTCAATTAATGCAAGCCATCAGTAGCTCTGGCTCTGTGTCAGAGCTTGTTCACCCCTCCCTCTTCTTCCTGCTCTCAAACACAACCAGCCACTCTGACTCTGTCTTTCCTGGTTCAATCCCCTTCAGATCTACAGGTTGAGACCCAGACAGTCGTTGTTGCAGAGAAGATAAATGGTGCAGAAAGGAGTTCAGCTGGGCCAGGAAACCCTTTCTTGTTCGATCTGTCTGTGACTGTTCCCTGTGGACACAGCTACTGCATGAACTGTAGTAAAAGCCACTGGGATAAAATGGGATGAGAAGATTTATGTATGTCAACCACATGTCCTGTCAGGTGACCTCAGGGGATTTGTCTTTGAGGACACTCGTCTTCTAACTTGTTCATGTCTGATGAAGGGCGAGGGCCTGAAACATTACATGTGGTGACCATTCCCATGAAAAGTTAAATGGAGCAGATTCTAGTGAGGCACTTAGTCTTCCTCTGTCTTTCAGAGTGACTGTAGCAACCACATTTCCCCCTGGGATTCATAAAGTGTTTCTGATTCTGAGTGTTTTTCCCTCCTGGACCCTGACTGGTGGATGATTCCAGAGCAGAGGGGCCTGATATCAAACCACTTGCTGAGACTCCTCAGATTTCAGGACCACGTCAGGCCTGAGGGTATCAGCTATAATGTCCAGGATCCTGAGCTGTCTCCAGATGCATTGTTTCTTAAACCAGTTCACTTAAACAGGTTCAACTTTTGTCATTTGTAAATATGTAAGTTTTCTCTGAGTTGGTAAGAACACCACTCTGCTGTTAGAAGCCCGCTCAATGTCTGTGATTGGTCAAATGCTGCAAACTCCGCCCATTTATGTGAAAGCTGTCGTGAAAACCCTCCATTTATGTATTTATCTGTTTTCTTTTTTCACACCGTGTTGATTAATTTGTTTTATCATTATCTGTCATCTTAAGAAATGAAACAGTGTCCTCTCTCAAGTCCAACTATTATTACTGTTTGTTATTTATGAGTCACACTGTCTCTTTAAAAAGCTGCTCTTTGAGGAACGCAGTCAAACCTGAACACCCGTCCTTCTGTCAGTGATCTCAGTGAACTGATGAAAATATTTCTCTCCTCCCTCCCCGTCACAGACCTGCAGGTATGAGGGTGGGTGTGAACTAAAAACTGTGAATTACTGGAACTGAAAAACCTCATTCACTGCTGTAACTCAACAAGAGCAGACGTTTTATTCTGATTGTGTGTCTATCCAGAGAAAGAGGAACTGTTGGACCGTCACCATCACTGATAGGAAAAATGGTTCAGAGAGGAAACCAACTGGACAGAGAAAAAATCTGCTGTCCCATCTGTCAGGATCTACTGAAGGATCCTGTGACTACTTCCTGTGGACACAGCTACTGCATGAAGTGTATTAAAAGACACTGGGATACAGAGGATGAGAAGAGCATCTACAGCTGCCCTCAGTGCAGAGAGGACTTCATACTGAGGCCGGTCCTGAAGAAAGACACCATGTTAGCAGATTTAGTGGAGGAGCTGAAGAAGACTGGACTCCAAGCTGCTCCTGCTGATCACTGCTATGCTGGACTTGAAGATGTGGCCTGTGATGTCTGCACCGGGAGGACACTGAAAGCCTGTAAGTCCTGTCTGCAGTGTCTGGCCTCTTACTGTGAGAAACACCTCCAGCCTCATTTAGAAGCAGATCCATTAAAGAAACACAAGCTGGTGGAGCCCTACAAGAAGCTCCAGGAGAACGTCTGCTCTCGTCATGATGAGGTGATGAAGATGTTCTGTCGCACTGATCAGCAGTCTATCTGTTATCTCTGCTCTGTGGAAGAACACAAAGGTCACGACACAGTCTCAGCTGCAGCAGAAAGGAGCGAGAAGCAGTGAGAGCTCGAGGTGAGTCGACAAAACATCCAGCAGAGAATCCAGGACGGAGAGAAAGATGTGAAGCTGCTCCAACAGGAGGTGGAGGCTATCAATGGCTCTGCTGATAAAACAGTGGGGAACAGTGAGAAGATGTTCACTGAGCTGATCCGTCTCATGGAGAAAAGACTTTCTGATGTGAAGCAGCAGGTCAGATCCCAGCAGCAAACTGAAGTGAGTCGAGTCAGAGAGCGTCAGGAGAAGCTGGAGCAGGAGATCACTGAGCTGAAGAGGAAAGACACTGAACTGGAGAAGCTCTCACACACACAAGATCACAACCAGTTTCTACAGGACTACCCCTCAGTGTCAGCACTCAGTGAATCTACACACTCATCCAGCATCAAGATCCGTCCTCTGAGGTACTTTGAGGACGTGACAGCAGCTGTGTCAGAAGTCAGAGATAAACTACAGGACGTCCTGACAGACAAATGGACAAACATCTGAAATAGAAATTTATAAAATCACTCTTAAAGAAATGAGTTAGTCAGAATAAATGTTGTTGTTCATATTCAAAGTGATGTAAAAATATCCTCTGGATGTTTAAAGAGCATATTGCAGGTTAAAAAAAATTTTTAATTAATATTTTATATAGTCTGTTAATGGCTGTAAAATAAGTAGGTTATTTTTTTAATATGTTCTACAACACATAAGTGCTCTAATTTAGAGGAGAAAGTGGCTGTTTTAGCATAGCCGTTTAGAACGTGCTTTTTTTTCAACAACGCGTCATATGACGTAACATGAGGGAGTCCCGTTCTCTGACTCTGCTTTGATCGGCTTTATGCGTCCGTGTATGAATGAATGAATGAAGCCTTTATTGCCCCTGGGGGAACTTGTCTTGCACCGAGAGCATCAAACACTTTACAAACAAACATTTAGAAGGCAGCACAAAAGAATTAAAGCACAAAAAAACAGGCTAAAACATGATTAAAGAGGAGTAATGATACGTGGTAGTGAGTGAGAACAGACAGGATGCCTCCCTGCTATAGTTTGTAACTTGAGCGGCGCACATTCAGGTGCACAGTGTAAGTGGCTTGATTATTCATAGTGTGTTTTGGTGAATTATTCTCACAACCTCAGAAACGATCGAACAGACACGTTGAATATTTCGGTATCAGACACAAAAACGTTTCCTTATTAATGATTTAAATCTCTGGCTGTTTAACATAAAATATTATATACGCAGACAGAAAGCGTTTAATGATTTGATCTGCTGGAATCCTCTGTTATATTCTCTAGTGTGAGCGTAATAGACACCGGACAGTCTGTTTTAATATATGTAGTCATACGATTTATTATAAATCCAACTCTGTTACAAGAGAGCGCGTGTATGTGTGCGTGTGTGTGTGTGTGTGTGTGTGTGCGCAGTGGGGAAAGACGGAACGCGCAGTTTGGAAACGAAACGAAACACAACCTTTACTTCTGTCGGTCCTTTATCCCATTAAAACTTTAAACTTTTTGTAGTAGCCTAATATATGTGCACGCATTAAACTGTGGAGAGTGTGTGTGTGTGTGTGTGTGTGTGTGTGTGTGTGTTTGTGTGTGCGCAGTGGGAAAAGACGGAACGCGCGGTTTGGAAACAAACAGAAACACAAGCTTTACGTCGGTCCTCTATCCAATTAAAACTTTAAACTTTTTGTAGTAGCCTAATATATGTGCACGCATTAAACTGTGGAGTGTGTGCGCTGTTGTGCATGTTTGTGTGGATTACGTGCGCCGTGATCCTGCACCATACACTGTATTTTCTATAACAACGTGAGCACTGGGCTGCATGAGGAATAAACAATTAAGACATGGTGCTGCATTTGCACAGGCCGTGTAATCGGGTTCTATGTCTGTCTGTCTGTCTCTCTCTCTCTCTCTCTCTCTCGCTCTCTCTCGCGCGCGCACAGCGCGGCACCGTAATACGTTGTACAGATTTGCCGTTTTTACAAGCAGCTCCCATACAATGTAAAGGTGAATGATCGTCACTTGCACCTTCTACAAATAGTTTTTTAATTGATTGAATGTGATTACAAACTTTACATATGCTGATGTGAACACAGCACTCGCCCATATATGGCGAGCTGACACCTGTCACTCAGCAGGACGCCTGCTCCGGGTCTCTCCTCACACCACAGCTTCTCTCCTGAGGCCGTTATTCCTCTAATCCTGCCTGTTTCTGCTCTCTATCACATCTAACAGGTTCAGAATAATAAGCCAGTGGACCATTATATGTAAAGGAATACATGTCTTCTTCCTCTTTATTGACGGGAGTGACACTCGGATCCATGATTTTCTATGTTAAACAGACGGGGATTCAGCGGGACTCCCTTATGTTACGTCACAGCCGAATGCGGAAGTAAAAAGCAAAGACGTGCGAAAACGTACTAAAACGTCTCCAGGAGACCCTGTGGGTTATTAATTTCAGAATTTCTTTAAAAACAGTATTGTTAACGTATTTTCCTATGATTAGTTAAGTTTTGTCTTTAACCTGCAATATGCTCTTTAAGTTGTTTTACAAAGTGAGAAGAATAGTCTTTACACTGATTATTAAAAGATGGTTTCTGACTAAAACTAAATGAACATTTGTTAAAGTTTCCTTTTTTGTGACAAAACGAAAACTACTTTACGATGAGCACATTTTTGATAAAGAAGTGTTAAACCCCCTCAGCTGTTCTAAAATCATTGTAAACCACAGCATTCATCATGAAAGGTGTGCGTGTATGGTGACTGCTACAGAGTCTCGTCTCATGCTCTCTCTCTGTGGTTCAGTGGAGCTCCGCCCCCTGGAGGTTCGGGTCTGATGTGTTTGTTTCTACTTCTTTGTTTTACTTACATGGTTACAGCAATCATATTTTAATATTGAATAATCACCACTAGAACAAATCATACAGAATATGAGCAGATTTGACCTCTGATTGCATGTAGATGGATGGGTGGAAGTGGTCTTCGTACACATTTTACATGATAAATGGAAACCTCAGTGGATTGTTGTTAGCAATGCTGTTAAGCTAAACCAAGCTAAATCAACAAGAGGAGGGTCTGATATAAATTTCCAAACAGGATCACTGCAGTCTGTCCTGAAAGCTAGGTACGATCATTCACACCTAAAGTCCTCTCAGGATTGGGAGAGGTCACTTCTCTCAGGCAACTCGCTATGCATCAATTGTGAGGTTACACTCTCAACTCGCTAAATAGCTACTTGTTGTCTCAAACAACAAAGTGCAGACAAAAATTAAACTACTCACTTATCCACACGCAAAAACACAACTAACACACAACTTGATGTCTGCTCTGCTTAAACAACAACAAAAATCAATTGAAAAAGAAGGAAAAAATTGAATACACCGCTCGTGACACACAATGTCCCAAAGAAAAGAGAATTTTCTTCAGAAGAACCTCTGTAAGGATTACAAATTTGCATTACTGTGTATAAATAATGCAACAAAAGCTGGTTTATTAAGGCCTCACACGGGGCACCACAATGTGGGGATTTTGCATGAGCTAATATACAGTCAACAATTATGTTGGGTTTTATGGTGTAAAAATGTGGTTATCAAATAAACATTAATGATAATCTTTATTTAATTATGAATATAAATCAACACTTTTATTAAACTGACTTTGTTAAACCTCAGGATTAAACTGTTTACATGCTCCTGTGACAGTCTGTTTTCTTGAGTTTGGAAGTTTTTTTCCAGCTTCGGTGTGAATGTGGGATTAAACCAGTTCTTTCAAGTGTCACAGAAAAAGCCAATGAGTCAATTGGCGCCTGTGCAGTGAGTGTCACAAATAACTTTCCCAGCATGCAACACAGACATCGTGCCCTTCATAAGGCCTGCATTGCTCGCATTGCACTTTGAAAACAGAGCAGCGTCTAATATGCTGCAGAAACAACACTGAATACAGGGGGTAAATGTGGTTTAGTGGTAGAGTTGGTCGTCTATCAACAAGAAAGTTGGGGTTTGATCCCCAGCTCCTACAGGCACATGTGTCCTACAAAAAAGGATGGTTATTATTTTAAATTTCAAACTTCATACTGTGAAGAGGATGTGAGTTTAAAAGCAGGATGATTGTCAATAAACTAAATGAGCTTGTAATAAAGTGTCATATTTTTACAGATTCATTTAGTCATCACAGTCTACAAGTTAGCTGCAGAGCCTGATCATGTGGTGCATTCAGGTCTTGTGGGGATTCAGAGCTGTTAAAATGAACTCACATGTTGAATTTGTTGAAGTGCTGCTACTCTAAATGATGTTAAAAAAGAATTACAGGGCTGTATTAAAATGATCCTCACTGAAACAGACTGAACTTTAAGGACTGAAAACCTTCTCCAAACTCTCCGATTCAAACAACAACATCTCATCCAATCTGAGATGAGAAGTGTTTTTACAAGAGAAATGTTCTCTGTTGTAAACAAACACACACACTCTCTCTCTCTCTCTCTCTCTCTCTCTCTCTCTCTCTCTCTCTCTCTCACCACTCCTCTTCCTGGAACCAATCAGAGCTTGTTAACCCCTCCCTCTTCTTCCTGCTCTCAAACACAGCCAGCTCCACTCTGACTCTGTATTTCCTGGTTCCCTCCCCTTCATATTTACAAGTTGAGGATGGGTGTAACCAACAAGAGCTGCACAGTCACTGAACAAACACATGCTGTGTAGATCAGAGGTCAAACTAGTTTGATTTCTCAGGAAGTGAAACTCAGACAGTCGTTGTTACCGAGAGGAGAAATGGCACAGAAAGGAGTTCAGCTAGACCGGGAGGCTTTCTCTTGTTCCATCTGTCTGGATCTACTGAAGGATCCGGTGACTATTCCCTGTGGACACAGTTACTGTATGAAGTGTATTAAAAACCACTGGGATACACAGGATGAGAAGAGAGTCTACAGCTGCCCTCAGTGCAGACAGGACTTCACACCGAGGCCTGTCCTGGTGAAAAACACCATGTTAGTAGATTTAGTGGAGGAGCTGAAGAAGACTGGACTCCAAGCTGCTCCTGTTGATCTCTGCTATGCTGGACCTGAAGATGTGGCCTGTGATGTCTGCACCGGGAGGAAACTGAAAGCCTGTAAGTCCTGCCTCTTCTGTTTGATCTCATTTTGTGAGAAACATCTTCAGCCTCATTATGATTCACCTGCTTATTCAAAACACAAGCTGGTGGAGCCCTCCAAGAAGCTCCTGGAGAACGTCTGCTCTCGTCATGATGAGGTGATGAAGATGTTCTGTCGCACTGATCAGCAGTCTATCTGTTATCTCTGCTCTGTGGACGAACACAAAGGTCATGACACAGTCTCAGCTGCAGTAGAAAGGAGCGAGAAGCAGAGAGAGCTCGAGGTGAGTCAACAAAACATCCAGCAGAGAATCCAGGACGGAGAGAAAGATGTGAAGCTGCTCCAACAGGAGGTGGAGGCTATCAATGACTCTGCTGATAAAACAGTGGGGAACAGTGAGAAGATGTTCACTGAGCTGATCCGTCTCATGGAGAAAAGACGCTCTGATGTGATGCAGCAAGTCAGATCCCAGCAGCAAACTGAAGTGAGTCGAGTCAGAGAGCGTCAGGAGAAGCTGGAGCAGGAGATCACTGAGCTGAAGAGGAAAGACGCTGAACTGGAGAAGCTCTCACACACACAAGATCACAACCAGTTTCTACAGGACTACCCCTCAGTGTCAGCACTCAGTGAATCTACACACTCATCCAGCATCAAGATCCGTCCTCTGAGGTACTTTGAGGACGTGACAGCAGCTGTGTCAGAAGTCAGAGATAAACTACAGGACGTCCTGACAGAGAAATGGACAAACATCTCACAGACACTGACTGAAGTGGATGTTTTACTGTCAGAACCAGAACCAGAACCAGAGCCCAAGACCAGAGCTGAGTTCTTACAATACTCATGTGACATCACACTGGATCCAAACACAGCACACACACAGCTGTTATTATCTGAATGGAACAGAAAAGTAACAGTAATGAGAGAAGATCAGTCTTATTCTAGTCACCCAGACAGATTCACTGATTATTGGCAGGTCCTGAGTAAAGAGAGTCTGACTGGACGTTGTTACTTGGAGATGGAGTGGAGAGGAGGAAGAGTTTGTGTAGCAGTCACATACAAGAATATCAGCAGAGCAGGGAACTCACTTGAATGTTTGTTTGGACGTAATGACAAATCTTGGAGGTTAGATTGTGACAACAACAGTTATAACTTTTGGTACAACAAAGTCAGCACTCCTGTCTCAGGTCCTCGGTCCTCCAGAGTAGGAGTGTACCTGGATCACAGAGCAGGTATTCTGTCCTTCTACAGCATCTCTAAAACCATGACTCTCCTCCACAGAGTCCAGACCACATTCACTCAGCCTCTACATGCTGGACTCGGGGTTTATAGTTGTGTTGGAGACTCTGCGGAGTTGTGTAAACTGAAATAGACAGAAGTCATGAAGGAGACAGATGTTTAACTTGCTGTGTTTCAAATCTTCAACTTGATTTTTATTCTTGCTCGTTGCTGAGATGTGATGGGCGTCACCTGTCAATCAAACTTAATGGGCGGTACTTTGACCTCTTCTCGTCTGTTCTGTAAATGTTTGAGTGTCTTTAAGTGACGCTCCTTCCTGTGTCTGTTTAGCCGTGGACTCTTTCACCGCTCACCATGACTTTTGTTCACCTGAACTGACATTTCTCTGTGTGAAAACATCAACTTCTCTCTGCTCTCCATGTTTGATTATTTGTATTCATACATTTATATGCTGTTGTTTCTGTTATGATTCAGAGTCTTCTCACCACTTTGAACATTTGTAGAAAATCTATAAAATCACACTTAAAGAAACGAGTTAGTCAGAATAAATGTTGTTCATATTTAAAGTGATGTAAAATGTCCTCTGAGGTATTTTAAAAAAGGTTGTTTGTTGTTTTGTCCATTTTCTCACCTCTGAAGATGATTAAACTGCTGCTCTAAATCTGAATCTGACTTGTGTTGTTGTCTTTCTTGAGGATTGTGAAGAGTCGGGGTCACTCATCGTGTTGTGTTCTGGTTCCTCTCTGGACCGGGGACAAAACACTGAAACAGCTTTGTCTCTGAGGAATGAGCAGAGCTTTTCTTTCCTACATTTATTGTGACCTGAATGCAGCATCAGAGTGACAGCTTGTTGTGAATCGTGTGAACAAACAGACATAATGTGTTTTAACAGATATTTAAATCTCTCTTTATTGATGCTGTCTGAAGCTGACAACAAATCAGAAAAAAAACAACTACTGAAGCTCACCACCAGAGGGCGCCTTCATCCTGCTAACTAGAGATGTAACAAACGACTCCACGTTTGAACCTGACTTCAGTGTGGGCCTAAATGAATCATGGGAAATCAAGTGTAAACATCATTGGACGAGTCCATTCTTCTCTTTAGGAGCGGTCACTTTTTAACAAACAGAGAAACAACAACAACAATGAAGAAGACAGATTTAAAGCCACTGTGTCAGTAATAATGTGAAAAGTATGTGTAGTATGATCAGTAACAGCTCAGAGTGAAAATAAACTGATCAGTCCATATTAACAACTGTAAAGATGATGAAACAAGGAGGACCGGTTCTGTTCATCATAGAGTTTTATATTCATGATAATGGATGGAAGGCTGATACAGCTGTAGGAGTTGGAGTCAGGAGGGGGAAGTGTTCATACCAGCAGGCCGTCCCTGTGATCGATGACGTGTAACCTGCAAAGACACGAGTAAGCTCATGAAACTCACATGGTACGTGAAGTTTTACACACAGTGACAAGCAGTAATGTGAATGCCCAGAGAGACAACAGCTCAAGGTGCCAGTTCCCCTGACAGCAGTCTGAGTTTACAGCAGCATAACTAAGGAGCTGGTCCTTACCTGTGCATGCCCTAACTATCAGCTTTATGAAAAAAGGAATGTTTCAAGCCTTCTATTAAAAGTACACTAGATATCTGTCCCCCAGACACTGACTAGTAGATGACTCCAAAGGAGAGGGGCCTGATAGATGAAGGCTCCACCTCTCATAGTACATTTAGACCAGAGGTCTCCAACAGGTAGCTCTAGGCAGGTTTTCAGTAGCTCGCCTTTAGGTTGACCGACTGTTGAAAAACGAACAAAAAAATCAGACGACAGTAAATGCACCTCTTCCCACTGTTCTTATATTTGGCCTGTAAAAACCACTCTAAAGTAGTGAAGTGTATTCTTGGACTTTGATGTGAATTTAAGATTATTCATCAGCATTTGGCTTATTGCAGTTTAAGACATGTAAAAACGGTAGCTTCATTAAGCTGATGTGTGCGATGTCAATTAATGCAAACCATCAGTAGCTCTGGCTCTGTGTCAGAGCTTGTTAACCCCTCCCTCTTCTTCCTGCTCTCACACACAGCCAGCTCCACTCTGACTCTGTCTTTCCTGGTTCAATCCCATTCAGATCTACAAGTTGAGACTCAGACAGTCGTTGTTGCAGAGAGGAGAATTGGCTCAGAAAGGAGATCAGCTGAGCCAGGATAAAGGAAAGATCAGCTGATTGGGGCTTCTCTTAAAACTTGGGTTCAGAAAAAAATCCAACCACCACTCGTGTGAATGTGTGAATCACGCAGGACTCGCAGGTTCCAGTTATAATGGTTTAATAAGAAATCGTGAAAGGGTGTACATACACAGGAATGTGTAAAATCTCTTGGCTGTGTATGTTTATGTGTATGGTTTCTAAAAGGAAATAAACGAGAGAAATATACAAAGTGTTAAGCTAATGAATTCCTTTCAGTATAAGAAACTAAATGACATTATATTCCAACACAACATGCTTAACATAACAAATAATGTTGGAAAGGTGCACTAAACAATTCAATGAAGCAATCAAATAAGCAGAGGCTCATTACAAACTTGAAAACTCTCTACGTCAACTCACGTGATCATAAAGATCCATATAAACATCAAACGTCAAGTGGCTAACTTTAACTTTCGATGATTTAGCATTGAGTAACTTTTAAATATACTCACATTCAGTGGACGCACACAAAACGTGAAAAAGAACAAAGTAGCACCCTTTCTGCTCCGTTGTCATCCTTGCAACTAAACTTCAAGCTCTCCGGTTTCTCTCCGTCAAAACACTGACGGACACTATGGAGCTGGAACCTACCACTGTTGGAGGGGAGGTTTGGAACAGTCCAACTTGAGCTGGCCTTTTTACCACAGGAAACCCTTTCTTGTTTGATCTGTCTGCATCTACTGAATGATACGGTGACTGTTCCCTGTGGACACAGCTACTGCATGAACGATATTAAAAGCCACTGGGATTAAAGGGGACGAGAAGAGTTATATATGTCAACCACATGAACTGTCAGGTGACCTCAGGGGTTTTGTATATGTGGAAGAGTGTCTCCTCACTTGTTCATGTCTGATGTAGGGCGAGGGCCTGAAATGTCACATGTGGCGATGATTCCCATGAAAAGTTAAATGGAGCAGATTCTGGTGTGCAGACTTAGTCGTCCTCTGTCTTTAAGAGAAACTGTAACAACCAGATTTCCCCCTGGGATTCATAAAGTGTTTCTGATTCTGAGTGTTTTTCCCTCCCAGACCCTGACTGGTGGATGATTCCAGAGCAGAGGGGCCTGATATCAAACCACTTGCTGAGACTCCTCAGATATCAGGATCACGTCAGGCCTGAGGGTGGTATCAGCTATAATGTCCAGTAACCTGAGCTGTCTCCAGATGCATTGTTTTTTAAACCAGTAGAACATTTTCAACTCTTATAATTTGTAAATATCTAGGCTTTCTGAAGTTGGTAAGAATACCACTCTGCTGTTAGAAGCCCGCTCAATGTCTGTGATTGGTCAAATGCTGCAAACTCCGCCCATTTATGTGAAAGCTGTCGTGGAAACCCTCCATTTTTGTATTTATCTGGGGGGTTTTTTATACCGTGTTGAATAAATATTTATATAACTATCTTTTTTCTTAATTAATGAAACAGTGTCCAAGTCCAACTATTATTACTGTTTGTTATTTATGAGTCACACCCTGTCTCTGTAAAAAGCTGCTCTTTGAGGAACGCAGTCAAACCTGAACACCCGCCCTTCTGTCAATGATCTCAGAGAACCGATGAAAATATTTCTCTCCTCCCTCCCCGTCACAGACCTGCAGGTATGAGGATGGGTGTGAACTATACACTGTAAATTACTGGAACTGAAAAACCTCATTCACTGCAGTAACTCAACAAGAGCAGACAGTTTTTTCTGATTGTGTTTCTATCCAGAGAAAGAGGAACTGTTTGACCATCATCATCACTGAAGGGAGAAATGGCTCAGAGAGGAAATCAACTGGACCGTGACAAAATCAGTTGTCCCATCTGTCTGGATCTACTGAAGGATCCGGTGACTATTCCCTGTGGACACAGTTACTGCATGAAGTGTATTAAAAATCACTGGGATACACAGGATGAGAGGAGAGTCTACAGCTGCCCTCAGTGCAGACAGGACTTCAAACCGAGGCCTGTCCTGAGGAAAAACACCATGTTAGCAGATTTAGTGGAGGAGCTGAAGAAGACTGGACTCCAAGCTGCTCCTGCTGATCACTGCTATGCTGGACCTGAAGATGTAGCCTGTGATGTCTGCACCGGGAGGAAACTGAAAGCCTGTAAGTCCTGTCTGCAGTGTCTGGCCTCTTACTGTGAGAATCACCTCCAGCCTCATTATAAAGCGCTTTCATTTAAGAAACACAAGCTGGTGGAGCCCTCCAAGAAGCTCCAGGAGAACGTCTGCTCTCGTCATAATGAGGTGATGAAGATGTTCTGTCGCACTGATCAGCAGTCTATCTGTTATCTCTGCTCTGTGGACGAACACAAAGGTCACGACACAGTCTCAGCTGCAGCAGAAAGGAGCGAGAAGCAGAGAGAGCTCGAGGTGAGTCGACAAAACATCCAGCAGAGAATCCAGGACGGAGAGAAAGATGTGAAGCTGCTCCAACAGGAGGTGGAGGCTATCAATGACTCTGCTGATAAAACAGTGAGGAACAGTGAGAAGATGTTCACTGAGCTGATCCGTCTCATGGAGAAAAAACGCTCTGATGTGAAGCAGCAGGTCAGATCCCAGCAGCAAACTGAAGTGAGTCGAGTCAGAGAGCGTCAGGAGAAGCTGGAGCAGGAGATCACTGAGCTGAAGAGGAAAGACGCTGAACTGGAGAAGCTCTCTCACACACAAGATCACAACCAGTTTCTACAGGACTACCCCTCAGTGTCAGCACTCAGTGAATCTACACACTCATCCAGCATCAAGATCCGTCCTCTGAGGTACTTTGAGGACGTGACAGCAACTGTGTTAGAAGTCAGAGATAAACTACAGGACGTCCTGACAGACAAATGGAAAAACATCTCACAGACACTGACTGAAGTGGATGTGTTACTGTCAGAACCAGAACCAGAACCAGAACCAGAACCAGAGCCCAAAACCAGAGCTGAGTTCTTAAAATATTCATCTGACATCACACTGGATCCAAACACGGCGCAAACACAGCTGTTATTATCTGATGGGAACAGAAAAGTAACAGCCACAAGAAAATATCAGTCTTATTCTAGTCACCCAGACAGATTCACTTACTGGCCTCAGGTCCTGAGTAAAGAGAGTCTGACTGGACGTTGTTACTGGGAGGTGGAGTGGAGAGGAGGAGTTTATGTAGCAGTCACATACAAGAATATCAGCAGAGCAGGGAGGTCAGATGAATGTGGGTTTGGATATAATGACAAATCTTGGATGTTAGATTGTGACAACAACAGTTATAACTTTTGGTATAACAATGTCTGCACTCCTGTCTCAGGTCCTCGGTCTTCCAGAGTAGGAGTGTACCTGGATCCCAGAGCAGGTATTCTGTCCTTCTACAACATCTCTAAAACCATGACTCTCCTCCACAGAGTCCAGACCACATTCACTCAGCCTCTACATGCTGGACTCAGGTTTTATGGTTATGGAGCCTCTGCTGAGTTGTGTAAAATGAAATAGACAGAAGTCATGAAGGAGACAGATGTTTAACTTGCTGTGTTTCAAATCTTCAACTTGATTTTTATTCTTGCTCGTTGCTGAGATGTGATGGTCGTCACCTGTCAATCAAACTTTATGGGCGGTACTTTGACCTCTTCTCGTCTGTTCTGTAAATGTTTGAGTGTCTTTAAGTGACGCTCCTTCCTGTGTCTGTTTAGCCGTGGACTCTTTCACTGCTCACCATGACTTTTGTTCACCTGAACTGACATTTCTCTGTGTGAAAACATCAACTTCTCTCTGCTCTCCATGTTTGATTATTTGTATTCATACATTTATATGCTGTTGTTTCTGTTCTGATTCAGAGTCTGAAGAGAGAGAGAGAGAGAGAGAGAGCAGCAAACTTTTCTTTAATGCTGATTTTCTCTTCTCACCACTTTGAACATTTGTAGAAAATCTATAAAATCCCACTTAAAGAAACGAGTTAGTCAGAATAAATGTTGTTCATATTCAAAGTGATGTAAAAATGTCCTCTGAGGTGTTTTAAAAATGTAATCCTCCTGATTAAATCAATAAGGAGATAAATCCTGGTTTTCTGTGAGCAGAGATTCTGATCAAACAAAGTGATTGTGTGGATGAAGTGAATGTGTTCATGAAATGATTGAAGGAGAGACATTGAACACACTTTACTGATTTGATGTGTCGGAGCCATAATGTGTGTTTTCACCTCTGTTGATTATTTGTTATATTTTGCTCCTTATATGGGTTTGATATAGTTTCCAGTAATTAGCAGTGGGCGTGGCTTACTTTAATTTTACCTGTGTGTTTGGGGTGACGGGAGTGAGTTTGAAATATTTTTCTGTTGACTGTCATTGTTATCGTAATCATCGTCATCTTTTGGACCTTTTGTTTAGAAATACTGTTTTTCCCTTTTTTGTTGAATATATCTACAAACATATCTGGACTTTTGGATTTTGTATACAAACGAGTCACAGGTAAAAAAACACTTCGTCTCATCTGAAGCCGGCACAATATTTCATTTACCTTTATTTATCCTCCAGGAATCATTGAGGGCAGGTCCTCATTTACAATGATGTGGAGAGTACAGTTAGAAGATAAAACAAAACAATCGAAACAAATACAAATAGTATAAAACAGGAATAATAAGCAGCAAAACAGACAATAACATTTGCACTCGTGGGGACAATAATTTGTCATCATGTTTTTGAATTGACCTACACTAACCATTGCATTGAGATTCAGTGTGCTTTGTACAGTGATATTTAAATCTCTCTTTACTGATGCTGTCTGAAGCTGACAACAAATCAGGAAAAAAAAACAACTACTGAAGCTCACCACCAGAGGGCGCCTTCATCCTGCTAACCAGGGACGTAACACACGACTCCACTTTTGAACCTGACCTCAGTGTGTGAGTAAATGAATCATGGGAAATGAGGTCAAAACACCCCTGGATGAGTCCATTCTTCTCTATAGGAGGTGTCACTTTTTAGTTAAATAAAATAATTTCATAGTATTTATCATGATGTGACCTCACACCAGTGAAGATAACATGTCCACATTTTACCTCAGTATGATATATCACAGTGCTGAAGCTCTGTGCTGACTTTTTTTTTTCTTTTAAAATTTTCGATTAACATTGAAGACATAAAAAGATTAATTGAAACGTGTGCAAATATTATGTGAGTCAATCAATTTTGATGCGTCTGTTTGTGAGATAAACAGAGAAACAACAACAGCAATGAAGAAGACAGATTTAAAGCCACACTGTCAGTAATAATGTTACAGGTATGTTTTTTTCAAACTCAACATTGATGGCTTTTTAAAACCTCTTTCAAACCAACAGTCGTCCCTGTCGAGGACACACACCTTGTCATCACGTGGACAGCAGAATCCTGATCTGAAGGGCTGGATCTCATATGCTGTGCCATGTGTTAATTAAATTCATGTTGTTTAGCCTTCATCCAGTGCAATGATAAACGCACAACAGATATTTAATGATGGAGAAACCTCTACACAATGGCATTGCACAGGACAGGATGTTTTTTTGTCCAAGATTTGTAGGATTCCCTGTTTTTATGTTGTTGTTTTTTTTTAGCTTGTTTGTTGTTGTTCTTTTCTCAGTTTAATCATCACTTAACCTTTTACATTTAAAAAAAACAAACTATGTTAAGTGATGAGAAGAAATATGTAGCGGAAAATGACTCCAACATGGCTACAAGAAGAACCTTTTTAGATCAACTCCTTTCACTCTCGAGAAAGAAGAAAAAAAAACTTCACCTCCCAGAATCCTTCGCTCTGAGTTTGATAGTGGGATAATTGTCAATAAACTAAATGAGCTTGTAATAAAGTGTCATATTTTTACAGAGTCATTCAGTCATCACAGTCTACAAGTTAGCTGCAGAGGCTGCTCATGTGGTGCATTCAGGTCCTGTTGGGATTCAGAGCTGTTAAAATGAGCTCACATGTTGAATTTGTTGAAGTGTTGTTACTCTAAATGATGTTAAAAAAGAATTACAGGGCTGTATTAAAATGATCCTCATTGAAACAGACTGAACTTTAAGGACTGAAGAAGAGCTGATTTCAGAAACAAGAAAACCTTCTCCAAACTCTCTGATTCAAACAAGAGTTCATCTTCTACAATCTGAGATGAGAAGTGTTTTTAAAAGAGAAATGTTCTCTGTTGTAAACAAGTCTCTCTCTCTCTCTCTCTCTCTCTCTCTCTCTCTCTCTCTCTCTCTCTCTCTCTCTCTCTCTCACACACACACACACACACACACACACACACCGCTCCTCGTCCTGGAACCAATCAGAGCTTGTTCACCCCTCCCTCTTCTTCCTGCTCTCAAACACAGCCAGCTCCACTCTGACTCTGTATTTCCTGGTTCCCTCCCCTTCATATCTACAAGTTGAGGATGGGTGTAACCAACAAGAGCTGCACAGTCACTGAACAAACACATGCTGTGTAGATCAGAGGTTAAACTAGTTTGATTTCTCAGGAAGTGAAACTCAGACAGTCGTTGTTACAGAGAGGAGAAATGGCGCAGAAAGGAGTTCAGCTAGACCGGGAGGCTTTCTCTTGTTCCATCTGTCTGGATCTACTGAAGGATCCGGTGACTATTCCCTGTGGACACAGTTACTGTATGAAGTGTATTAAAAACCACTGGGATACACAGAATGAGAAGAGAGTCTACAGCTGCCCTCAGTGCAGACAGGACTTCACACCGAGGCCTGTCCTGAGGAAAAGCACCATGTTAGCAGATTTAGTGGAGGAGCTGAAGAAGACTGGACTCCAAGCTGCTCCTGCTGATCACTGCTATGCTGGACCTGAAGATGTGGCCTGTGATGTCTGCACCGGGAGGAAACTGAAAGCCTGTAAGTCCTGTCTGCAGTGTCTGGCCTCTTACTGTGAGAATCACCTCCAGCCTCATTATGAACTACTTGCCTTTAAGAAACACAAGCTGGTGGAGCCCTCCAAGAAGCTCCAGGAGAACGTCTGCTCTCGTCATGATGAGGTGATGAAGATGTTCTGTCGCACTGATCAGCAGTCTATCTGTCATCTCTACTCTGTGGACGAACACAAAGGTCACGACACAGTCTCAGCTGCAGCAGAAAGGAGCGAGAAGCAGAGAGAGCTCGAGGTGAGTCGACAAAACATCCAGCAGAGAATCCAGGTCGGAGAGAAAGATGTGAAGCTGCTCCAACAGGAGGTGGAGGCTATCAATGGCTCTGCTGATAAAACAGTGGGGAACAGTGAGAAGATGTTCACTGAGCTGATCCGTCTCATGGAGAAAAGACGCTCTGATGTGAAGCAGCAGGTCAGATCCCAGCAGCAAACTGAAGTGAGTCGAGTCAGAGAGCGTCAGGAGAAGCTGGAGCAGGAGATCACTGAGCTGAAGAGGAAAGACGCTGAACTGGAGAAGCTCTCACACACACAAGATCACAACCAGTTTCTACAGGACTACCCCTCAGTGTCAGCACTCAGTGAATCTACACACTCATCCAGCATCAAGATCCGTCCTCTGAGGTACTTTGAGGACGTGACAGCAGCTGTGTCAGAAGTCAGAGATAAACTACAGGACGTCCTGACAGACAAATGGACAAACATCTCACAGACACTGACTCAAGTGGATGTTTTACTGTCACAACCAAGACCAGAACCAGAACCCAAGACCAGAGCTGAGTTCTTAAGATATTCATGTGACATCACACTGGATCCAAACACAGCAAACACATGTCTGTTATTATCTGATGGGAACAGGAAAGTAACAGTGATGAGAGAAGATCAGTCTTATTCTAGTCACCCAGACAGATTCACTTATTATCCTCAGGTCCTGAGTAAAGAGAGTCTGACTGGACGTTGTTACTGGGAGGTGGAGTGGAGAGGAGGAGTTTCTGTAGCAGTCACATGCAAGAATATCAGCAGAGCAGGGAGCTCAGTTGAATGTGCGTTTGGCTTTAATGACAAATCTTGGATGTTAGTTTGTAACAACAACAGTTATACCTTTTATTACAACAAAGTCAGCACTCCTGTCTCAGGTCCTCGGTCGTCCAGAGTAGGAGTGTACCTGGATCACAGAGCAGGTATTCTGTCCTCCTACAGCATCTCTGAAACCATGACTCTCCTCCACAGAGTCCAGACCACATTCACTCAGCCTCTACATGCTGGACTCTGGGTTTGTGATGTTGGAGCCTCTGCTGAGTTGTGTAAACTGAAGTAGACAGAAGTCATTAAGGAGACAGATGTTTAACTTGATGTGTTTCAAATCTTCAACTTGATTTTTATTCTTGCTCGTTGCTAAGATGTGATGGTCGTCACCTGTCAATCAAACTTTATGGGCGGTACTTTGACCTCTTCTCGTCTGTTCTGTAAATGTTTGAGTGTCTTTAAGTGACGCTCCTTCCTGTGTCTGTTTAGCCGTGGACTCTTTCACTGCTCACCATGACTTTTGTTCACCTGAACTGACATTTCTCTGTGTGAAAACATCAACTTCTCTCTGCTCTCCATGTTTGATTATTTGTATTCATACATTTATATGCTGTTGTTTCTGTTCTGATTCAGAGTCTGAAGAGAGAGAGAGAGAGAGAGAGCAGCAAACTTTTCTTTAATGCTGATTTTCTCTTCTCACCACTTTGAACATTTGTAGAAAATCTATAAAATCCCACTTAAAGAAACGAGTTAGTCAGAATAAATGTTGTTCATATTCAAAGTGATGTAAAAATGTCCTCTGAGGTATTTTAAAAATGTAATCCTCCTGATTAAATCAATAAGGAGATAAATCCTGGTTTTCTGTGAGCAGAGATTCTGATCAAACAAAGTGATTGTGTGGATGAAGTGAATGTGTTCATGAAATGATTGAAGGAGAGACATTGAACACACTTTACTGATTTGATGTGTCGGAGCCATAATGTGTGTTTTCACCTCTGTTGATTATTTGTTATATTTTGCTCCTTATATGGGTTTGATATAGTTTCCAGTAATTAGCAGTGGGCGTGGCTTACTTTAATTTTACCTGTGTGTTTGGGGTGACGGGAGTGAGTTTGAAATATTTTTCTGTTGACTGTCATTGTTATCGTAATCATCGTCATCTTTTGGACCTTTTGTTTAGAAATACTGTTTTTCCCTTTTTTGTTGAATAAATCTACAAACATATCTGGACTTTTGGATTTTGTATACAAACGAGTCACAGGTACAAAAACACTTCGTCTCATCTGAAGCCGGCACAATATTTCATTTACCTTTATTTACTCTCCAGGAATCATTGAGGGCAGCTCCTCATTTACAATGATGTGGAGAGTACAGTTAGAAGATAAAACAAAACAATCGAAACAAATACAAATAGTATAAAACAGGAATAATAAGCAGCAAAACAGAGAACTAATAACATTTGCACTCGTGAGGACAATAATTTGTCATCATGTTTTTGAATTGACCTACACTAACCATTGCATTGAGATTCAGTGTGCTCTGTATAGTGATATTTAAATCTCTCTTTACTGATGCTGTCTGAAGCTGACAACAAATCAGGAAAAAAAAAAAAACTACTGAAGCTCACCACCAGAGGGCGCACGACTCCACTTTTGAACCTGACCTCAGTGTGTGAGTAAATGAATCATGGGAAATGAGGTCAAAACACCCCTGGATGAGTCCATTCTTCTCTATAGGAGGTGTCACTTTTTAGTTAAATAACATAATTTCATAGTATTTATCATGACGTGACCTCACACCTGTGAAGAAAACATTTCCACCTTTTTCCTCAGCATGATATATCACAGTGCTGAAGCTCTGTTCTGACTTGTGTTTTTTTCTCTTTTAAAATAATAGATTAACATTGAAGACATAAAAAGATTAATCGAAACGTGTGCAAATATTGTGTGAGTCAATCAATTTTGATGCGTCTGTTTGTGAGATAAACAGAACAACAACAACAATGAAGAAGACAGATGTAAAGCCACAGTGTCAGTAATAATGTTAAAAGTATGTGTAGTATGATCAGTAACAGCTCAGAGTGAAAATAAACTGATCAGTCCAATATTAACAACTGTAAAGATGATGAAACAAGGAGGACCGGTTCTGTTCATCATAGAGGTTTATATTCATGATAATGGATGGAAGGCTGATACAGCTATAGGAGTTGGAGTCAGGAGGGGGAAGTGTTCATACCAGCAGGCCGTCCCTGCGATCGATGACGTGTAACCTGCAAAGACACGAGTAAGCTCATGAAACTGACATGGTACGTGAAGTTTTACACACAGTGACGTGCAGTGATGTGAAAGCACAGAGAGACAACAGCTCAAGGTGCCAGTTCCCCTGACAGCAGTCTGAGTTTACAGCAGCATAACTAAGGAGCTGGTCCTTACCTGTGCATGCCCAAACTATCAGCTTTATGAAAAAAGGAATGTTTCAAGCCTACTATTAAAAGTACACTAGATATCTGTCTCCCAGACACTGACTAGTAGATGACTCCAAAGGAGAGGGGCCTGATAGATGAAGGCTCCACTTTCCATAGTACATTTAGATCAGGGGTCTCCAACAGGTAGCTCTGGGCAGGTTTTCAGTAGCTCGCCTTTAGGTTGACCGACTGTTGAAAAACTAACAAAGAAATCTGACGACAGTAAATTCACCTCTTCCCACTGTTCATATATTTGGCCTGTAAAAACCACTCTAAAGTAGTTAAGTGTATTCTTGGACTTTGATGTGAATTTAAGATTATTCATCAGCATTTGGCTTATTGCAGTTTAAGACATGTAAAAACGGTAGCTTCATTAAGCTGATGTGTGCGATGTCAATTAATGCAAGCCCTCAGTAGCTCTCGCTCTGTGTCAGAGCTTGTTCACCCCTCCCTCTTCATCCTGCTCTCAAGCACTCTGTATTTCCTGGTTCCCTCCCCTTCAGATCTACAGGTTGAGACTCAGACAGTCGTTGTTGCAGAGAAGATAAATGGTGCAGAAAGGAGTTCAGCTGGGCCAGGAAACCCTTTCTCGTTCGATCTGTCTGTGACTGTTCCCTGTGGACACAGCTACTGCATGAACTGTATTAAAAGCCACTGGGATAAAAGGGGATGAGAAGATTTCTGTATGTTAATTACATGAACTGTCAGGTGACCTCAGGGGTTTTGTCTTTGTGGAAGCGTGTCTCCTCACTTGTTCATGTCTGATGAAGGGCGAGGGCCTGAAATGTTACATGTGGTGATCATTCCCATGAAAAGTTAAATGGAGCAGATTGTGGTGAGGGACTTAGTCGTCCTCTGTCTTTAACAGCGACTGTAACAACCAGATTTCCCCCTGGGATTCATAAAGTGTGTTTTTCCCTTCCGGACCCTGACTGGTGGATGATTCCAGAGCAGAGGAGCCTGAAATCAAACCATTTGCTGAGGCTCCTCAGATATCAGGACCACGTCAGGCCTGAGGCTGGTATCAGGTATAATGTCCAGTAACCTCAGCTGTCTCCAGATGCATTGTTTCTTAAACCAGTAGAACAGGTTCAACTTTTGTCATTTGTAAATATGTAAGTTTTCTCTGAGTTGGTAAGAATACCACTCTGCTGTTAGAAGCCCAATCAATGTCTGTGATTGGTCAAATGCTGCAAACTCCGTTCATTTATGTGAAAGCTGTCGTCGAAACCCTCCATTTATGTATTTATCTGTTTTCTTTTTTCACACCGTGTTGTGTAAATGTTTTTATAAATATCTTTTGTCTTAATAAATGAAACAGTGTCCTCACTCAAGTCCCGTCCACTGTTTGTTGTTTATGAGTCACACCCTGTCTCTTTCAATAGCTGCTCTTTGTGGAACGCAGTCAAACCTGAACTTCACCCCATTTAAATATTTCTCTCCTCCCTCCCCGTCACAGACCTGCAGGTATGAGGATGGGTGTGAACTATAAACTTTGAATTACTGGAACTGAAAAAGCTCATTCACTGCAGTAACTCAACAAGAGCAGACGGTTGTTGTCCATCAGCGCTCTGACTGTGTTTCTATCCAGAGAAAGAGGAACTGTTGAACTCGTGTCTCAGGTCCTCGGTCCTCCAGAGTAGGAGTGTTCCTGGATCACAGAGCAGGTATTCTGTCCTTCTACAGCATCTCTGAAACCATGACTCTCCTCCACAGAGTCCAGACCACATTCACTCAGCCTCTACATGCTGGACTCAGGCTATGTTATGATGGAGACTATGCTTAGTTGTGTAAACTGAAGTAGACAGAAGTCATTAAGGAGACAGATGTTTAACTTGCTGTGTTTCAAATCTTCACCTTGATTTTTATTCATTCTCGTTGCTGAGATCTGGTGGTTGTCACCTGTCAATCAAACTTAATGGGCGGTACTTTGACCTCTTCTCGTCTGTTCTGTAAATGTTTGAGTGTCTTTAAGTGACGCTCCTTCCTGTGTCTGTTTAGCCGTGGACTCTTTCACTGCTGACCATGACTTTTGTTCACCTGAACTGACATTTCTCTGTGTGAAAACATCAACTTCTCTCTGCTCTCCATGTTTGATTATTTGTATTCATACATTTATATGCTGTTGTTTCTGTTATGATTCAGAGTCTAAAGAGAGAGAGAGAGAGAGCAGCAAACTTTTCTTTAATGCTGATTTTCTCTTCTCACCACTTTGAACATTTGTAGAAAATCTATAAAATCACACTTAAAGAAAACGAGTTAGTCAGAATAAATGTTGTTCATATTCAAAGTGATGTAAAATGTCCTCTGAGATATTTAAAAAAGGTTGTTTGTTGTTTTGTTCATTTTCTCACCTCTGAAGATGATTAAACTGCTGCTCTAAATCTGAATCTGACTTGTGTTGTTGTCTTTCTTGGGGATTGTGAAGAGTCGGGGTCACTCATCGTGTTGTGTTCTGGTTCCTCCAGACCGGGGACAAAACACTGAAACAGCTTTGTCTCTGAGGAATGAGCAGAGCTTTTCTTTCCAACATTTATTGTGACCTGAATGCAGCATCAGAGTGACAGCTTGTTGTGACTCGTGTGAACAAACAGACATAATGTGTTTTAACAGATATTTAAATCTCTCTTTATTGATGCTGTCTGAAGCTGACAACAAATCAGAAAAAAAACAACTACTGAAGCTCACCACCAGAGGGCGCCTTCATCCTGCTAACCCTGGATGTAACAAACGACTCCACTTTTGAACCTGACTTCAGTGTGGGCCTAAATGAATCATGGGAAATCAAGTGTAAACATCATTGGACGAGTCCATTCTTCTCTTTAGGAGCGGTCACTTTTTATTTGTCTATTTGTGAGATAAACAGAGAAACAAAAACAACAATGAAGAAGACAGATTTAAAGCCACACTGTCAGTAATAATGTGAAAAGTATGTGTAGTATGATCAGTAACAGCTCAGAGTGAAAATAAACTGATCAGTCCATTATTAACAACTGTAAAGATGATGAAACAAGGAGGACCGGTTCTGTTCATCATCGAGTTTTATATTCATGATAATGGATGGAAGGCTGATACAGCTGTAGGAGTTGGAGTCAGGAGGGGGAAGTGTTCATACCAGCAGGCCGTCCCTGTGATCGATGACGTGTAACCTGCAAAGACACGAGTAAGCTCATGAAACTCACATGGTACGTGAAGTTTTACACACAGTGACATGCAGTGATGTGAATGCCCAGAGAGACAACAGCTCAAGGTGCCAGTTCCCCTGACAGCAGTCTGAGTCTACAGCAGCATAACTAAGGAGCTGGTCCTTACCTGTGCATGCCCTAACTATCAGCTTTATGAAAAAAGGAATGTTTCAAGCCTTCTATTAAAAGTACACTGGATATCTGTCCCCCAGACACTGACTAGTAAATGACTCCAAAGGAGAGGGGCCCAATAGATGAAGGCTCCACCTCCCATAGTACATTTAGACCAGGGGTCTCCAACAGGTAGCTCTGGGCACGTTTTCAGTATCTCACCTTTAGGTTGACCGAATGTTAATTTTTTTTTTTAAAAACCACGATGACAGTAAATGCACCTCTTCCCTCTGTTCATATATTTGGCCTGTAAAAACAACTCTAAAGTAGTGAAGTGTATTCTTGGACTTTGATGTGCATTTAAGATTATTCATCAGCATTTGGCTTATTGCAATTTCACACGTACAAACGGCAGCTTCATTAAGCTGCTGTGTGCTATGTCAATTAATGCAAGCCCTCAGTATATCTCAGAAAATGAAAGGGTGGACCACATATTCCAAGATGGGAATTGTGCTTGAGTTGTTTTGAGAGATGATTTAAAACAGCGTTGTTGTTTGGTGATACATGGTGTCTTAGACCTCCACTTTTGTTGGGATAGGTTTTTTTTTTCAACCTCAACATTGATGGCATATTTGAACCCCTTTACACCAACAATCGTCCCTGTCGAGGATACACACCTTGTCATCAAGTGGACAGCAGAATCCTGAGAAGTTAAGTTTAAAAGAGACGTATTCTGTCTCACACCGCTCCACTTCATGGAATGGATCAGAGCTTGTTCACCCCTCCCTCTTCTTCCTGCTCTCAAACACAGTCAGCCCAACTCTGACTCTGTATTTCCTGGTTCCCTCCTCTTCAGATCTAAATGTTGAGACTCAGACAGTCGTTGTTACAGAGAAGAGAATGGTGCAGAAAGGAGTTCAGCTGAGCCACCATCCCTTTCTTGTTCGATCTGTCTGGATCTCCTGAAGGATACAGTGACTGTTCCCTGTGGACACAGCTACTGCATGAACAGTATTACAAGTCATTGGGATAAAAGGGGATGAGAAGATTTATATATGTCAACCACATGTCCTGTCAGGTGACCTCAGGGGATTTGTCTTTGAGGACACTAGTCTTCTACCTTGTTCATGTCTGATGAAGGGCGAGGGCCTGAAACACTGCATGTGGTGACCATTCCCATGAAAAGTTAAATGGAGCAGATTCTAGTGAGGGTCTTAGTCTTCCTCTGTCTTTCAGAGCGACTGTCGCAACCACATTTCCCCCTGGGGTTAATAAAGTGTTTTTGATGCTGAGTGTTTTTCCCTCCCGGACCCTGACTGGTGGATGATTCCAGAGCAGAGGGGCCTGTTATCAAACCACTTGCTGAGACTCCTCAGCTATCAGGACCACGTCAGGCCTGAGGGTGGTATCAGCTATAGTGTCCAGGAACCTGAGCTGTCTCCAGATGCAATGTTTTTTAAACCAGTAGAACATGTTCAACTTTTATCATTTGTAAATATTTAGGTTTTCTCTGAGTTGGTAAGAATACAACTCTGCTGTTAGAAGCCCACTCAATGTCTGTGATTGGTCAAATGCTGCAAACTCCGCCCACTTATGTGAAAGCTGTCGTGGAAACCCTCCATTTATGTATTTATCTGTTGTCTTTTTTCACACCGTGTTGAATAAACATTTATATAACTATCTTTTGTCTTAAGAAATGAAACAGTGTCCTCTCTCAAGTCCAACTATTATTACTGTTTGTTGTTTATGAGTCACACTGTCTCTTTAAAAAGCTGCTCTTTGTGGAACGCAGTCAAACCTGAACTTCACCCCATTTAAATATTTATCTCCTCCCTCCCCGTCACAGACCTGCAGGTATGAGGATGGGTGTGAACTTTAAACTGTGAATTACTGGAACTGAAAAACCTCATTCACTGCAGCAAGTCAACAAGAGCAGACGGTTGTTGTCCATCAGAGCTCTGACTGTGTTTCTATCCAGAGAAAGAGGAACTGTTTGACCATCATCATCACTGAAGGGAAAAATGGCTCAGAGAGGAAACCAACTGAACCAAGACAAAATCAGATGTCCCATCTGTCTGGATCTACTGAAGGATCCGGTGACTATTCCCTGTGGACACAGCTACTGCATGAAGTGTATTAAAAACCACTGGGATACACAGGATGAGAAGAGCATCTACAGCTGCCCTCAGTGCAGAGAGGACTTCACACCGAGGCCTGTCCTGAGGAAAAACACCATGTTAGCAGATTTAGTGGAGGAGCTGAAGAAGACTGGACTCCAAGCTGCTCCTGCTGATCACTGCTATGCTGGACCTGAAGATGTGGCCTGTGATGTCTGCACCGGGAGGAAACTGAAAGCCTGTAAGTCCTGTCTGCAGTGTCTGGCCTCTTACTGTGAGAATCACCTCCAGCCTCATTTTCAAGTACCTTCATTTAAGAAACACAAGCTGGTGGAGCCCTCCAAGAAGCTCCAGGAGAACGTCTGCTCTCGTCATGATGAGGTGATGAAGATGTTCTGTCGCACTCATCAGCAGTCTATCTGTTATCTCTGCTCTGTGGACGAACACAAAGGTCACGACACAGTCTCAGCTGCAGCAGAAAGGAGCGAGAAGCAGAGAGAGCTCGAGGTGAGTCGACTAAACATCCAGCAGAGAATCCAGGACGGAGAGAAAGATGTGAAGCTGCTCCAACAGGAGGTGGATTCTATCAATGGCTCTGCTGATAAAACAGTGGGGAACAGTGAGAAGATGTTCACTGAGCTGATCCGTCTCATGGAGAAAAGACGCTCTGATGTGAAGCAGCAGGTCAGATCCCAGCAGCAAACTGAAGTGAGTCGAGTCAGAGAGCGTCAGGAGAAGCTGGAGCAGGAGATCACTGAGCTGAAGAGGAAAGACGCTGAACTGGAGAAGCTCTCACACACACAAGATCACACCCAGTTTCTACAGGACTACCCCTCAGTGTCAGCACTCAGTGAATCTACACACTCATCCAGCATCAAGATCCGTCCTCTGAGGTACTTTGAGGACGTGACAGCAGCTGTGTCAGAAGTCAGAGATAAACTACAGGACGTCCTGACAGACAAATGGACAAACATCTCACAGACACTGACTGAAGTGGATGTTTTACTGTCAGAACCAGAACCAGAACCAGAACCAGAGCCCAAGACCAGAGCTGGGTTCTTAAAATATTCATGTGACATCACACTGGATCCAAACACAGCACACACACTGCTGTTATTATCTGATGGGAACAGAAAAGTAACAGTAATGAGAGAAGAACAGTCTTATTCTAGTCACCCAGACAGATTCACTGATTGGTGTCAGGTCCTGAGTAAAGAGAGTCTGACTGGACGTTGTTACTGGGAGGTGGAGTGGAGAGGAGGAGTTAATGTAGCAGTCACATACAAGAATATCAGGAGAGCAGGGAGGACAGATGAATGTGTGTTTGGACGTAATGACAAATCTTGGGAGTTAGATTGGTACAGTCGTAACTTTTGCTACAACAATGTCCAGACTCCTGTCTCAGGTCCTCGGTCCTCCAGAGTAGGAGTGTACCTGGATCACACAGCAGGTATTCTGTCCTTCTACAACATCTCTGAAACCATTACTCTCCTCCACAGAGTCCAGACCACATTCAGTCAGCCTCTACATGCTGGACTCAGGTTTTATAATGTTGGAGCCTCTGCTGAGTTGTGTAAACTGAAATAGACAGAAGTCATGAAGGAGACAGATGTTTAACTTGCTGTGTTTCAAATCTTCAACTTGATTTTTATTCTTGCTCGTTGCTGAGATGTGATGGTCGTCACCTGTCAATCAAACTTTATGGGCGGTACTTTGACCTCTTCTCGTCTGTTCTGTAAATGTTTGAGTGTCTTTAAGTGACGCTCCTTCCTGTGTCTGTTTAGCCGTGGACTCTTTCACTGCTCACCATGACTTTTGTTCACCTGAACTGACATTTCTCTGTGTGAAAACATCAACTTCTCTCTGCTCTCCATGTTTGATTATTTGTATTCATACATTTATATGCTGTTGTTTCTGTTCTGATTCAGAGTCTGAAGAGAGAGAGAGAGAGCAGCAAACTTTTCTTTAATGCTGATTTTCTCTTCTCACCACTTTGTACATTTGTAGAAAATCTATAAAATCACACTTAAAGAAACGAGTTAGTCAGAATAAATGTTGTTCATATTCAAAGTGATGTAAAAATGTCCTCTGAGGTGTTTTAAAAATGTAATCCTCCTGATTAAATCAATAAGCAGATAAATCCTGGTTTTCTGTGAGCAGAGATTCTGATCAAACAAAGTGATTGTGTGGATGAAGTGAATGTGTTCATGAGATGATTGAAGGAGAGACATTGAACACACTTTACTGATTTGATGTGTGAACAAACTGAAGTTTGACAACCTGAATAAACACACATGAACAAAATGTTTTCTTCTTGTCTTCATTGCAGGGTGTCGTAAGAAGCTGAAGTAGAGTCAAACTCACTTTGTTCATGTGTTGATGTTCAGAGCTGAAGAGTGTCCGTCACTGAACTTTGAATCCATGTTTTGGTTTACATCAGGATGTTTAGGTTGTCTTACAAAGTGAGAAGAATAGTATTTACACTGATTATTAAAAGTTCAAACTTCATACTGTGAAGACAATGTGATTTTAAAAGTAGGATGGTTGTGACTACAACTAAATGAACATTAATGAAAGAGTCCTTTTTTGTGACAAAACGAAAACTACTTTACGATGAGCACATTTTTGATAAAGAAGTGTTAAACCCCCTCAGCTGTTCTAAAATCAATGTAAACCACAGCATTCATCATGAAAGGTGTGCGTGTATGGTGACTGCTACAGAGTCTCGTCTCATGCTCTCTCTCTGTGGTTCAGTGGAGCTCCGCCCCCTGGAGGTTCGGGTCTGATCTGTTTGTTTCTTTGTTTTACTTACAGGGTTACAGCAATCATATTTTAATATTGAATAATCACCACTAGAACAAATTATACAGAATATGAGCAGATTTGACCTCTGATTGCATGTAGATGGATGGGTGAAAGGGGTCTTGGTACACATTTTACATGATAAATGGAAACCTCAGTGGATTGTTGTTAGCAATGCCACAAAGCTAAACCAAGCTAAATCAACAAGAGGAGGGTCTGATCTAAATTTTCCAACTGGATCACTGCAGTCTGTCCTGAAAGCTAGGCACGATCATTCACACCTAAAGTCCTCTCAGGATTGGGAGAGGTCACTTCTCTCAGGCAACTCGCTATGCATCAATTGTGAGGTTACACTCTCAACTCGCTAAATAGCTACTTGTTGTCTCAAACAACAAAGTGCAGACAAAAATTAAACTACTCACTTATCCACACGCAAAAACACAACTAACACACAACTTGATGTCTGCTCTGCTTAAACAACAACAAAAAGCAATTGAAAAAGAAGGAAAAAATTGAATACACCGCTCGTTACACACAATGTCCCAAAGAAAAGAGAATTTTCTTCAGAAGAACCTCTGTAAGGATCACAAATTTGCATTACTGTGTATAAATAATGCAACAAAAGCTGGTTTATTAAGGCCTCACACGGGGCACCACAATGTGGGGATTTTGCAAGAGCTAATATACAATCAACAATTATGTTGGGTTTTATGGTGTAAAAATGTGGTTATCAATTAAACATTCATGATAATCTTTATTTAATTATGAATACAAATCAACACTTTTATTAAACTGACTTTATTAAACCTCAGGATTAAACTGTTTAAATTCTCCTGTGACAGTCTGTTTTCTGGAGTTTGGAAGTTTTTTCCCTTCTGTGGTGTGAATGCAGGATTAAACCAGTTCTTTCAGGTGTCACAGAAAACGCCAAAGAGTCAATTAGTTACAGCTGCCTGCTGATTCACCAACTTGTTTCTACTCGCTTTTGCTGTATGTGGGAAGATTGAAATCAGTATGAGTATGTGAGGAATGCCTGTCTGCCTGCCCGCCCTGCATGCTCTGGGTGTGAGAGAGCGTGAAGGCGGAGAGCAGGCTTCAGTTTTTCATACATATCAGCAGAATAATTGAAGACAAGAATAAGAATTGCATTAATCTGCATTGAGAGTGCTCATCGTCATCACAAGCTCCTTCAGAAAACACCGGTGGAAGCAAAGTGGCGCCTGTGCAGTGAGCATCACAAATAACTTTCCCAGCATGCAACACAGACATCATGCCCTTCATAAGGCCTGCATTGCTGGCATTGCACTTTGAAAACAGAGCAGCGTCTAATATGCTGTAGAAACAACACTGAATACAGGGGGTAAATGTGGTTTAGTGGTAGAGTTGGTCGTCTATCAACAAGAAAGTCGGGGTTTGATCCCCAGCTCCTACAGGTACATGTCCAATGTGTCCTACAAAGAAGGATGGTTATTATTTTAAATTTCAAACTTCATACTGTGAAGAGGATGTGAGTTTGAAAGCAGGATGATTGTCAATAAACTAAATGAGCTTGTAATAAAGTGTCATTTTTTTACAGAGTCATTCAGTCATCACAGTCTACAAGTTAGCTGCAGAGCCTGATCATGTGGTGCATTCAGGTCCTGTGGGGATTCAGAGCTGTTAAAATGAACTCACATGTTTAGTTTGTTGAAGTGCTGTTACTCTAAATGTTGTTCAAAAAAGAATTACAGGGCTGTATTAAAATGATCCTCATTGAAGAAGACTGAACTTTAAGGACTGAAGAAGAGCTGATTTCAGAAACAAGAAAAACCTTCTCCAAACTCTCTGATTCAAACAAGAGTTCATCTTCTACAATCTGAGCTGAGAAGTGTTTTTAAAAGAGAAATGTTCTCTGTTGTAAACAAGTCTCTCTCTCTCTCTCTCTCTCTCTCTCTCTCTCTCTCTCTCTCTCTCTCTCTCTCTCTCTCACACACACACACACACACACACACACACACACACACACACCGCTCCTCTTCCTGGAACCAATCAGAGCTTGTTAACCCCTCCCTCTTCTTCCTGCTCTCAGACACAGCCAGCTCCGCTCTGACTCTGTTTTTCCTGGTTCCCTCCCCTTCATATCTACAAGTTGAGGATGGGTGTAACCAGCAAGAGCTGCACAGTCACTGAACAAACACATGCTGTGTAGATCAGAGGGGAAACTAGTCTGATTTCTCAGGAAGTGAAACTCAGACAGTCGTTGTTACCGAGAGGAGAAATGGCGCAGAAAGGAGTTCAGCCGGGAAAGGAAATGCTTTCTTGTTCCATCTGTCTGGATCTACTGAAGGATCCGGTGACTATTCCCTGTGGACACAGTTACTGTATGAAGTGTATTAAAAACCACTGGGATACACAGGATGAGAAGAGAGTCTACAGCTGCCCTCAGTGCAGACAGGACTTCACACCGAGGCCTGTCCTGGTGAAAAGCATCATGTTAGCAGTTTTAGTGGAGGAGCTGAAGAAGACTGGACTCCAAGCTGCTCCTGCTGATCACTGCTATGCTGGACCTGAAGATGTGGCCTGTGATGTCTGCACTGGGAGGAAACTGAAAGCCTGTAAGTCCTGTCTGCAGTGTCTGGCCTCTTACTGTGAGAATCACCTCCAGCCTCATTTTAAAGCACCTTCATTTAAGAAACACAAGCTGGTGGAGCCCTCCAAGAAGCTCCAGGAGAACGTGTGCTCTCGTCATGATGAGGTGATGAAGATGTTCTGTCGCACTGATCATCAGTCTATCTGTTATCTCTGCTCTGTGGACCAACACAAAGGTCACGACACAGTCTCAGCTGCAGCAGAAAGGAGCGAGAAGCAGATAGAGCTCGAGGTGAGTCGACAAAACATCCAGCAGAGAATCCAGGACGGAGAGAAAGATGCGAAGCTGCTCCAACAGGAGGTGGAGGCTATCAATGGCTCTGCTGATAAAACAGTGGGGAACAGTGAGAAGATGTTCACTGAGCTGATCCGTCTCATGGAGAAAAGACGCTCTGATGTGACGCAGCAGGTCAGATCCCAGCAGCAAGCTGAAGTGAGTCGAGTCAGAGAGCGTCAGGAGAAGCTGGAGCAGCAGATCACTGAGCTGAAGAGGAAAGACGCTGAACTGGAGAAGCTCTCACACACACAAGATCACAACCAGTTTCTACAGGACTACCCCTCAGTGTCAGCACTCAGTGAATCTACACACTCATCCAGCATCAAGATCCGTCCTCTGAGGTACTTTGAGGACGTGACAGCAGCTGTGTCAGAAGTCAGAGATAAACTACAGGACGTCCTGACAGACAAATGGACAAACATCTCACAGACACTGACTCAAGTGGATGTTTTACTGTCACAACCAGAACCAGAACCAGAACCAGAGCCCAAGACCAGAGCTGGGTTCTTAAAATATTCATGTGACATCACACTGGATCCAAACACAGCAAACACACAGCTGTTATTATCTGATGAGAACAGAAAAGTAACACGAGTGAGTAAACATCAGTTGTATTCTAGTCACCCAGACAGATTTACTGATTGGTGTCAGGTCCTGAGTAAAGAGAGTCTGACTGGACGTTGTTACTGGGAGGTGGAGTGGAGAGGAAGAGGAGTTTATGTAGCAGTCTCATACAAGAATATCAGCAGAGCAGGGAGGTCAGATGAATGTTTGTTTGGACGTAATGACAAATCTTGGGAGTTAGATTGGCACAGTCGCAGCTTTTGGTTCAACAAAGTCAGGACTCCTCTCTCAGGTCCTCTGTCCTCCAGAGTAGGAGTGTACCTGGATCACAGAGCAGGTATTCTGTCCTTCTACAGCATCTCTGAAACCATGACTCTCCTCCACAGAGTCCAGACCACATTCACTCAGCCTCTACATGCTGGACTCGGGTTTTATAATGTTGAGTCCTCTGCTGAATTGTGTAAACTGAAGTAGACAGAAGTCATTAAGGAGACAGATGTTTAACTTGCTGTGTTTCAAATCTTCAACTTGATTTTTATTCTTGCTCGTTGCTGAGATGTGATGGTCGTCACCTGTCAATCAAACTTTATGGGCGGTACTTTGACCTCTTCTCGTCTGTTCTGTAAATGTTTGAGTGTCTTTAAGTGACGCTCCTTCCTGTGTCTGTTTAGCCGTGGACTCTTTCACTGCTCACCATGACTTTTGTTCACCTGAACTGACATTTCTCTGTGTGAAAACATCAACTTCTCTCTGCTCTCCATGTTTGATTATTTGTATTCATACATTTATATGCTGTTGTTTTCTGTTCTGATTCAGAGTCTGAAGAGAGAGAGAGAGAGAGCAGCAAACTTTTCTTTAATGCTGATTTTCTCTTCTCACCACTTTGAACATTTGTAGAAAATCTATAAAATCACACTTAAAGAAAACGAGTTAGTCAGAATAATGTTGTTCATATTCAAAGTGATGTAAAAATGTCCTCTGAGGTGTTTTAAAAATGTAATCCTCCTGATTAAATCAATAAGGAGATAAATCCTAGTTTTCTGTGAGCAGAGATTCTGATCAAACAAAGTGATTGTGTGGATGAAGTGAATGTGTTCATGAAATGATTGAAGGAGAGACATTGAACACACTTTACTGATTTGATGTGTCAGAGCCATAATGTGTGTTTTTACCTCTGTTGATTATTTGTTATATTTTGCTCCTTATATGGGTTTGATATAGTTTCCAGTAATTAGCAGTGGGCGTGGCTTACTTTAATTTTACCTGTGTGTTTGGGGTGACGGGAGTGAGTTTGAAATCTTTTTCTATTGACTGTCATTGTTATCGTAATCATCTTCATCTTTTGGACCTTTTGTTTAGAAATACTGTTTTTCCCTTTTTTGTTGAATAAATCTACAAACATATCTGGACTTTTGGATTTTGTATACAAACGAGTCACAGGTACAAAAACACTTTGTCTCATCTGAAGCTGGCACAATATTTCATTTACCTTTATTTATTCTCCAGGAATCATTGAGGGCAGGTCCTCATTTACAATGATGTGGAGAGTACAGTTAGAAGATAAAACAAAACAATCGAAATAAATACAAAGAGTATAAAACAGGAATAATAAGCAGCAAAACAGACAACTAATAACATTTACACTCGTGGGGACAATAATTTGTCATCATGTTTTTGAATTGACCTACACTAACCATTGCATTGAGATTCAGTGTGCTTTGTATAGTGATATTTAAATCTCTCTTTACTGATGCTGTCTGAAGCTGACAACAAATTAGGAGAAACAACAACTACTGAAGCCCACCACCAGAGGGCGCCTTCATCCTGCTAACCGGGGACGTAACGCACGACTCCACTTTTGAACCTGACCTCAGTGTGTGCCTAAATGAATCATGGGAAATGAAGTCCAAACACTCATCTGCATTCATTACAAGCTCTCCCTGGATGAGATGTTTCCCGACATGAGCTCACACCTCATCACATCAAAACAAATATTATACTTTTGATTTAAAATAAAAAAGACATTTAAATTAACTCACATCTCATGGACGGACGCTCATCTGTATTAACGGTTGGGTAGGAACTCCAGCACCTTGTAGAGACTACAGGTAAAACACAAAGTACAATCACTTCCTGTTCAGTATATTTGTTTTAAACAGAGATTGTTTTACTCTCCTGGATACGATCTGATCGGGTCTGTATTTGTTGAAGAACGAGCCAGTTGTTGTTGTGACTTATTAAAATGAGGTTAAAGTATTTCATATAAGTTCAGTACTTTATAGTCACCTCATGTTCATAAGACTTTAAAAGAGCTAGATCCCAGAAAAACCTTCACGACCAGACTTGTTTGAACCTCCTGTCCTGAATCTGACGGCTAATGTTGTAGCAGAAACCTCTTGCATATCTTTGAACTTTACAGAGCTCTCTTAAGGCTGGTTCACACGGCAGGATTTTTAAATTGTCGGCCGATTTCCCAAACTTTAGAGAGCACACACATGGCGATAAATAATCGGAGGTTTTACAGTTTTGGTCGTACAGTGTGTGGTGTGCGGCCACACGGCAACATCAACACACCACACACGGCAGGATGATCTTATAAGATTATCTTATGATGATCGGGGCGCCCATGAGATTATAGGAAGGGGAGAATCGGGGCCAAAATTGGCGTTATTATCCTGCTGTGTGAACCAGGCGAAAGGAATTTAAAAGGATATGGAAATCTGCTGTTGTCCTCCCTTTATTGAAAGCAGCTGACTCGAGTATTTTCTAGAAGTTTTAAAAAGTTATTTACTATTTATGTGAATGATTTAGGTCAGACTGTCTCAAATGCTGCCTTTCATTTTTATACTGATGAAATTATTGTATAATGTTACATTGACTCTGGTAGGCTTCAGAGGACGGGCCCTCGCTTCAAGTCGCTTACTGCCACCAACAGGAGGCCTCGCTGGCTGTGGCTGATAAGAAAGGAGACGGTCTTGGTTGCCAAATGACCGACTAATCATGTCACTGTAGTTACTCCGTCTTTCATGATGATGATGTGCAGTTGATGAAGAAATATCTGCTGACACTGACTTGCTTGTATAATAAGAAATTTATTTACAAAGACAAGAAAAGTATCAATCCAGGTTAGCCATGGTACCTGGGAGAGTCACAATTCCAATGGTGATCCCTCTCGAACACAGGAAGAGACTGGTATTTATACAGCATTGGTCAAAGCAACATCAGAACATTTACGTCCTTATTTGGGCGTAGGTCAACTAATGGCATTCAGGTCAGCATCTTCGCCTACATCCTGCCCTCCTTGTGTCTCCTCTAGACATATGACCTCGAAGGTTACAATTCACTGTTGGGGTGACTTCTTTATGTCCTCCTGTGTATCCTCAGGATCATCATCTGTTTTACTCAATACCACATTTTTATCCTTCATATTCCAAAGTAATGACCCCTAATAAACCACTACATTCTCTTTGATGTTAAACCACGCTCTTCCATAAGAACACGAATTCCTTTACCAGAAGTTCACATTTTAGCAGGACAGTAACAGATCACATAATTGTTCATATCAAACTGTGTCGCAAGTATAATACACTTCATCACAAACACCTCTGACCAGCTCGAGGGGGTCCTATGGGTGTTTTAGGATTAAAGGCCAAAAACTGAAGATTTGTGTGAGATTAGCAACATTTTCTGATGGTCATTCTAAGAAGAAGCCCTCTCAGGTGGAGTGCAGAAATGTCAGGAATTAAAACCCTGTCCAACCCAGCACTCTGCCCCTATTGCACCTCCACGGCCCAATGTATTCCTATGTTTACTTATTATAAAAGTGGCCCCAATTCATCTTAAACAACATGTCAGACTTGGAGTTGATCTCAGAGTTAAAGTCATTTCTTAAAGAGTCACTGAAACAAATGTTTGTCTTCTTAAGCAGGTAAGCTGTCAGCTAAGTAACAGTCCAGCATTGTAATGATCTCAAGAGTCAGAGGGATGTCTGTGTAAGAAGCTCAGTGCTGGTGTGTTCTGATTCAAAAGGAAGCAAACCATGATACTGCCTGTAAACACATGAATGTGACGCCTAACCTAACGGTCATAACTACAGACAACCCAACCCATTACAACAGCAGAACATGAACCTCAGGGACTGTTGAACACAGTCCTACTAATAAGACGGAAACATCTAATGAAGAGTGAAGAAGAGAATCAGAAAGAGAAGAGTTAGAAACAAGTCAAAAACTAATGGATGAACACAGAGCTGAATGCTGTCTCGTGTCCCTGAGACGTGAACTTTGAGATCCGGGAACATTCATGGTCCACATTAGGTGGATGATTGGTGAATGATTTATCTGAATACAGGGATATAATCTGATATGACTGATTCATTATTATCCATATCTGTGGAGAAATGTGGTTTTATGATACTTAAAGCTGTGTACTTTAATGACACCGTACTTTTATAGACTGAACAACGGTCAAAGATTAAACAATAACAAAGTTCTTCAAAAGGCCTCGAAGATCGGTAGACAAGAAAAAAGATTACAAAACTGAACAATGGATTTCAAAAAAGGAAGCACAAACTTATTTATCTTCTTTATATGAAAGTATGAATAATATTTAATATGTAACTGTTGAGAGTATAATGTCCTCTCTCTCTGAGTCCAAATACTTTTACTGCATATTGTAAGTCTCAGGTAACACATCCTGTATATTACCTCTCTAAAGGACTGATACAGCAGTGAACTATGATCCATCCAGACAACACTCTGCTCCCTCCCCTTCATAAAGAACAGAATAATGTGAATTACTGGAGCTGAAAAACTTCATTCAGTGCAGCAAGTCAACAAGAGTAGACGGTTGTTGTCCATCAGAGCTCTGACTGTGTTTCTATCCAGAGAACGAGGAACTGTTTGACCATCATCATCACTGAAGGGAGAAATGGCTCAGAGGGGAAACCAACTGGACCGAGAGAAATTCTGCTGTCCCATCTGTCTGGAACTACTGAAGGATCCTGTGACTACTTCCTGTGGACACAGCTACTGCATGACGTGTATTAAAAACCACTGGGATACACAGGATGAGAAGAGCATCTACAGCTGCCCTCAGTGCAGAGAGGACTTCACACCGAGGCCTGTCCTGAGGAAAAACACCATGTTAGCAGATTTAGTGGAGGAGCTGAAGAAGACTGGACTCCAAGCTGCTCCTGCTGATCTCTGCTATGCTGGACCTGAAGATGTGGCCTGTGATGTCTGCACCGGGAGGAAACTGAAAGCCTGTAAGTCCTGTCTGCAGTGTCTGGCCTTTTACTGTGAGAATCACCTCCAGCCTCATTTTCCCTCAAGTCCCTTCCCTCAAGTCCCTTCATTTAAGAAACACAAGCTGGTGGAGCCGTCCAAGAAGCTCCAGGAGAACGTCTGCTCTCGTCATGATGAGGTGATGAAGATGTTCTGTCGCACTGATCAGCAGTCTATCTGTTATCTCTGCTCTGTGGACCAACACAAAGGTCACGACACAGACTAGAGACTACAGGTAAAACACAAAGTAAAATCACTTCCTGTTTAGTGTTTTTGTTTTGTTTTAAACAGAGACTGTTTTACTCTCCTGGATACGATCTGATCAGGTCTGTATTTGTTGAATAAAGAGCCAGTTGTTGTTGTGATTTATTAAAATGAGGTTAAAGTATTTCATATAAGTTCAGTACTTTATCGTCACCTCATGTTCATAAGACCTTAAAAGAGCTAGATCCCAGAAAAACCTTCAGGACCAGACTTGTTTGATCCTTCTGTCCTGAATCTGACGCCTAATGTTGTAGCAGAACCTCTTGCATATCTTTGAACTTTACAAAGCTCTCTTAAGGCTGGTTCACACGGCAGGATTTTAAAATTGTCTGCCAATTTCCCAAACTTTAGAGACCACACACATGGCGATAAATAATCGGAGGTTTTACAGTTTTGGTCGTACAGTGTGTGGTGTGCGGCCACACGACAACATCAACACACCACACACGGCAGGATGATCTTATAAGATTATTTTATGATGATCGGGGCGTCCTTAAGATTATCGGAAGGGGAGAATCGGGGCCAAAATTGGCGTTAATATCCTGCTGTGTGAACCAGGCGAAAGGAATTTAAAAGGATATGGAAATCTGCTGTTGTCCTCCCTTTATTGAAAGCAGCTGACTCGAGTATTTTCTAAAAGTTTTAAAAAGTTATTTACTATTTATGTGAATGATTTAGGTCAGACTGTCTCAAATGCTGCCTTTCATTTTGATACTGATGAAATTATTGTATAATGATACATTGACTCTGGTAGGCTTCAGAGGACGGGCCCTCGCTTCAAGTCGCTTACTGCCACCAAAAGGAGGCTGGCTGTGGCTGGCTGTGGCTGATAAGAAAGGAGACGGTCTTGGTTGCCAAATGACCGACTAATCATGTCACTGTAGTTACTCCGTCTTTCATGATGATGATGTGCAGTTGATGAAGAAAAATCCGCTGACACTGACTTGCTTGTGTAATAAGAAATTTATTTACAAAGACAAGAAAAGCATCAATCCAGGTTAGCCATGGTACCTGGGAGAGTCACAATTCCAATGGTGATCCCTCTGGAACGCAGAAAGAGACTGGTATTTATACAGCATTGGTCAAAGCCTGAATTTCCCTCGGGATCAATAAAGTATCTATCTATCTATCTATCTATCTATCTATCTATCTATCTATCTATCTATCTATCTATCTATCTATCTATCTATCTATCTATCTATCTATCTATCTATCTATCTATCTATCTATCTATCTATCTATCTATCTATCTATCTATCTATCTATCTATCTATCTATCTATCTATCTAAGCAACATCAGAACATTTACGTCCTTATTTGGGCGTAGGTCAACTAATGGCATTCAGGTCAGCATCTTCGCCTACATCCTGCCCTCCTTGTGTTTCCTCTAAACATATGACCTCGAAGGTTACAATTCACTGTTGGGGTGACTTCTTTATGTCCTCCTGTGTATCCTCAGGATCATCATCTGTTTTACTCAATACCACATTTTTATCCTTCATATTCCAAAGTATTGACCCCTAATAAACCACTACATTCTCTTTGATGTTAAACCATGCTCTTCCATAAGAACACGAATTGCTTTATCAGAAGTTCACATTTTAGCAGGATAGTAACAGATCACATAATTGTTCATATCAAACTGTGTCGCAAGTATAATACACTTCATCACAAACACCTCTGACCAGCTTGAGGGGGTCCTATGGGTGTTTTAGGATTGAAGGCCAAAAACTGAAGATTTGTGTGAGATTAGCAACATTTCCTGATGGTCATTCTAAGAAGAAGCCCTCACAGGTGGAGTGCAGAAACGTCAGGAATTAAAACCCTGTCCAACCCATCACTCTGCCCCTATTGCACCTCCACGGCCCAATGCACTCCAATCTTTACTTATTATAAAAGTGGCCCCAATTCAACTTAAACAAAATGTCATACTTGGAGTTGATCTCAGAGTTAAAGTCATTTCTTAAAGAGTCACTGAAACAAATGTTTGTCTTCTTAAGCAGGTAAGCTGTCAGCTAAGTAACAGTCCAGCATTGTTATGATCTCAAGAGTCAGAGGGATGTCTGTGTAAGAAGCTCAGTGCTGGTGTGTTCTGATTCAAAAGGAAGCAAACCATGATACTGCCTGTAAACACATGAACATGAAGCCTAACCTAATGGTCATAACTACAGACAACCCCACCTATTACAACTGCAGAACATGAACCTCAGAGATTGTTCAACCCAGTCCTGCTAATAAGACGGAAACATCTAATGAAGAGTGAAGAAGAGAATCAGAAAGAGAAGAATTAGAAACAAGTCAAAAACTAATGGATGAGCACAGAGCTGAATGCTGTCTCGTGTCCTTGAGACGTGAACTTTGAGATCCAGGAACATTCATGGTCCACATTAGGAAGATTATTTGTGACTGATTTATCTGAATAAAGGGATATAATCTCGTATGACGGCTTTATTGTTGTTCATATCAGTGGAGTTTTATGATACTTAAAGCTGTGTACTTTAATGACACCGTACTTTTATAGACTGAACAAAGATCAAAGATTAAACAATAACAAAAGTTCTTCAAAAGGCCTCGAAGATCTGTAGACAAGAAAAAAGATTACACCACTGAACAATGGATTTCAAAACAGGAAGCACAAACTTATTTATCGTATTTATATGACAGTAGAAATAATATTTATTGTGTAACTGTTGAGAGTAAAGTGTCATCTATTTAAGTCCAAATACTTTTTCTGCATACTGTAGGTCTCAGGTAACACACCCTGTATAGTACCTCTCTAAAGGACTGATACCGCAGTGAACTCTGATCCATCCAGACAACACTCTGCTCCCTCCCCTTCATAAAGAACAGAATAATGTGAATTACTGGAGCTGAAAAACTTCATTCAGTGCAGCAAGTCGACAAGAGCAGACGATTGTTGTCCATCAGAGCTCTGACTGTGTTTCTATCCAGAGAAAGTGGAACTGTTGGACCGTCACCATCACTGAGAGGAGAAATGGCTCAGAGAGGAAACCAACTGGACCGAGAGAAATTCTGCTGTCCCATCTGTCTGGATCTACTGAAGGATCCAGTGACTACTTCCTGTGGACACAGCTACTGCATGAAGTGTATTAAAAACCACTGGGATACACAGGATGAGAGGAGAGTATACAGCTGCCCTCAGTGCAGACAGGACTTCATACCGAGGCCTGTCCTGAGGAAAAACACCATGTTAGCAGATTTAGTGGAGGAGCTGAAGAAGACTGGACACAAGGAGAACGTCTGCTCTCGTCATGATGAGGAAATGAAGGTATTTTGTCGTACTGATCAGAGGTCTATTTGTCTCCTCTGTTTAATGGACGAACACAAAGGTCACGACACAGTCTCAGCTGCAGCAGAAAGGAGCGAGAAGCAGAGAGAGCTCGAGGTGAGTCGACAAAACATCCAGCAAAGAATCCAGGTCGGAGAGAAAAATGTGAAGCTGCTCCAACATGAGGTGGAGGCTATCAATGGCTCTGCTGATAAAACAGTGGGGAACAGTGAGAAGATGTTCACTGAGCTGATCCGTCTCATGAAGAATAGACGCTTTGATGTGAAGCAGCAGGTCAGATCCCAGCAGCAAACTGAAGTGAGTCGAGTCAGAGAGCATCAGGAGAAGCTGGAGCAGGAGATCACTGAGCTGAAGAGGAAAGACGCTGAACTGGAGAAGCTCTCACACACACAAGTTCACAACCAGTTTCTACAGGACTACCCCACACTGTCAGCACTCAGTGAATCTACACACTCATCCAGCATCAAGATCCGTCCTCTGAGGTACTTTGAGGACGTGACAGCAGCTGTGTCAGAAGTCAGAGATAAACTACAGGACGTCCTGACAGACAAATGGACAAACATCTCACAGACACTGACTGAAGTGGATGTTTTACTGTCAGGTCAAGAGTACATGACCAGAGCTGAGTTCTTAAAATATTCATGTGACATCACACTGGATCCAAACACAGCACACACACAGCTGTTATTATCTGATGGGAACAGAAAAGCAACATTAATGAGTAAAAATCAGTCTTTTTCCAGACACCCAGACAGATTCATTGATTATTGGCAGGTCCTGAGTAAAGAGAGTCTGACTGGACGTTGTTACTGGGAGGTGGAGTGGAGAGGAACAGGAGTTTCTGTAGCAGTCACATACAAGAATATCAGGAGAGCAGGGAGGTCAGTTAAATGTGGGTTTGGACTCAATGACAAATCTTGGGTGTTAGAGTATTACAACAACAGGTATGACTTTTCGTACAACAATGTCAGCACTCCTGTCTCAGGTTCTCTGTCCTCCAGAGTAGGAGTGTACCTGGATCACAGAGCAGGTATTCTGTCCTTCTACAGCATCTCTGAAACCATGACTCTCCTCCACAGAGTCCAGACCACATTCACTCAGCCTCTACATGCTGGACTCTGGGTTTCTTGTATTGGAGACTCTGCTGAGTTGTGTAAACTGAAATAGACAGAAGTCATTAAGGAGACAGATGTTTAACTTGCTGTGTTTCAAATCTTCAACTTGATTTTTATTCTTGCTCGTTGCTGAGATGTGATGGTCGTCACCTGTCAATCAAACTTTATGGGCGGTACTTTGACCTCTTCTCGTCTGTTCTGTAAATGTTTGAGTGTCTTTCAGTGACGCTCCTTCTTGTGTCTGTTTAGCCGTGGACTCTTTCACTGCTCACCATGACTTTTGTTCACCTGAACTGACATTTCTCTGTGTGAAAACATCAACTTCTCTCTGCTCTCCATGTTTGATTATTTGTATTCATACATTTATATGCTGTTGTTTCTGTTCTGATTCAGAGTCTGAAGAGAGAGAGAGAGAGAGCAGCAAACTTTTCTTTAATGCTGATTTTCTCTTCTCACCACTTTGAACATTTGTAGAAAATCTATAAAATCCCACTTAAAGAAACGAGTTAGTCAGAATAAATGTTGTTCATATTCAAAGTGATGTAAAAATGTCCTCTGAGGTGTTTTAAAAATGTAATCCTCCTGATTAAATCAATAAGCAGATAAATCCTGGTTTTCTGTGAGCAGAGATTCTGATCAAACAAAGTGATTGTGTGGATGAAGTGAATGTGTTCATGAAATGATTGAAGGAGAGACATTGAACACACTTTACTGATTTGATGTGTCGGAGCCATAATGTGTGTTTTTACCTCTGTTGATTATTTGTTATATTTTGCTCCTTATATGGGTTTGATATAGTTTCCAGTAATTAGCAGTGGGCGTGGCTTACTTTAATTTTACCTGTGTGTTTGGGGTGACGGGAGTGAGTTTGAAATATTTCTCTGTTGACTGTCATTGTTATCGTAATCATCTTCATCTTTTGGACCTTTTGTTTAGAAATACTGTTTTTCCCTTTTTTGTTGAATAAATCTACAAACATATCTGGACTTTTGGATTTTGTATACAAACGAGTCACAGGTACAAAAACACTTTGTCTCATCTGAAGCCGGCACAATATTTCATTTACCTTTATTTATCCTCCAGGAATCATTGAGGGCAGGTCCTCATTTACAATGATGTGGAGAGTACAGTTAGAAGATAAAACAAAACAATCGAAACAAATACAAAGAGTATAAAACAGGAATAATAAGCAGCAAAACAGACAACTAATAACATTTGCACTCGTGGGGACAATAATTTGTCATCATGTTTTTGAATTGACCGACACTAACCATTGCATTGAGATTCAGTGTGCTTTGTATAGTGATATTTAAATCTCTCTTTACTGATGCTGTCTGAAGCTGACAACATCAGGAAAAAAAACAACTACTGAAGCTCACCACCAGAGGGCGCCTTCATCCTGCTAACCAGAGACGTAACACACGACTCCACTTTTGAACCTGACCTCAGTGTGGGCCTAAATGAATCATGGGAAATGAAGTCCAAACACTCATCTGCATTCATTACAAGCTCTCCCTGGATGAGATATTTCCCGACATGAGCTCACACCTCATCACATCAAAACAAATATTATACTTTTGATTTAAAATAAAAAAGACATTGACTCACATCTCGTGGACACCAGGACGGACGCTCATTTGTATTAACGGTTGGGTAGGAACTCCAGCACCTTGTAGAGACTACAGGTAATACACAAAGTAAAATCACTTCCTGTTCAGTATTTTTGTTTTAAACAGAGACTGTTTTACTCTCCTGGATACGATCTGATCGGGTCTGTATTTGTTGAAGAACGAGCCAGTTGTTGTTGTGACTTATTAAAATGAGGTTAAAGTATTTCATATAAGTTCAGTACTTTATCGTCACCTCATGTTCATAAGACTTTAAAAGAGCTAGATCCCAGAAACACCTTCAGGACCAGACTTGTTTGATCCTTCTGTCCTGAATCTGACGGCTAATGTTGTAGCAGAAACCTCTTGCATATCTTTGAACTTTACAAAGCTCTCTTAAGGCTGGTTCACACGGCAGGATTTTAAAATTGTCGGCCGATTTCCCAAACTTTAGAGAGCACACACATGGCGATAAATAATCGGAGGTTTTACAGTTTTGGTCGTACAGTGTGTGGTGTGCGGCCACACGGCAACATCAACACACCACACACGGCAGGATGATTTTATAAGATTATCTTATGATGATCGGGTGCCCATAAGATTATCGGAAGGAGAGAATCGGGGCCAAAATTGGCGTTATTATCCTGCCGTGTGAACCAGGCGAAAGGAATTTAAAAGGATATGGAAATCTGCTGTTGTCCTCCCTTTATTGAACGCAGCTGACTCAAGTATTTTCTAAAGTTTTAAAAAAAATTTTACTATTTATGTGAATGATTTAGGTCAGACCGTCTCAAATGCTGCCTTTCATTTTTATACTGATGAAATTATTGTATAATGTTACATTGACTCTAGTAGGCTTCAGAGGACGGGCCCTCGCTTCACGTTGCTTACTGCCACCAAAAGGAGGCCTTGCTGGCTGTGGCTGATAAGAAAGGAGACGGTCTTGGCTGCCAAATGACCGACTAATCATGTCACTGTAGTTACTCCATCTTTCATGATGATGATGTGCAGTTGATGAAGAAAAATCCGCTGTCACTGACTTGCTTGTATAATAAGAAATTTATTTACAAAGACAAGAAAAGTATCAATCCAGGTTAGCCATGGTACCTGGGAGAGTCACAATTCCAATGGTGATCCCTCTCGAACACAGAAAGAGACTGGTATTTATACAGCATTGGTCAAAGCAACATCAGAACATTTACGTCCTTATTTGGGCGTAGATCAACTAACGGCATTCAGGTCAGCATCTTCGCCTACATCCTGCCCTCCTTGTGTTTCCTCTAAACATATGACCTCGAAGGTTACAATTCACTGTTGGGGTGACTTCTTTATGTCCTCCTGTGTATCCTCAGGATCATCATCTGTTTTACTCAATACCACATTTTTAACTTTCATATTCCAAAGTAATGACCCCTAATAAACCACTACATTCTCTTTGATGTTAAACCACGCTCTTCCATAACAACACGAATTGCTTGACCAGAAGTTCACATTTTAGCAGGACAGTTACAGATCACATAATTGTTCATATCAAACTGTGTCGCAAGTGTAATACACTTCATCACAAACACCAAGGTCTGACCAGCTTGAGGGGGTCCTATGGGTGTTTTAGGATTAAAGGCCAAAAATTGAAGATTTGTGTGAGATTAGCAACATTTCCTGATGGTCATTCTAAGAAGAAGCCCTCACAGGTGGAGTGGAGAAACGTCAGGAATTAAAACCCTGTCCAACCAATCACTCTGCTCCTATTGCACCTCCACGGCTCAATGTACTCCAATCTTTACTTATTATAAAAGTGGCCCCAATTCAACTTAAACAAAATGTCAGACTTGGAGTTGATCTCAGAGTTAAAGTAATTTCTTGAAGAGTCACTGAAACAAATGTTTGTCTTCTTAAGCAGGTAAGCTGTCAGCTAAGTAACAGTCCAGCATTGTAATGATCTCATGAGTCAGAGGTATGTCTGTGTAAGAAGCTCAGTGCTGGTGTGTTCTGATTCAAAAGGAAGCAAATCATGATGCTGCCTGTAAACACATGAATATGACGCCTAACCTAATGGTCATAACTACAGACAAACCGACCTATTACAACAGCAGAACATGAACTTCAGGGACTGTTCAACCCAGCCCTACTAATAAGACGGAAACATCTAATGAAGAGTGAAGAAGAGAATCAGAAAGAGAAGAGTTAGAAACAAGTCAAAAACTAATGGATGAGCACAGAGCTGAATGCTGTCTCCTCTCCCTGAGACGTGAACTTTGAGATCCGGGAACATTCATGGTCCACATTAGGGAGATGAGTGGTGAATGATTTATCTGAATAAAGGGATATAATCTCGTATGACGGCTTTATTATTATTCATATCAGTGGAGAAATGTGGTTTTATGATACTTAAAGCTGTATACTTTAATGACACCGTACTTTCATAGACTGAACAAAGGTCAAAGATTAAACAATAACAAAGTTCTTCAAAAGGCCTCGAAGATCTGTAGACAAGAAAAAAGATTACAAAACTTAACAATGGATTTCAAAAAAGGAAGCACGAACTTATTTATCTTCTTTATATGAAAGTATGAATACTATTTAATATGTAACTGTTGAGAGTATAATGTCCTCTCTCTGAGTGCAAATACTTTTACTGCATACTGTAGGTCTCAGGTAACACACCCTGTATATTACCTCTCTAAAGGACTGATACCGCAGTGAACTCTGATCCATCCAGACAACACTCTGCTCCCTCCCCTTCATAAAGAACAGAATAATGTGAATTACTGGAGCTGAAAAAGCTCCTTCAGTGCAGCAAGTCAACAAGAGCAGACGTTTGTTGTCCATCAGAGCTCTGACTGTGTTTCTATCCAGAGAAAGTGGAACTGATTGACCATCACTGTGAGGAGAAATGGCTCAGAGAGGAAATCAACTGGGCCGAGAGAAATTCTGCTGTCCCATCTGTCTGGAACTACTGAAGGATCCTGTGACTACTTCCTGTGGACACAGCTACTGCATGAAGTGTATTAAAAACCACTGGGATACACAGGATGAGAAGAGAGTCTACAGCTGCCCTCAGTGCAGACAGGACTTCATACCGAGGCCTGTCCTGAGGAAAAACACCATGTTTGCAGATTTAGTGGAGGAGCTAAAGAAGACTGGACACCAAGCTGCTCCTGCTGATCACTGTTATGCTGGACCTGAAGATGTGGCCTGTGATGTCTGCACTGGGAGGAAACTGAAAGCCTGTAAGTCCTGTCTGCAGTGTCTGGCCTCTTACTGTGAAGATCACCTCCATCATCATTTTAAAGTACCTTCATTTAAGAAACACAAGCTCGTGGAGCCGTCCAAGAAGCTCCAGGAGAACGTCTGCTCTCGTCATAATGAGGAAATGAAAATATTTTGTCGCACTGATCAGCAGTCTATTTGTCTCCTCTGTTTAATGGACGAACACAAAGGTCACGACACAGTCTCAGCTGCAGCAGAAAGGAGCGAGAAGCAGAGAGAGCTTGAGGTGAGTCAACAAAACATCCAGCAGAGAATCCAGGACGGAGAGAAAGATGTGAAGCTGCTCCAAAAGGAGGTGAAGGCTATCAATGGCTCTGCTGATAAAACAGTGGGGATCAGTCAGAAGATGTTCACTGAGCTGATCCGTCTCATGGAGAAAAGACGCTCTGATGTGAAGCAGCAGGTCAGATCCCAGCAGCAAACTGAAGTGAGTCGAGTCAGAGAGCGTCAGGAGAAGCTGGAGCAGGAGATCACTGAGCTGAAGAGGAAAGACGCTGAACTGGAGAAGCTCTCACACACACAAGATCACAACCAGTTTCTACAGGACTACCCCTCAGTGTCAGCACTCAGTGAATCTACACACTCATCCAGCATCAAGATCCGTCCTCTGAGGTACTTTGAGGACGTGACAGCAGCTGTGTCAGAAGTCAGAGATAAACTACAGGACGTCCTGACAGACAAATGGACAAACATCTCACAGACACTGACTGAGGTGGATGTTTTACTGTCACAACCAGAACCAGAACCCAAGACCAGAGCTGAGTTCTTAAAATATTCACGTTACATCACACTGGATTCAAACACAGCACACACATGTCTGTTATTATCTTATGGGAAAAGAAAAGTAACATTCATGAGAGAAGAACAGTCTTATTCTAGTCACCCAGACAGATTCACTGCTTGGTATCAGGTCCTGAGTAAAGAGAGTCTGACTGGACGTTGTTACTGGGAGGTGAAGAGGAGAGGAGGAGTTTATGTAGCAGTCACATACAAGAATATCAGCAGAGCAGGGAGGTCACATGAATGTTTGTTTGGACGTAATGACAAATCTTGGATGTTATATTGTGACAACAACAGTTATATCTTTTGGTACAACGATGTCAGCACTCCTGTCTCAGGTCCTCGGTCCTCCAGAGTAGGAGTGTACCTGGATCACAGAGCAGGTATTCTGTCCTTCTACAACATCTCTGAAACCATGACTCTCCTCCACAGAGTCCAGACCACATTCACTCAGCCTCTACATGCTGGACTCGGGTTTGATTATGTTGGAGACTCTGCTGAGTTGTGTAAACTGAAATAGACAGAAGTCATTAAGGATACAGATGTTTAACTTGCTGTGCTTTAAATCTTCAACTTGATTTTTATTCATGCTCGTTGCTGAGATGTGATGGTCGTCACCTGTCAATCAAACTTTATGGGCGGTACTTTGACCTCTTCTCGTCTGTTCTGTAAATGTTTGAGTGTCTTTAAGTGACGCTCCTTCCTGTGTCTGTTTAGCCGTGGACTCTTTCACTGCTCACCATGACTTTTGTTCACCTGAACTGACATTTCTCTGTGTGAAAACATCAACTTCTCTCTGCTCTCCATGTTTGATTATTTGTATTCATACATTTATATGCTGTTGTTTCTGTTCTGATTCAGAGTCTGAAGAGAGAGAGAGAGAGCAGCAAACTTTTCTTTAATGCTGATTTTCTCTTCTCACCACTTTGAACATTTGTAGAAAATCTATAAAATCACACTTAAAGAAACGAGTTAGTCAGAATAAATGTTGTTCATATTCAAAGTGATGTAAAAATGTCCTCTGAGGTGTTTTAAAAATGTAATCCTCCTGATTAAATCAATAAGGAGATAAATCCTGGTTTTCTGTGAGCAGAGATTCTGATCAAACAAAGTGATTGTGTGGATGAAGTGAATGTGTTCATGAAATGATTGAAGGAGAGACATTGAACACACTTTACTGATTTGATGTGTCGGAGCCATAATTTGTGTTTTTACCTCTGTTGATTATTTGTTATATTTTGCTCCTTATATGGGTTTGATATAGTTTCCAGTAATTAGCAGTGGGCGTGGCTTACTTTAATTTTACCTGTGTGTTTGGGGTGAAGGGAGTGAGTTTGAAATATTTTTCTATTGACTGTCATTGTTATCGTAATCATCTTCATCTTTTGGACCTTTTGTTTAGAAATACTGTTTTTCCCTTTTTTGTTGAATAAATCTACAAACATATCTGGACTTTTGGATTTTGTATACAAACGAGTCACAGGTACAAAAACACTTTGTCTCATCTGAAGCCGGCACAATATTTCATTTACCTTTATTTATCCTCCAGGAATCATTGAGGGCAGGTCCTCATTTACAATGATGTGGAGAGTACAGTTAGAAGATAAAACAAAACAATACAAATAAAAACAAAGAGTATAAAACAGGAACAATAAGCAGCAAAACAGACAACTAATAACATTTGCACTCGTGGGGACAATAATTTGTCATCATGTTTTTGAATTGGCCTACACTAATCATTGCATTGAGATTCAGTGTGCTTTGTATAGTGATATTTAAATCTCTCTTTACTGATGCTGTCTGAAGCTGACAACAAATCAGAAAAAAAAAACTACTGAAGCTCACCACCAGAGGGCGCCTTCATCCTGCTAACCAGGGACGTAACACACGACTCCACTTTTGAACCTGACCTCAGTGTGTGAGTAAATGAATCATGGGAAATGAGGTCAAAACACCCCTGGATGAGTCCATTCTTCTCTATAGGAGGTGTCACTTTTTTAGTTAAATAACATAATTTCATAGTATTTATCATGACGTGACCTCACACCTGTGAAGATAACATTTCCACATTTTACCTCAGCATGATATATCACAGTGCTGAAGCTCTGTTCTGACTTGTGTTTTTTTTCTCTTTTAAAATAATAGATTAACATTGAAGACATAAAAAAGATTAATTGAAACGTTTGCAAATATTATGTGAGTCAATCAATTTTGATGCGTCTGTTTGTGAGATAAACAGAGAAACAACAAGAACAATGAAGAAGACAGATTTAAAGCCACAGTGTCAGTAATAATGTGAAAAGTATGTGTAGTATGATCAGTAACAGCTCAGAGTGAAAATAAACTGATCAGTCCATTATTAACAACTGTAAAGATGATGAAACAAGGAGGACCGGTTCTGTTCATCATAGAGGTTTATATTCATGATAATGGATGGAAGGCTGATACAGCTGTAGGAGTTGGAGTCAGGAGGGGGAAGTGTTCATACCAGCAGGCCGTCCCTGCGATCGATGACGTGTAACCTGCAAAGAGACGAGTAAGCTCATGAAACTCACATGTTACGTGAAGTTTTACACACTGTGACATGCAGTGATGTGAATGCCCAGAGAGACAACAGCTCAAGGTGCCAGTTCCCCTGACAGCAGTCTGAGTTTACAGCAGCATAACTAAGGAGCTGGTCCTTACCTGTGCATGCCCTAACTATCAGCTTTATCAAAGAAGGAACGTTTCAAGCCTACTATTAAAAGTACACTAGATATCTGTCTCCCAGACACTGACTAGTAGATGACTCCAAAGGAGAGGGGCCTGATAGATGAAGGCTGCACCTCCCATAGTACATTTAGACCAGGGGTCTCCAACAGGTAGCTCTGGGCAGGTTTTTAGTATCTCACCTTTAGGTTGACCGACTGTTGAAAAACGAACAAAAAAATCTGACGACAGTAAATTCACCTCTTCCCACTGTTCATATATTTGGCCTGTAAAAACCACTCTAAAGTAGTGAAGTGTATTCTTGGACTTTGATGTGAATTTAAGATTATTCATCAGCATTTGGCTTATTGCAGTTTAAGACATGTAAAAACGGTAGCTTCATTAAGCTGATGTGTGCGATGTCAATTAATGCAAGCCCTCAGTAGCTCTCGCTCTGTGTCAGAGCTTGTTCACCCCTCCCTCTTCATCCTGCTCTCAAGCACTCTGTATTTCCTGGTTCCCTCCCCTTCAGATCTACAGGCTGAGACTCAGACAGTTGTTGTTGCAGAGAAGATAAATGGTGCAGAAAGGAGTTCAGCTGGGCCAGGAAACCCTTTCTCGTTCGATCTGTCTGTGACTGTTCCCTGTGGACACAGCTACTGCATGAACTGTATTAAAAGCCACTGGGATAAAAGGGGATGAGAAGATTTATGTATGTTAATTACATGAACTGTCAGGTGACCTCAGGGGTTTTGTCTTTGTGGAAGCGTGTCTCCTCACTTGTTCATGTCTGATGAAGGGCGAGGGCCTGAAATGTTACATGTGGTGATCATTCCCATGAAAAGTTAAATGGAGCAGATTGTGGTGAGGGACTTAGTCGTCCTCTGTCTTTAACAGCGACTGTAACAACCAGATTTCCCCCTGGGATTCATAAAGTGTGTTTTTCCCTTCCGGACCCTGACTGGTGGATGATTCCAGAGCAGAGGAGCCTGAAATCAAACCATTTGCTGAGACTCCTCAGATATCAGGACCACGTCAGGCCTGAGGGTGGTATCAGCTATAATGTCCAGTAACCTCAGCTGTCTCCAGATGCATTGTTTCTTAAACCAGTAGAACAGGTTCAACTTTTGTCATTTGTAAATATGTAAGTTTTCTCTGAGTTGGTAAGAATACCACTCTGCTGTTAGAAGCCCAATCAATGTCTGTGATTGGTCAAATGCTGCAAACTCCGTTCATTTATGTGAAAGCTGTCGTCGAAACCCTCCATTTATGTATTTATCCGTTTTCTTTTTTCACACCGTGTTGTGTAAATGTTTTTATAAATATCTTTTGTCTTAATAAATGAAACAGTGTCCTCACTCAAGTCCCGTCCACTGTTTGTTGTTTATGAGTCACACCCTGTCTCTTTCAATAGCTGCTCTTTGTGGAACGCAGTCAAACCTGAACTTCACCCCATTTAAATATTTCTCTCCTCCCTCCCCGTCACAGACCTGCAGGTATGAGGATGGGTGTGAACTATAAACTGTGAATTACTGGAACTGAAAAACCTCATTTACTGCAGCAAGTCAACAAGAGCAGACGGTTGTTGTCCATCAGAGCTCTGACTTTGTTTCTATCCGGAGAAAGAGGAACTGTTGGACCATCACCATCACTGATAGGAAAAATGGCTCAGAGAGGAAACCAACTGGACCGAGACAAAATCACTTGTCCCATCTGTCTGGAACTACTGAAGGATCCTGTGACTACTTCCTGTGGACACAGTTACTGCATGAAGTGTATTAAAAACCACTGGGATACACAGGATGAGAAGAGAGTCTACAGCTGCCCTCAGTGCAGACAGGACTTCACACCGAGGCCTGTCCTGGTGAAAAACACCATCTTAGCAGATTTAGTGGAGGAGCTGAAGAAGACTGGACTCCAAGCTGTTCCTGCAGATCACTGCTATGCTGGACCTGAAGATGTGGCCTGTGATGTCTGCACCGGGAGGAAACTGAAAGCCTGTAAGTCCTGTCTGCAGTGTCTGGCCTCTTACTGTGAGAATCACCTCCAGCCTCATTTTAAAGCACCTCCATTTAAGAAACACAAGCTAGTGGAGCCCTCCAAGAAGCTCCAGGAGAACGTCTGCTCTCGTCATGATGAGGTGATGAAGATGTTCTGTCGCACTGATCAGCAGTTTATCTGTTATCTCTGCTCTGTGGACCAACACAAAGGTCACGACACAGTCTCAGCTGAAGAAGAAAGGAGCGAGAAGCAGAGAGAGCTCGAGGTGAGTCGACAAAACATCCAGCAGAGAATCCAGGACGGAGAGAAAGATGTGAAGCTGCTCCAACAGGAGGTGAAGGCTATCAATGGCTCTGCTGATAAAACAGTGGGGAACAGTGAGAAGATGTTCACTGAGCTGATCCGTCTCATGGAGAAAAGACGCTCTGATGTGAAGCAACAGGTCAGATCCCAGCAGCAAACTGAAGTGAGTCGAGTCAGAGAGCGTCAGGAGAAGCTGGAGCAGGAGATCACTGAGCTGAAGAGGAAAGACGCTGAACTGGAGAAGCTCTCACACACACAAGATCACAACCAGTTTCTACAGGACTACCCCTCAGTGTCAGCACTCAGTGAATCTACACACTCATCCAGCATCAAGATCCGTCCTCTGAGGTACTTTGAGGACGTGACAGCAGCTGTGTCAGAAGTCAGAGATAAACTACAGGACGTCCTGACAGACAAATGGACAAACATCTCACAGACACTGACTCGAGTGGATGTTTTACTGTCAGAACCAAGACCAGAACCAGAGCCCAAGACCAGAGCTGAGTTCTTAAGATATTCATGTGACATCACACTGGATCCAAACACAGCACACACACTGCTGTTATTATCTGATGGGAACAGAAAAGTAACATTAATGAGTGAAGAACAGTCTTATTCTAGTCACCCAGACAGATTCACTGGATGGTATCAGGTCCTGAGTAAAGAGAGTCTGACTGGACGTTGTTACTGGGAGGTGGAGAGGAGAGGAAGAGTTTATGTAGCAGTCACATACAAGAATATCAGGAGAGCAGGGAGCTCATATGAATGTTTGTTTGGACGTAATGACAAATCTTGGATGTTAGATTGTGACAACAACAGTTATAACTTTTGTTACAACAAAGTCCAGACTCCTGTCTCAGGTCCTCGGTCCTCCAGAGTAGGAGTGTACCTGGATCACAGAGCAGGTATTCTGTCCTTCTACAGCATCTCTGAAACCATGACTCTCCTCCACAGAGTCCAGACCACATTCACTCAGCCTCTACATGCTGGACTCAGGTTTTATCATCATGGAGCCTCTGCTGAGTTGTGTAAACTGAAGTAGACAGAAGTCATTAAGGAGACAGATGTTTAACTTGCTGTATTTCAAATCTTCAACTTGATTTTTATTCTTGCTCGTTGCTGAGATGTGATGGTCGTCACCTGTCAATCAAACTTTATGGGCGGTACTTTGACCTCTTCTCGTCTGTTCTGTAAATGTTTGAGTGTCTTTAAGTGACGCTCCTTCCTGTGTCTGTTTAGCCGTGGACTCTTTCACTGCTCACCATGACTTTTGTTCACCTGAACTGACATTTCTCTGTGTGAAAACATCAACTTCTCTCTGCTCTCCATGTTTGATTATTTGTATTCATACATTTATATGCTGTTGTTTCTGTTCTGATTCAGAGTCTGAAGAGAGAGAGAGAGAGCAGCAAACTTTTCTTTAATGCTGATTTTCTCTTCTCACCACTTTGAACATTTGTAGAAAATCTATAAAATCCCACTTAAAGAAACGAGTTAGTCAGAATAAATGTTGTTCATATTCAAAGTGATGTAAAAATGTCCTCTGAGGTGTTTTAATAATGTAATCCTCCTGATTAAATCAATAAGGAGATAAATCCTGGTTTTCTGTGAGCAGAGATTCTGATCAAACAAAGTGATTGTGTGGATGAAGTGAATGTGTTCATGAAATGATTGAAGGAGAGACATTGAACACACTTTACTGATTTGATATGTCGGAGCCATAATTTGTGTTTTTACCTCTGTTGATTATTTGTTATATTTTGCTCCTTATATGGGTTTGATATAGTTTCCAGTAATTAGCAGTGGGCGTGGCTTACTTTAATTTTACCTGTGTGTTTGGGGTGACGGGAGATGAGTTTGAAATCTTTTTCTGTTGACTGTCATTGTTATCGTAATCATCTTCATCTTTTGGACCTTTTGTTTAGAAATACTGTTTTTCCCTTTTTTGTTGAATAAATCTACAAACATATCTGGACTTTTGGATTTTGTATACAAACGAGTCACAGGTACAAAAACACTTTGTCTCATCTGAAGCCGGCACAATATTTTATTTACCTTTATTTATTCTCCAGGAATCATTGAGGGCAGGTCCTCATTTACAATGATGTGGAGAGTACAGTTAGAAGATAAATTAAAACAATGCAAATAAATACAAAGAGTATAAAACAGGAATAATAAGAAGCAAAACAGACAACTAATAACATTTGCACTCGTGGGGACAATAATTGTCATCATGTTTTTGAATTGGCCTACACTAACCATTGCATTGAGATTCAGTGTGCTTTGTATAGTGATATTTAAATCTCTCTTTACTGATGCTGTCTGAAGCTGACAACAAATCAGGAAAAAAAACAACTACTGAAGCTCACCACCAGAGGGCGCCTTCATCCTGCTAACCAGATAGGTAGATAGATAGATACTTTATTGATCCCGAGGGAAATTCAACCAGGGACATAACACACAACTCCACTTTTGAACCTGACCTCAGTGTGTGAGTAAATGAATCATGGGAAATGAGGTCAAAACACCCCAGGATGAGTCCATTCTTCTCTATAGGAGGTGTCACTTTTTAGTTAAATAAAATAATTTCATAGTATTTATCATGACGTGACCTCACACCTGTGAAGATAACACTTCCACATTTTACCTCAGCATGATATATCACAGTGCTGAAGCTCTGTTCTGACTTGTGTTTTTTTTTCTCTTTTAAAATAATAGATTAACATTGAAGACATAAAAAAGATTAATTGAAATGTGTGCAAATATTTTGTGAGTCAATCAATTTTGATAGATAGATAGATAGATAGATACTTTATTGATCCCGAGGGAAATTCAGGCATGATGCGTCTGTTTGTGAGATAAACAAAGAAACAACAACAATGAAGAAGACAGATTTAAAGCCACAGTGTCAGTAATAATGTGAAAAGTATGTGTAGTATGATCAGTAACAGCTCAGAGTGAAAATACACTGATCAGTCCATTATTAACAACTGTAAAGATGATGAAAGAAGGAGGACCGGTTCTGTTCATCATAGAGGTTTATATTCATGATAATGGATGGAAGGCTGATACAGCTGTAAGAGTTGGAGTCAGGAGGGGGAAGTGTTCATACCAGCAGGCCGTCCCTGCGATCGATGACGTGTAACATGCAAAGAGACGAGTAAGCTCATGAAACTCACATGGTACGTGAAGTTTTACACACAGTGACATGCAGTAATGTGAATGCCCAGAGAGACAACAGCTCAAGGTGCCAGTTCCCCTGACAGCAGTCTGAGTCTACAGCAGCATAACTAAGGAGCTGGTCCTTACCTGTGCATGCCCTAACTATCAGCTTTATGAAAGAAGGAACGTTTCAAGCCTACTATTAAAAGTACACTGGATATCTGTCCCCGGGTAACTGACAAGTAGATGACTCCAAAGGAGAGGGGCCTGATAGATGAAGGCTCCACCTCCCATAGTACATTTAGACCAAGGGTCTCCAACAGGTAGCTCTGGGCAGGTTTTCAGTAGCTCGCCTTTAGGTTGACCGACTGTTGAAAAACGAACAAAAAAATCTGACGACAGTAAATGCACCTCTTCCCACTGTTCATATATTTGGCCTGTAAAAACAACTCTAAAGTAGTGAAGTGTATTCTTGGACTTTGATGCGAATTTAAGATTATTCATCAGCATTTGGCTCATTGCAGTTTAAGACATGTAAAAACGGTAGCTTCATTAAGCTGATGTGTGTGATGTCAATTAATGCAAGCCCTCAGTAGCTCTCGCTCTGTGTCAGAGCTTGTTCACCCCTCCCTCTTCATCCTGCTCTCAATCTCAGACAGTCGTTGTTACAGAGAAGATAAATGGTGCAGAAAGGAGTTCAGCTGGGCCAGGAAACCCTTTCTTGTTCGATCTGTCTGAAACTACTGAATGATACGGTGACTGTTCCCTGTGGACACAGCTACTGCATGAACTGTATTGAAAGCCACTGGGATAAAAGGGGATGAGAAGATTTATGTATGTGAATCACATGAACCATCAGGTGAACTCAGGGGTTTTGTCTATGTGGAAGTGTGTCTCCTCACTTGTTCATGTCTGATGAAGGGCGAGGGCCTGAAATGTTACATGTGGCGATTATTCCCATGAAAAGTTAAATGGAGCAGATTCTGGAGAGGGACTTAGTCGTCCTCTGTCTTTAACAGCAACTGTAACAACCAGATTTCCCCCTGGGATTAATAAAGTGTTTCTGATTCTGAGTGTTTTTCCCTCCCGGACCCTGACTGGTGGATGATTCCAGAGCAGAGGGGCCTGTTATCAAACCACTTGCTGAGACTCCTCAGATATCCGGACCACGTCAGGCCTGAGGGTGGTATCAGCTACAATGTCCAGTAACCTCAGCTGTCTCCAGATGCACTGTTTCTTAAACCAGTAGAACAGGTTCAACTTTTGTCATTTGTAAATATTAAGGTTTTCTCTGAGTTGGTAAGAATACCACTCTGCTGTTAGAAGCCCACTCAATGTCTGTAATTGATCAAATGCTGCAAACTCCGCCCATTTATGTGAAAGCTGTCGTGGAAACCCTCCATTTATGTATTTATCTGTTTTCTTTTTTCACACCGTGTTGAATATTTTGTTTTATAATTAGCTGTCTTCTTAAGAAATGATACAGTGATACACTGAATTTCCCTCGGGATCAATAAAGTATCTATCTACCTATCTATCTATCTAGTGTCCTCTCTCAAGTCCAACTATTATTACTGTTTGTTGTTTATGAGTCACACCCTGTCTCTTTGAAAAGCTGCTCTTTGAGGAACGCAGTCAAACCTGAACACCCGCCCTTCTGTCAATGATCTCAGTGAAACAATGAAAATATTTCTCTCCTCCCTCCCCGTCACAGACCTGCAGGTATGAGGATGGGTGTGAACTATAAACTGTGAATTACTGGAACTGAAAAAGCTCATTCACTGCAGTAACTCAACAAGAGCAGACGGTTGTTGTCCATCAGCGCTCTGACTGTGTTTCTATCCAGAGAAAGAGGAACTGTTGAACTCGTGTCTCAGGTCCTCGGTCCTCCAGAGTAGGAGTGTACCTGGATCACAGAGCAGGTATTCTGTCCTTCTACAGCATCTCTGAAACCATGACTCTCCTCCACAGAGTCCAGACCACATTCACTCAGCCTCTACATGCTGGACTCAGGCTATGTTATGATGGAGACTATGCTTAGTTGTGTAAACTGAAGTAGACAGAAGTCATGAGGGAGACAGATTTTTAACTTGCTCGTCACCTGTCAATCAAACTTTATGGGCGGTACTTTGACCTCTTCTCGTCTGTTCTGTAAATGTTTGAGTGTCTTTAAGTGACGCTCCTTCCTGTGTCTGTTTAGCCGTGGACTCTTTCACTGCTCACCGTGACTTTTGTTCAGCTGAACTGACATTTCTCTGTGTGAAAACATCAACTTCTCTCTGCTCTCCATGTTTGATTATTTGTATTCATACATTTATATGCAGTTGTTTCTGTTATGATTCAGACTCTTCTCACCACTTTGTACACTTGCAGAAAATCTATAAAATCACACTTAAAGAAATGAGTTAGTCAGAATAAATGTTGTTCGTATTCAAAGTGATGTAAAAATGTCCTCTGAGATATTTAAAAAGGGTTGTTTGTTGTTTTGTTCATTTTCTCACCTCTGAAGATGATTAAACTGCTGCTCTAAATCTGAATCTGACTTGTGTTGTTGTCTTTCTTGGGGATTGTGAAGAGTCGGGGTCACTCATCGTGTTGTGTTCAGGTTCCTCCAGACCGGGGACAAAACACTGAAACAGCTTTGTCTCTGAGGAATGAGCAGAGCTTTTCTTTCCTACATTTATTGTGAACTGAATGCAGCATCAGAGTGACAGCTGGTTGTGTGAACAAACAGACATAATGTGTTTTATCAGATATTTAAATCTCTCTTTGCTGATGCTGTCTGAAGCTGACAACAAATCAGAAAAAAACAACTACTGAAGCTCACCACCAGAGGGCGCCTTCATCCTGCTAACCCTGGATGTAACAAACGACTCCACTTTGGAACCTGACTTCAGTGTGGGCCTAAATGAATCATGGGAAATCAAGTGTAAACATCATTGGACGAGTCCATTCTTCTCTTTAGGAGCGGTCACTTTTTATTTGTCTATTTGTGAGATAAACAGAGAAACAACAACAACAATGAAGAAGACAGATTTAAAGCCACAGTGTCAGTAATAATGTTAAAAGTATGTGTAGTATGATCAGTAACAGCTCAGAGTGAATATAAACTGATCAGTCCATTATTAATAACTGTAAAGATGATGAAACAAGGAGGACCGGTTCTGTTCATCATAGAGTTTTATATTCATGATAATGGATGGAAGGCTGATACAGCTGTAAGAGTTGGAGTCAGGAGGGGGAAGTGTTCATACCAGCAGGCCGTCCCTGCGATCGATGACATGTAACCTGCAAAGACACGAGTAAGCTCATGAAACTCACATGGTACGTGAAGTTTTACACACCGTGACGTGCAGTGATGTGAATGCCCAGAGAGACAACAGCTCAAGGTGCCAGTTCCCCTGACAGCAGTCTGAGTTTACAGCAGCATAACTAAGGAGCTGGTCCTTACCTGTGCATGCCCTAACTATCAGCTTTATGAAAAAAGGAATGTTTCAAGCCTTCTATTAAAAGTACACTAGATATCTGTCCCCCAGACACTGACTAGTAGATGACTCCAAAGGAGAGGGGCCTGATAGATGAAGGCTCCACCTCTCATAGTACATTTAGACCAGAGGTCTCCAACAGGTAGCTCTAGGCAGGTTTTCAGTAGCTCGCCTTTAGGTTGACCGACTGTTGAAAAACGAACAAAAAAATCTGACGACAGTAAATGCACCTCTTCCCACTGTTCTTATATTTGGCCTGTAAAAACCACTCTAAAGTAGTGAAGTGTATTCTTGGACTTTGATGTGAATTTAAGATTATTCATCAGCATTTGGCTTATTGCAGTTTAAGACATGTAAAAACGGTAGCTTCATTAAGCTGATGTGTGCGATGTCAATTAATGCAAACCATCAGTAGCTCTGGCTCTGTGTCAGAGCTTGTTAACCCCTCCCTCTTCTTCCTGCTCTCACACACAGCCAGCTCCACTCTGACTCTGTCTTTCCTGGTTCAATCCCATTCAGATCTACAAGTTGAGACTCAGACAGTCGTTGTTGCAGAGAGGAGAATTGGCTCAGAAAGGAGATCAGCTGAGCCAGGATAAAGGAAAGATCAGCTGATTGGGGCTTCTCTTAAAACTTGGGTTCAGAAAAAAATCCAACCACCACTCGTGTGAATGTGTGAATCACGCAGGACTCGCAGGTTCCAGTTATAATGGTTTAATAAGAAATCGTGAAAGGGTGTACATACACAGGAATGTGTAAAATCTCTTGGCTGTGTATGTTTATGTGTATGGTTTCTAAAAGGAAATAAACGAGAGAAATATACAAAGTGTTAAGCTAATGAATTCCTTTCAGTATAAGAAACTAAATGACATTATATTCCAACACAACATGCTTAACATAACAAATAATGTTGGAAAGGTGCACTAAACAATTCAATGAAGCAATCAAATAAGCAGAGGCTCATTACAAACTTGAAAACTCTCTACGTCAACTCACGTGATCATAAAGATCCATATAAACATCAAACGTCAAGTGGCTAACTTTAACTTTCGATGATTTAGCATTGAGTAACTTTTAAATATACTCACATTCAGTGGACGCACACAAAACGTGAAAAAGAACAAAGTAGCACCCTTTCTGCTCCGTTGTCATCCTTGCAACTAAACTTCAAGCTCTCCGGTTTCTCTCCGTCAAAACACTGACGGACACTATGGAGCTGGAACCTACCACTGTTGGAGGGGAGGTTTGGAACAGTCCAACTTGAGCTGGCCTTTTTACCACAGGAAACCCTTTCTTGTTTGATCTGTCTGCATCTACTGAATGATACGGTGACTGTTCCCTGTGGACACAGCTACTGCATGAACGATATTAAAAGCCACTGGGATTAAAGGGGACGAGAAGAGTTATATATGTCAACCACATGAACTGTCAGGTGACCTCAGGGGTTTTGTATATGTGGAAGAGTGTCTCCTCACTTGTTCATGTCTGATGTAGGGCGAGGGCCTGAAATGTCACATGTGGCGATGATTCCCATGAAAAGTTAAATGGAGCAGATTCTGGTGTGCAGACTTAGTCGTCCTCTGTCTTTAAGAGAAACTGTAACAACCAGATTTCCCCCTGGGATTCATGAAGTGTTTCTGATTCTGAGTGTTTTTCCCTCCCAGACCCTGACTGGTGGATGATTCCAGAGCAGAGGGGCCTGATATCAAACCACTTGCTGAGACTCCTCAGATATCAGGATCACGTCAGGCCTGAGGGTGGTATCAGCTATAATGTCCAGTAACCTGAGCTGTCTCCAGATGCATTGTTTTTTAAACCAGTAGAACATTTTCAACTCTTATAATTTGTAAATATCTAGGCTTTCTGAAGTTGGTAAGAATACCACTCTGCTGTTAGAAGCCCGCTCAATGTCTGTGATTGGTCAAATGCTGCAAACTCCGCCCATTTATGTGAAAGCTGTCGTGGAAACCCTCCATTTTTGTATTTATCTGGGGGGTTTTTTATACCGTGTTGAATAAATATTTATATAACTATCTTTTTTCTTAATTAATGAAACAGTGTCCAAGTCCAACTATTATTACTGTTTGTTATTTATGAGTCACACCCTGTCTCTGTAAAAAGCTGCTCTTTGAGGAACGCAGTCAAACCTGAACACCCGCCCTTCTGTCAATGATCTCAGAGAACCGATGAAAATATTTCTCTCCTCCCTCCCCGTCACAGACCTGCAGGTATGAGGATGGGTGTGAACTATACACTGTAAATTACTGGAACTGAAAAACCTCATTCACTGCAGTAACTCAACAAGAGCAGACAGTTTTTTCTGATTGTGTTTCTATCCAGAGAAAGAGGAACTGTTGGACCATCATCATCACTGAAGGGAGAAATGGCTCAGAGAGGAAATCAACTGGACCGTGACAAAATCAGTTGTCCCATCTGTCTGGATCTACTGAAGGATCCGGTGACTATTCCCTGTGGACACAGTTACTGCATGAAGTGTATTAAAAATCACTGGGATACACAGGATGAGAGGAGAGTCTACAGCTGCCCTCAGTGCAGACAAGACTTCAAACCGAGGCCTGTCCTGAGGAAAAACACCATGTTAGCAGATTTAGTGGAGGAGCTGAAGAAGACTGGACTCCAAGCTGCTCCTGCTGATCACTGCTATGCTGGACCTGAAGATGTAGCCTGTGATGTCTGCACCGGGAGGAAACTGAAAGCCTGTAAGTCCTGTCTGCAGTGTCTGGCCTCTTACTGTGAGAATCACCTCCAGCCTCATTATAAAGCGCTTTCATTTAAGAAACACAAGCTGGTGGAGCCCTCCAAGAAGCTCCAGGAGAACGTCTGCTCTCGTCATAATGAGGTGATGAAGATGTTCTGTCGCACTGATCAGCAGTCTATCTGTTATCTCTGCTCTGTGGACGAACACAAAGGTCACGACACAGTCTCAGCTGCAGCAGAAAGGAGCGAGAAGCAGAGAGAGCTCGAGGTGAGTCGACAAAACATCCAGCAGAGAATCCAGGATGGAGAGAAAGATGTGAAGCTGCTCCAACAGGAGGTGAAGGCTATCAATGACTCTGCTGATAAAACAGTGAGGAACAGTGAGAAGATGTTCACTGAGCTGATCCGTCTCATGGAGAAAAAACGCTCTGATGTGAAGCAGCAGGTCAGATCCCAGCAGCAAACTGAAGTGAGTCGAGTCAGAGAGCGTCAGGAGAAGCTGGAGCAGGAGATCACTGAGCTGAAGAGGAAAGACGCTGAACTGGAGAAGCTCTCTCACACACAAGATCACAACCAGTTTCTACAGGACTACCCCTCAGTGTCAGCACTCAGTGAATCTACACACTCATCCAGCATCAAGATCCGTCCTCTGAGGTACTTTGAGGACGTGACAGCAGCTGTGTCAGAAGTCAGAGATAAACTACAGGACGTCCTGACAGACAAATGGACAAACATCTCACAGACACTGACTGAAGTGGATGTGTTACTGTCAGAACCAGAACCAGAACCAGAACCAGAACCAGAGCCCAAAACCAGAGCTGAGTTCTTAAAATATTCATCTGACATCACACTGGATCCAAACACGGCGCAAACACAGCTGTTATTATCTGATGGGAACAGAAAAGTAACAGCCACAAGAAAATATCAGTCTTATTCTAGTCACCCAGACAGATTCACTTACTGGCCTCAGGTCCTGAGTAAAGAGAGTCTGACTGGACGTTGTTACTGGGAGGTGGAGTGGAGAGGAGGAGTTTATGTAGCAGTCACATACAAGAATATCAGCAGAGCAGGGAGGTCAGATGAATGTGGGTTTGGATATAATGACAAATCTTGGATGTTAGATTGTGACAACAACAGTTATAACTTTTGGTATAACAATGTCTGCACTCCTGTCTCAGGTCCTCGGTCCTCCAGAGTAGGAGTGTACCTGGATCACAGAGCAGGTATTCTGTCCTTCTACAACATCTCTAAAACCATGACTCTCCTCCACAGAGTCCAGACCACATTCACTCAGCCTCTACATGCTGGACTCAGGTTTTATGGTTATGGAGCCTCTGCTGAGTTGTGTAAAATGAAATAGACAGAAGTCATGAAGGAGACAGATGTTTAACTTGCTGTGTTTCAAATCTTCAACTTGATTTTTATTCTTGCTCGTTGCTGAGATGTGATGGTCGTCACCTGTCAATCAAACTTTATGGGCGGTACTTTGACCTCTTCTCGTCTGTTCTGTAAATGTTTGAGTGTCTTTAAGTGACGCTCCTTCCTGTGTCTGTTTAGCCGTGGACTCTTTCACTGCTCACCATGACTTTTGTTCACCTGAACTGACATTTCTCTGTGTGAAAACATCAACTTCTCTCTGCTCTCCATGTTTGATTATTTGTATTCATACATTTATATGCTGTTGTTTCTGTTCTGATTCAGAGTCTGAAGAGAGAGAGAGAGAGAGCAGCAAACTTTTCTTTAATGCTGATTTTCTCTTCTCACCACTTTGAACATTTGTAGAAAATCTATAAAATCCCACTTAAAGAAACGAGTTAGTCAGAATAAATGTTGTTCATATTCAAAGTGATGTAAAAATGTCCTCTGAGGTGTTTTAAAAATGTAATCCTCCTGATTAAATCAATAAGGAGATAAATCCTGGTTTTCTGTGAGCAGAGATTCTGATCAAACAAAGTGATTGTGTGGATGAAGTGAATGTGTTCATGAAATGATTGAAGGAGAGACATTGAACACACTTTACTGATTTGATGTGTTGGAGCCATAATGTGTGTTTTTACCTCTGTTGATTATTTGTTATATTTTGCTCCTTATATGGGTTTGATATAGTTTCCAGTAATTAGCAGTGGGCGTGGCTTACTTTAATTTTACCTGTGTGTTTGGGGTGACGGGAGTGAGTTTGAAATCTTTTTCTGTTGACTGTCATTGTTATCGTAATCATCTTCATCTTTTGGACCTTTTGTTTAGAAATACTATTTTTCCCTTTTTTGTTGAATATATCTACAAACATATCTGGACTTTTGGATTTTGTATACAAACGAGTCACAGGTACAAAAACACTTTGTCTCATCTGAAGCCGGCACAATATTTCATTTACCTTTATTTACTCTCCAGGAATCATTGAGGGCAGGTCCTCATTCACAATGATGTGGAGAGTACAGTTAGAAGATACAACAAAACAATACAAATAAATACAAAGAGTATAAAACAGGAATAATAAGCAGCAAAACAGACAACTAATAACATTTGCACTTGTGGGGACAATAATTTGTCATCATGTTTTTGAATTGACCTACACTAACCATTGCATTGAGATTCAGTGTGCTTTGTACAGTGATATTTAAATCTCTCTTTACTGATGCTGTCTGAAGCTGACAACAAATCAGGAACAAAAAACAACTACTGAAGCTCACCACCAGAGGGCGCCTTCATCCTGCTAACCAGGGACGTAACACACGACTCCACTTTTGAACCTGACCTCAGTGTGTGAGTAAATGAATCATGGGAAATGAGGTCAAAACACCCCTGGATGAGTCCATTCTTCTCTATAGGAGGTGTCACTTTTTAGTTAAATAAAATAATTTCATAGTATTTATCATGATGTGACCTCACACCAGTGAAGATAACATTTCCACATTTTACCTCAGTATGATATATCACAGTGCTGAAGCTCTGTTCTGACTTTTTTTTTTCTTTTAAAATTTTCGATTAACATTGAAGACATAAAAAAGATTAATTGAAACGTCTGCAAATATTATGTGAGTCAATCAATTTTGATGCGTCTGTTTGTGAGATAAACAGAACAACAACAACAATGAAGAAGGCAGATTTAAAGCCACACTGTCAGTAATAATGTTTCAGGTATGTGAAGTATATGGAGGTAGAAGTTGAGGCCTGTGTGTATAATCAGCACAGTGCTAATGATGGAGGACGGTCACATGGGAGTCGTCACCCCCCGGTGGTCTGCGGGTCCTTGGGACCACATATTCCAAGGTGGGAATGTTGCTTGAGTTGTTTTGAGAGATGATTGAAAACAGCGTTGTTGTTTGGTGATGGTGTCTTAGACCACCACCTTTGTTAAGACACTTTTTTTTTTTTTTTAAACTCAACATTGATGGCTTTTTAAAACCTGTTTCAAACCAACAGTCGTCCCTGTCCAGGACACACACCTTGTCATCACGTGGACAGCAGAATCCTGATCTGAAGGGCTGGATCTCATATGCTGTGCCATGTGTTAATTAAATTCATGTTGTTCAGCCTTCATCCAGAGCAATGATAAACGCACAACAGATATTTAATGATGGAGAAACCTCGACACAATGACATTGCACAGGACAGGATGTTTTTTTGTCCAAGATTTGTAGGATTCCCTGTTTTTATGTTGTTGTTGTTTTTTTTAGCTTGTTTGTTGTTGTTCTTTTCTCAGTTTAATCATCACTTAACCTTTTACAATTAAAAAAAACAAACTATGTTAAGTGATGAGAAGAAATATGTGGCGGAAAATGACTCCAACATGGCTACAAAGAAGAACCTTGTTAGATCAACTCCTTTCACGCTCGAGAAAGAAAACTTCACCTCCCAGAATCCTTCGCTCCGTCCTACTTCCGCCATCCTGTCCGAGGCGGACCGAGGGGGAAACAGATGACTCGTCCGCTGCTGTGTTGAGGTTAAAACTTACCGACAGAAACGTCCAGAAATCCGACTGAGAACATTTCAATCTGTCGAAGGAGAGAGCTCGGGAGGTGAGAACAGACTTTTAATTATTAAAAAAAAAAACATTTAAATCCACGTCTTGAAGCTGAGCAGCTCGCTGGCTTTAAAAATGACCTGAATGATGCTTCCCCTCTTTTACTGTGTGTAGCTGCAGCCTGAGTGTTTATTTCATCGACACATGAAAGCATGTAAACATCTTAAATATAATGACTGAACCCTCCGTGCTCTTATTATTCTCTGTGGTCTCCTCGGTCAGGTGCTGGTTTTGTGTTTCCTGTTGCAGTCTCTGATGCTGTCAAAGTGTTGCATTGAAAGCTTTATTCACTGCAGCTAAAATGTGGGTTCCGGTTTTTGCATGCACATTTATTTTGGTGATCTAGTTTCCCTTCAGATCTGCAGAGAGACTGTTAATAAGTGTTTTCTGTGCGTCATCAGCGTCACGTCGGGCCTTCAGGGACAGGGTTTTATAAAATGCACATCATCAACATGCAAATGTGAGATAACAGGGGATGAGGTGTCATGTTTACCAGTGGTGGATGAAGTCAAGTCATAGATACTCCTGGTCAAATATGACCCAGATACAGCTGGAAGTTGATTAGTCCGGTTTTTAAAGGGGACTTATTATCCCCTTTTCAATCAGTCCCCTCTGTGCTCTAAATGAATCATCTGTGTTTCTGAGCTTTGGTCCAAATCTAACATGAATCAAGCAGCAGAGGAGGTTTGAGACCCTGTTAGAAACCAGCTCTCTCAGAACGCTTCGTTTTGGTGTGTGTGTCTCTTTAAATGCAATAAGCCCCGCCCCCTTGAGTTTTCCTGTATACGTCGCTCCTCTGTAGTGAGAATAAAAATGTTGGACCTGATCTAAAGTTTAGCTCCAGGCTGGAGGTCGAGTCCGCGGGTGGAGACACCAGGGGAGGGGAGGAGATTTCAGAATCCCACTGTGACATCACAAGGGGAGCACATTTAAAAACAGAGCTTTTCTCTTCTTTGTTGTCAGACTTCTGCAGACCACAAACAAAAGACAGGATGTATTTATTAAACATGTTGTGGGTCTGTAGACTCTCAGGTTACCCAAATAAATGTTCAAAGACACTTTTGATTTTTCAGAATATTTCCCCTTTAAGATTCTGGAGTTTTTGCTTTTAAAGAACACAAAAGTATTCAAATAATTTGGCATGAACGGACGTGAGTTGTCGATGTTTATTTGTTGTTCCAGATGAAGTCAATGCTGTCATCTAAGCACACTTAACTTCTGATACGACAGAAGATTTGTCACCGACGAGTTTTCATTTTCAGACATGAGAGAAAATGTTTTAAACCCGAAGAAGTCATGAAACAAACACGTTCATATATTCTGCTACGTTAGGATTATTTAGAAAACAGGAAGAAAAAACAACCTCACAAGCAGCCAGGCTGTTTTACACAAACAGACTGGGTTTTATATTCCAGATATTACGGTAATTTTCTTTCCTGTTTCAAAGAAAAGCTCTAAATCCTCCGTGTTTGTAACAGAAGAACAAATGAACGTTTGTTCCTCAAAATCAAAATGTTCTTTTTTTGGATTTTAAGATTCTGGCCTCAAAGAAAATCAGTAAATACAGCGTCATGATATTGAATCTTACAAAGTGCATGTTACTTTAACCTCTTATTTTAGCTAGCAGTCAGTAGTCACTTCTGAATATCCACAAATATGCTTTGGTCTCGCTCGAGCTCAGACGGACGATGTCACAAGAGAAACAGCTGCGCAAATAGTTCTGAGGAATCCGCTAATCCTCAGAAATCCTGTGACCACAAGTCAACCGAGATTTAAGTCAGGAAACGATCAAATCCCAACGCCACCACTCCCGTGCGTTTTTCTTCTTCCTGACCGACGGCTGGAAACGGACTCGGACACATCGGTCCACCGGTCAGTGTTTAACACGCTAACAAACAACGTGTCAGGTCATTTAGTGTTCCTGTTCACCTCAGTGACCGACATCATGAAGTGCACGCGTGTTTCTCCCCCCTCGGCTCGCCGACTCGGAGCGTAAAGAGGAAGCAGCCTGGAGATGATGTAGGATCTTGGATTTGGGGATGTGAGAGTACGTGAGCTGATCTCTGACTGACCGACTGACTTTCTGTTTCATCCTGCAGGTGCAGCGGCCATGTTTTCCTCCAACCAGTAAAAATCCACGTCCCCTGAACCCGCACGCCTCTCTGCTCCAATGAGCCGCCGTCTCTGACTCCGCCTCAGTCCACCTTCTCTCGACCAGTCGGGCGGGGGTCACGCGGGGTCGAAGGGATGGAGAGCCGATGCAGCAGCAGCGCCGACTCCCGGCTGACCGGCAGAGCGCTGGGCTCCGTCAGCGCCAAGCCCATCTGCGCACGCGTGGAGTCTTACGAATCCGGGGACAAGAAGTGCATCTCGGACGTGAGGAGGACCTTCTGCCTCTTCGTCACCTTTGACCTCTTGTTCATCACCCTGCTCTGGATCATCGAGCTCAATGTAAGACTTCTTGTGTGTGTGTCTTCAGGGTAGTATCGCTACGATTGGCTCCCTAAAAGAAGGTTAGCATAAAAAACAGGACTGATTGATTGTTTTGGTACCTCTCCCCGGGTTTTGACAGTGGACCAATAAACGAGCTGAACCAGAGCGCGTGGTAGAAACAGCTTCTATACGTCCCACTCTGCTCTGTTTCATGTTTTAAATCGGAGACAGATTTTAATCCTGGTCAGACACGGAGCAAAGAGGAGGAGACGACACGAGGGGGGGATAAATTATATCAACGCCGCCTTTCTGAAAAAGTTCCAAACAAACAAACAAACTCTCTACTCTTTAAAAAAAACAAGATGGCGCTCAAGCTGAGGTGGACACGGGGCTGAAAACACCGTCGGGACACTCGCTGTTAAAATCAATAACCAAAAAAACAAACCGATGACCGTTGGACTCATAAACAGGTAGAACAGTGTTTGGGTCTAAACATTAACTGTTTTATATCGTGTGTGTGTGTGTGTGTGTGTGTGTGTGTGTGTGAGCTGATGAAGTCAGCTGACCTCACGTACACTTCATGAGACTGCACCTGCATCGGGCTGTTTCTGACTCCGTGGTCACATGGTTTTTGTTTTAATTTGTGTGAAACGGGTCAGAAGTGAATCGAGGTCGTTCAGTGGTCAAACGTTCTGACTCCGATGAGGAAGTTGTTGTGCTCCGGTTTCAGCCGAGGAGAGCGAGAACACTGGCTGCTCTGGAGAAGGAAATTCCAGTGACGCGAGGTAAACGGTGTCTGTGTTTGAAAGCAGAAGTGTTGGCTCTCCCTCAGACTGGAACCTGAACTTCTGCCCGTTCGGCTCATCGGTGCAACTCAAAACATTTAAAACAAGAAGTTTGGTTTAAAAAAAACAAACAAACATGAAATCAAATCCATCATGAGATGACGGGCTGCTCGACTCCTGCTTCCTGAACGTTGGTGATTCTGGAGTCTGTTTGGGGGCCAGGAGGCAAACATGTACAGGGGAGGGGAGGGGGGGATGTTGACCTCTGACCTGTTGACCTCTGACCTGTTGACCTCTGCTCCTGACTGCTCTGGATTTGTGTGGACCGGAGGAGTCCGGCGCTTTGTGAACTTAGTTTCTACGTTTGAACCGGACAAACTCAGATGTAGGGATTGTTCGGAGCGTCGGACCCGGAGCGGCGCTCTCTGCCCTGATTGGTTCATCACGTGTTCGTCGTGTCCCGACAGGTGAACGGTGGAATTCAGAAGGAGCTGGATAAAGAGGTCCTGCACTACGACTACCGCGCCTCCTTCTTTGACATTTTTGTAAGTTTTTTCTCTCCTCTTCCTTCCTGTTGTTGTTGTTGTTGTTGTTGTTGTTGTTGTTGTTGTTGTTGTTGTTGTTTACTTCTCCCTCTCTTTAATCTTCTGTCCATCCCCCTTGTTGTTGTCTCTTCTTCCTCTCCTCGCTCAGCTCCTGGCGGTTTTCAGGTTTGCCACTCTCATCCTGGCCTACGCCGTCTGCAAGCTCCGTCACTGGTGGGCCATCGCGGTAAGTTTTCACGAAGCAGGAAGTGAGAAGGCAGCGGGATTCACCTGGAGCGAGAAGGATGGGGGGGGGGGGGGGGGGGGGGGGGGGGGCGCACGACCACGACCACGACCACAGACTGTCAGCACGCCACCGCCATGACCTCCGTGCACGTTATCAAACTGCCCTGTCCGTTATTTTAGAAAACAAACGTCTTTATTGACAAACACATGCAGACATCTGATTTTACTTCCACGTGTTATTGATCCGTGTTTCCTGTCGGCACAGATCACCACGGCAACCAGCTGTGCTTTCCTGATTGTGAAGGTCATTCTATCAAAGGTAAGAGTCACCTCGAGCCAAACGACAACATCTGTCTGTGTTTTCTGTCTCAATCATGACGTCATGTCTCTGCAGCAGCAGGCTGATTGAAAAGTTAGTGCTCCCCCTGCTGGTTGATATCAGAACTACAACTCACTAGTAAACAACTAACTAACTGTGTGTGTGTGTGTGTGTGTGTGTGTGTGTGTGTGTGTGTGTGTGTGTGTGTGTGTGTGTGTGTGTGTGTGTGTGTGTGTGTGTGTGTGTGTGTGTGTGTGTGTGTGTGTGTGTGTGTGTGTGTGTGTGTGTGTGTGTGTGTGTGTGTGTGTGTGTGTGTGTGTGTGTGTGTGTGTGTGTGTGTGTGTGTGTGTGTGTGTGTGTGTGTGTGTGTGTGTGTGTGTGTGTGTGTGTGTGTGTGTGTGTGTGTGTGTGTGTGTGTGTGTGTGTGTGTGTGTGTGTGTGTGTGTGTGTGTGTGTGTGTGTGTGTGTGTGTGTGTGTGTGTGTGTGTGTGTGTGTGTGTGTGTGTGTGTGTGTGTGTGTGTGTGTGTGTGTGTAGCTGCTGTCTCAGGGGGCCTTCGGGTACCTGCTGCCCATCATCTCCTTCGTCTTGGCCTGGATTGAAACGTGGCTGCTCGACTTCAAGGTTCTTCCTCAGGAGGCCGAAGACGAGAACAGTGAGTCTGAGGCTCCTTAGCCCCGCCCACAGCGCCGCAGCAGCTCGCCCGATGAAATGTCCCCTTCTCTCTTTTTTTTCAGGATATCTGTCCATCATGGACGCCACAGAGCGAGCGGCCCTCATGGGACCGGGTCCTTTATCTGACGGACAGTTCTACTCGCCGCCAGAGTCCGTGGCAGGTCAGGACCTCCACACACACACACACACACACACACACACACACACACACACACACACACACACACACACCTTTAAAGTTTTCATTTATGTTATATGTAGATGTACCGTATATATAGATATATATGGAAAAAAAAGTGAAATGATTTTTTTATTTTTTATTTATATTTTATTTATTTTCTTTCTTGTAATAAAAAACAACAACAAATAATTAATCTGTAGATATAAAAAAGTTAAATAAATTATTATTTATTTATTGATAAATATTCAATCTTAGTTTTTTCTTATATTATAAAAGGAAAATTTAAATTATTTAATGTTTCTCTTGTATTTTAAAAAGACAAACTTCATTAATTATCTCTTATTTTGTTATGTAATTATGTGTAATATTTTTAATGAGCTTTAGCAATGTGAATGTATTACATGTTAATTCAGCCCTTTGAATTGTATAAAGAGACAAAGCGTGTCACATCTTCTGTCTGTCCTCTGAACTTCCTGTCGTGTCTTCTTCTCTTGTCCTCAGACTCCGACGAGGAGCTGGACGATAAACACGACCCAGAAAAAGGGCTGATTCAGCAGGTGACTTAACAGGTGACAGATCTGTTTCTGAAGACGACCTGCAGTACCCATTTGTAACCACTAGGTGTCACAGTTTCCTCTCTCTCTCTCTCTGTTCTCTTCAGGATCTTCACCACTGAAGCTTTTTGTCCCGCTCCCACCGTCCTCTGGAGGGGAAACACTCTGCCTTACACATCCTGCCATTTTAGTTTTTATATATCGACTTGAACAAACCTTCCGCGCACTCGAACCCACGACTGCACCGCCGTCTGTGATGTCCGCCCTCTTTGCATGAACACGCATCCCAGACTTTAAAAAAAATAAATAAATAAAAAAAAGTGCTGCTTTAAAAGCTTTCACAGATTTGTTGTGGTCGTTTCCCCGGCACTCAGAGCACCTCTGGGACGACAGCACGAGAAGAAGAATAAAAAATGATCCAGCGAGAAAGTTAACTTAACTTAAAGTCTTAAACTTCCGTCATGTTTACTTTGTTTTCACACGCTCTGATTTTAAGCCAATGTGAAGGAAACGAAGCTCCTCAAACTCTGCATGAAGGACCGTTTTTTTTTTTTTTTTTTGTTTCTTGTGGCCAGTATTGAGCTAACAGACTCTGTTCTGTAACAAAGAAGAGAAAATATTTATGGTTTACTTTGTTGATGTTGCCAAAAAATAGAATTTGAAGAGCGTCGCTTGCCCCTGAAAAGATGTGAAGTGTTGTTGGTTTAGAACCTGAGCGAGCCGGAGATCTGCAGCGTTAAAAACACGACTCGAACTGTAAACTCTTAAAAAGAGTCTGCCGGAGCTCAGCACTTGAAAACACATGTACATATCTTTACGCATGCCCTGCAAGCCGAGCTCCTTGTTTTTATGAAAAGCTTGTCTGTAACAGAATCATTAAAATGTGAAACTTTTTCTGTCTGCTCTTTTTTTTCCTGCATGTTTTCTCCAGACCTTTTTCTTTTCTTTTTTTATTTTTTAGATTTGTCATCATCTTGTCTGTGCAGGATAAACAGTACAGTGTGTATATATAGTATATTGCAAACATGAATGTGCTGAGGTAGCAGAAGAACAGCTTTGTCCAAACGTCACCTTTAAATTGATGGAGAGGCGTAACAGACGTGAAAGTCCCGTCTTAAACTGACAGTGTAAAATAGGCTCTTCATTGTTGATGCATTTACATGCATTCTTTAAAATGACCAGCAGGGGGCGACTCCACAGATTGCAAAACGTACTTAGGAAGAAACGCCCCTTTTTTATTTTTTCCCCACATGACCACACATCAGCAGGCGTTTGTGCGTGTGCACGAAAACCGTCGCAATAGAGAGCAAAAGCAGGCAGAACACGAAAGGTTGGGGGTTCGATCCCCAGCTTCTGCAGCAACATGTCCTTGGGCAAGGCCTCGTAACAGTCAAAGTTTAGCAGTAGCAGAACGTCCGTCTATGGCAGCCATCTTGTATGTACATGCAGTGTTTCAGAGCTTTGAGTAGATACAAGCTCTAAGCTCCCGTCAGACATATTTTGAACCACTAGAGGGCGACATATTGACCTTGTTGTGTTAGCACAGAGAATAAAACCCACAGACTGTTCTGTAATACTGTTTTATTATTTTTCACATTTTTATTGACAGAAGTCAAGTATCCAAGGCGTTCGTGAAACGGAGCGTCCACAAATCTACATCCTGCCTCTCAGCGTCGCCTTTCACTCACTCACTCATGAACACTGTCTTTTTTTTTTTTTAAATAAATACAATACTGATTCTAAAAAGAAGAAGAGGAAAGTAAACTCAGAATATTCGACCTTAAACCTGTCTGGAGATGATGCCACGTGACGACATTAAAAACGACGACATGGCGCCCTCGAGAGTGACGCTGGGATTATCTGCAGCCCACAAACATCAGAGAAACTTAAACAGCTGGAGGATGAAATGTTGACACCACCTGCATTGTTACAGTTTGTGTTGAGAATATACGTCTGGAAATGTGGAAATACAAAGGAGGAAAAAAAAATCGTTTTCATCTTCGTTCTGCAGGACGATTATTTTGAGTCACAAAAAACATAAAGAAACAAAAATTCAAAGCGCTCACTGGATCCTGATTATTACAGAGCACTCGTGTTTTGAAGCGACTCCGCACTAGGACCATTATTCGATGGGGGGGGGGGGTCAATAAATCTCTGATGTGGTAGCATCATTTTGAGAAGGTAGCACATCTGGACAGAACACCGCACGAACAACTTCGCCCCAACGTCTACAGTGATGGCGAGGCGTAAAAGTCCCGCCTTGAACGGGCAATGTGAGAGAGAGGGGCTCCTGTTCGTCAGATTTACGTTTTTCTTTTTGTTTTGTTCAAACCGGAGCTGTGTTTGACGCTCGCACAGACAGAACTACAACCAGGAACCAATCAAAGACAGCGACAAGTTTCCGCCTTCTTACAGGATTCGTTGAGTTTTTGGGGTTTTTCCAGATGAACTCCATCTGAGGAAAAAGTGACCGAATCGCAGCTTTCACGTCTCCTCTTTGTTGATTCGAAGCAGACGAAAAACACAGAAGCTAAAACAAGGATTTAAAAGCGGGCTAAGCATCGTGACGGCGTCTCCGTGACGGCGGCACAAAGAAACAAACATGGAGGGATGTTAGATGCGTCTCTAATCCATCGTCTCGGCTGTGTTCAGTTCTGAAAACATGCGTCCTCCTTTCATGTGATGGATCTGTGGTTCTGATCTTTTAGACGTTCCCAACCTGCTCCGATGGATCCATTTCATCATCTTAGATAGATAGATACTTTATTGATCCCGAGGGAAATTCAGGAACTTCTTATCATAAGTTTTCATCGAAGAAAAATCCCTCCAGAGTAAAACAACGAGACCTGAGGAAGGATTTAAAAAAGAGGCCTCGGTGATGGATCGAGGTCGTCGGCGACGCTTTGGTGTCAGAACCAACAAGAACGCCAGAGACGCAGAACGACAGCGACCAGCGATCTGAACGATCGTTTGAGAAAATGAACGATTTCATTTAAAGATTTGTAATCGGGTGTTTGTTTCTTTTCTGGACATTTTTTATTCATCATCTTTCCGACATTTCACACACAAAATGTTTCTAGAAAATGAAGCAGCAGATAAAACGTGAAGTCTAAAAACACTGATAACACGGAGACACAAACTGGCGTCTGATACAGTTTTTCTCGCCGACTTCCTGTTTTGCTTTGTTGCTTTAACTCAGAATAAACAACAACAAATATCTGACGTCTTCGTCTTTTACGCCTGCTGATCAGAGACGTGACGTTTGTTGATCACTGCCTCTGCATGCTGTTCCATCTCGGACCAGAAGGGGTCGCCAGAGGACCGGACGAAGGTGAATCACACTTCCTGTAATAAGGAGAACGAGGCGGCTCTTTGGGGGAATGATTGAACGTGTTATCAGAGGGACACAGTTTGTTTTTCTGCTTTTTACAGCTCAGAAAAAACAACTTTGACAAGTCCCATGAAGCCCCTCAAGACCAACACAAACACCTCTCAGTGGTGGTCTGGATTTAAAGGCCGGTGTCTGTCCAGCCTGAGATCGAGTAAAAACGCCTTCGATTTCGAGACCTTCAAAAAGTGTCCTGGAGAATTATTATCTGTCTAACTGGGGCAACAAAGAAAATTTAAACAAGGTTTCTTCTTTCTCAAAAACAAATAAAAAACTGAATGTTTTGACGGCTTTTCTAAACATTTTGAATCTCGGAGATACCAGGAAATGAATCATTTGTCGTTCGTCAGAAGGGTCTCGATTAAGAAGCGCCTGCGAGGGAAGATCGCTTCAATTCATCGACGTGATAAGTATCTAAAAGCAGCATTCTGGTTTTTCTTTTTACGTCTTGGTTTATAGAAAAGGATTTTGCCGTTTCGTTTTGAAGAAGAGGTTTTTCATCGTTTTAATCAAGGAGTTCGTCACATGATCCACAGCAGGAGTTCTGCCCAGTGGTTCACTTTTTTTTTTTTTTTTCCTGAGTGTTCAAGTTGATGCTTTTTTCCTGATGAGGATCATGATCATGATCATCTGTGACTGAAACCTCCAGAAATTATACCAAATGGGCTGAAAATTAAAACTCAACGTTTAAAGGTCACATGTGTCTCTAGTCTGTCTCCAAACCCTCCAATGATGAGAAAAGTCCATCCTCTCCGTCTTGTGCCTGCTTCACTTTTCAGAAAATGTGTCAAACAGGCTGTTTTGGATGTTTCCCTTCATGACATCACAAAGGGCAGTAGCCCCTCCCCCAGGTGGGTGACACTCCCACAGCTAGGTGTTTGTTCTGCCCTCTGAGTCTGCCTTCTCACCGTAAACAATAGGACATGGAGCCAGAAAGCAGCGAGTCCACCCGAGCCCTTCCAGAGAGGGGGCGTGGCCAGACACAGCTCATTTACATATTTAAAGCTACAGACACAGAAACAGCCTGTTCTGAGCAGGGCTGAAATAGAGGGGTTTATAGACATGATCAAATACAGGATCAGAGTGGATTTACAACAACACACTTCACACACATGATGAAGAGGAGCGAGGACACTGATTTCACCTGAAGAAGAGGAGATCATGTGACCTTTAAGCAAAGATTGACAAAAAGAAACAAAAAAAAAACGTTGACATCTGCAGGTTGATAACGGCAGGTCACAACCTACAAAATGAAGCTTTAGGGGAGAAGTGAAAACTGAAGTTTGGATTTTAAACACTATTTGTTTTTTTAAAAAACATGAAAACAAGACTTCAGAGTCCAAACAGTGTTTCTTTGTTTATCGTGTGATAGCTGCTTGTTGGAAACGATTGCATTGAAAGTTATTCTGCACGTCCACTATACTTCAACTAGCAGATCTTTTTTTTTTTTAAGGACTGCTCTAATGCTAAAACACGTAGCCAATAATTAACACACTGATTTTATAATCTAGTTTTCTACATTGATTGAAAAACATGAAATATTTCATAATTTTAGCCTTTTAGCTTAAACGTTAGAAGTTTGTCTCTTTGAGAGCTGCGTGTATTTGAAAACTGACGACGTTTGAAGCTGTAAGCGTGCGGTCTGAGAAATCATCAGGGATTCATCGTTTCACTTCTTTAAGATTCAAAAAAAAGAAAAGAAAAAATGGCAACACTTGAAATTAACGTCAAAATATTCCTGTAGTCGCTGCTTATTAGCATGCTAATTAGCATGCTAACTAGTAGCTGGCTGCTTATTACGCGAGACGAGGCCGCCTTTTAGGAGGGAAACAGCAGGGAGCGTGTGTGTGTGTGTGTGTGTGTGTGTGTGTGTGTGTGTGTGTGTGTGTGTGTGTGTGCGACCACACTCCTGATTACTGCTCATTGACAGGAAGTAGGAAAGTTGTTTCTCTTTTTCCAAACGCATAATAATCCCCATATTTTTGGCGCCCGCAGGTCGTGTCTAGTACCCACAATCCTCTTTGCTTTTTTTGCATCTGTTTCATGTTTTTTTGATTTGGTTTTTTTCGCCGTTTAAAAGTCACGGAGCAGCGTCGGTTGTCATAGCGACAGGACGGATGTGCAGCGCCTCATAAATCATAAATCAACGACTTCCTGACTTTTATCAATAATCAGTAATCAGGAGGTCATTGAGGGCAGACTCTCAGCGAACTGTCGACTTAAAAAAAAAATAAAAGATTTGAAAGAATAATCATCAGAAGCTGCAGCTCGACAGTGTTCAGTTTGCTAAACATCCAAACCTTCTTCTTGCTCTCCGACACTTCAGCATCCTCCGACATGTTGAGTAAAAAAAAAAAAACGGCTAACGCTAATTTGTCTCAGCAAGAATTACCCAGAAATCATTGGGCCTACTGTTTAACGATTAACCATCAGAAGCAGAGCGAGAAGCTGACGTCCTTCTTCCTCCAGCTCGCTCTTCACCCGCAGCTTTTTATTTTGTCCGGAGCTGACGAAGGACAGACGACTACACTAAGACCTCTACGTGACGGTCGACTACGTATCTGCATACATGTTTTCGGTACAAAACGTTGTGTGTTTTTTGTTTTTTTTTTTGCCTGTAGATGATTGGCTGCATCTCTCATTAGGGCGTGGTTAAAAAAAAAAAAAAGTCACTCCGTGTGTTTTTTTTGTTTTTTTAAAGTCCGACCTCCTGACTGTCTCCGAGCAGTTTTCTCCTCTCAGTGTTCTTCCAGACCTGCGAAGGCGACTCGTCCAAACAGTTCTGCGGTCAGGAGGAAAACCTCGATCCTGGTTTTTTTTTTTGTTTTGGAGTTAAACCACTTATCAGGTCGCCAAGTCAGGAGGGAAACAGCTGCGATGTATGGATGCATTGTATGAAGCTGCGGAAAGCCAATCAATCCGACTTCCAGCGGTAATACTACGTGTCATTGTGCCATGGTGAGCAACAAAAAGGCCTTGCATGGGACAAGAATGCATTCTGTGCGTGCCAAGCTGCTTAGCCCAGTGACCCGCTGTCCCCTTCTGGGTTCTTTTTCCCCCCCCGAAGTCTTTTTAACCCCTTAAAAACTAAGAGAAAGAACAAAATGTGGACTTTTTTTTTTTTTCACATAGCACCATGCCATCGGTTTCCAGTTCTTAACACTTTAACTTCAGTGTAACACTATTCCCAAGTTTTTTTTTTTTGTTTGTTTTGTTCCATGTGATGTGTGACGTCTGAGAAACGAAAGAAAACCGTCGTGTAGAAAAACAAAGAAGAAGAAGAAGAAGAAGAAGAAGAAGAAGAAGAAGAAGCCGGTGTGAGGTGGAGGGAACGCTGAGGTATCTGTTCAGGTGACTCTTTATCCTACAGGTTTCTTTTATCCGTACATGTGAGGACCGTGGTGACAGAAGGCACATGTTGCCGCGGTGATGGGGAGGGGGGGGGAGAGGGAGGAGGGGGGGGGTTATGAACGATGAACTCTCCTCTGTCCAAAGTGAGGCAGCTTGTCCCCTCAGGTGGCTCACAGAGAGAAACACAAACGATGCTTTCAACATTTTTCTTTGTCCCGACTCTTCGTCCGTCGCTGGACCGACAGACCTGCAGGTTCTGGAGGGACCAGGACCCAAAGAGACCACTGGCGCTGAAAAAAAAAAAACCTGAAAGCCAATTTGAGCGTTTAACCGGCCGACGAGAGTTTGAGGGTGACAGCAGGACCTCCGTGAGATCAAACCCACCTGAGTGGATTCAGGATTAAGTCCGCCCCCCCTTCTGGGACTCAGACCCGGACTGAGACTTGTTCCAGCGAACGGGCCGGAGTCGGGGCAGGTGAGGCCGCAGGCGTCGGCGTTGCCGGAGGGGGAGGAGTTATTGCTTTGAGCTCGTTGCCGGGGCAACTCTGGGTGCTGATGCCACGGTTGAGGGTGCCGGCGCGCGGCGGACCATTCGCCGCCAGCCCGTTGGGGTCGTTTCGGGGAATGTTGACGGGGCAGGAGCGGGTGCGGGCGTGGCCCTTGTGGCCGCCCGGGTGGCAGACGAGGCTGCCCACGGTGTCGACGGGAGACAGGTGGCGCTTGAGCCAGCGCTCCACCCGCTCCTCTTTGTACTTGATGGAGTACCAGGTGAGGAAGATGAAGAAGAAGCCGAGGAACTTGAGGCTGGCGGCGAGGCCGAAGTAGACGAAGCGCAGCGAGGTGACGTCGTACTCCCAGCAGGAGCCGTGGACGCCGCAGTCCTGCTGCCACAACATGCAGGTGGTGTCGATGACGGCGCCGAAGTAGATGGGTGTCGGGATGTAAGCTGGAGTGAAACAGAGAGAGGAGACGAAGATGAAAAGATCAAAGAGAAGAAAGAAAACTCATCGTCATGACGACGATCTGAATCCTGAATATGAACCAAAGCTGCAAGTTACAAGAGAATGTTCTGTTCCTACATTTCCCATCATGCATTGCACCTTCTACCCCCCCCCCCCCCTCCCCCTCCCTGCTGGAGTCTTTGTTTGTGATTGAGTCGCTCTGACAGCGTCCCATTCATCAAACGCCACGTCCTCCTCCGTCCTCCTTCTGATTGAGGAGCGGAGTGACGTCGTCAAACGGGCGGCGGCTCTTTTTCCCCGACGCTAAATCCACTCGCCGCTCAGCGGTTAGCGCTTAGCGGACGCGCTCACCCTGCGTACAGATACACGCTTTAAAAATGGAAAGACGTCCTCAGACAACACCGCTGATTTCTCTTCGGACTTTTTAAAACGTCTTGAAGAAAACGGCGAAAAAAAACTCACCGAGCGTCCTGAGGAGAACAAACTGCATCCCCAGAGCGAACGGCCGCTCCTGCTCGGCGACTGACCTGCAGCACGGAGAGAAACATCAGCAACGCTTCCTGCCTCCACGTGCTCATCAGAAACAAACATGTTTGATTTGCTCCTACCTGAGGGTGACGATGATGGCGGAGGGCTGGGCGCAGGCGGTGATGAGCGTGACGATGAAGAGGAAGATGAGGAAGGGGATGAGGGTGCTGCAGGTGCGGTCGCACTTCCCCGACACGGCGTAGCCGTTCTCGTTCAGGTAGGTCTTGACGATGACGAGCTGCAGCTGGTTGCTGCCCTGCCCGCCGGACGACGGCGTGATGACCTGCCGGCTCTGGACGCAGGCGCAGTCCGAGTAGTTACGAATCTGGAGGAGAGTCAGGGAGTCTGGTTTAGTCTAAAGACCCGACCGGGTTCAGATCCAATCCGGTCCAGTCTCCGCTCTTACCCCGGTGCTGTCGTTGGAAACGCTGCTGCAGCCGGCCAGGCAGGGGTTAAAGTAGGTGATGCCGTCGGAGCCGCACACCGGCGCGTACTCGTGGATCTTACAGCCGCAGTTCACGTTGCAGCCTCCGGTCAGGTTCCTCTGGGTCATGGTGAGAGTCGGTCTGCAGAGTCAAAGTCATGGTTTATAATAAACGACCACAAACAGAAGAGGAAAACCTCAAAGACCTCAAAGACTGTGAAGGTTTCTGTGTTTCTCTGACACACCTGAGTGTGAGCAGGTGTGTCGGAGTAAAGCTCAAAGGCACTGAGGAAGCTCGCTGACATGTTTATGATCCTACAGCGTCTGACTGGGGTCCTTCAGGTTTAATGGTTTTATACCTGATGAAGGGCGATGTATGTCATAGAGCGAGAGAGGGAGGGAGAAAGGGAGAGAGAGAGAGAGAGAGAGGAAGAGAGAGAGAGAGAGAGAGAGAGGGAGAGAGAGAGAGGAAGAGAGAGAGAGAGAGAGGGAGAGAGAGAGGAAGAGAGAGAGAGAGAGAGGGGGAAAGAGAGAGAGAGGGGGGAGAGAGAGAGAGAGAGAGACAGGGGGAGAGGGGGGAGAGAGAGAGAGAGAGAGGGGGAGAGAGCGAGAGAGGGGAAGAGAGAGAGAGAGAGAGAGGAAGAGAGAGAGACGGGGGAGAGAGAGCGAAAGAGAGGGAGAGAGAGAGAGAAAGAGAGAGGGGGGAGAGAGAGAGAAAGAGAGAGGGGGGGAGAGAGAGAGAGGGGGGGGGGGAGAGAAACACAGAAAGAGATAAAAAGCGGGCGGTCAGCCAGAGATTCTCTCCTCCCAGCTGTCCTTGGACATTTTCCACCGTTGCCATGTAATCGCCATCAGGGACACTGTGTCCAAAAGAAAACGCCTCCGTTTACTGGCTCACTATCTGTTATCCTGCACCCATCTGATCACTGTCACCCCCCCCCCCCCCCCCCCCCTTCCCCCCCCGACATCGGTCACAGATGGGGCGATAAAAACTGCCGCTGACTCTGTCACACCGGGAAAATGATTCATTGCAGGACCGCAGTCAGCTAACGGCTGTCTCTGATAACATGTTTGCTCCAGGAATTAGCCTGAGCCCGACACGAGTCACCCAGAGGGAGGTTCTTCATGACTTCACGTGTGACTCTGTCGAGCTTAAACATCACAGACGAGACCTCAAAAGGGACTTTAGAGCGAATATAAACATGTTCCTTGGATCATTTAGAAACAAGACAAACATTTATAGACATGTACGACATGACTGCTCCTTAAAAACTAAAAAAAAAAAAGACTTTTTCTGGGGTGAACAGAGTCGCCCCCTGCTGGCCGTTTGAAAGAATGCACATTTTAAGATCTTCACACCCAGTGGCCACGTCTACGTCTTCTGAAGAGGGAAGTTTGGTTTCATCTATCGACGTGAACACAAAGTCAACTTTTCATGCACTCAGTAAACAGATGGCCCGGACACAGCGGCGCCCGGGCGCTCGCCTCGCCTCACCCGGTGGTGTACGGGATGTTGATCCCTCCCAGGTTGATGCTGTCGCAGCCCACGATGAACAGCGTTGAGAAGCAGAGCAGGGAGACTCCGCTGCAGATCATGGCCAGCTTGGCCGACTCGCGAGCTCCGAGCTTCAGCTTCTTGATGATGTAGCCGCCCAGGACGATTCCCACGCCGGCGCTGGGCACGATGATCACACCTGCAGGGAGGGAAGGGTGAATCACACCTTTTCTTATTCACCACAGCACGTCAGAGTTCACAAGGAAATCCAGATAATTGATCCTAGACTAGACATGATCGTCTTTTACCTACGTTAGCCTTATGCTAGCCTTCCTGACCCGACCTTGAATGTGACCTTCGGTCCTTTCGGTAGATGGATATCTAGCTTTAATCCTGCTCATTTCGATTTTGGATTTTTATTTTACGTGTCTGCGTGCTACTCGCAGCAGCAGCAGCTGAGTTTTAATAATTACACGTAGCATTGATATCAGGGCACAAACTGTCATGATAGCGTTAGCGACTTATTGTAAAAAACGCTGAGTAATCAAAAAATTTGCTGATCGGACACAAGCTAATCAGACAATTAGCCAATTATTAGACAATTAAAACAATTAGCTAATCAGCTAATTGTTTTTTTTGTTTCAGGCTTGAATGGGTGTGTATGTGACTTTTAGTGTTTCTGCAGCCAGCCCCTAGTGGACACTTTATGAACTGCAGGCGTTTCACATTTCCACTGTTTCCCCCGGAGACCCCTCCCCTCGCACTCGCCCTCCATCTGTCCCTTAATGTGAGGAACATGTTTTGCTCCTAAGGCGTCAGGAGGGCGCCTGTGAAAAGACTTTTAGTCATATTCCTCAGAGAAGCGCGACCTTCACAGGTTCTTTTGGTTTCACCCACAACCGGCTGGCTTAAGACAAAAATACACAGCCTGAGTGGCAGTTTTGATCGCAGCCTCTGCAGCCCACTCCTCCTACAGCGGAGACAGTTACACAACTCAACACGAGAACATTTCTTGTGTTGGGAGAAGGAATGTCTTCGGATAAAATCTTACACATCGAAGCGTCTCAAAGAGGGAGATTGTTTGTTTTTTATTCTTTGTGTGTTCAGATGACTCCACGGAGCAGGCAGGTGTGATGAGGGTTGAAAACAGCCGCTCTTAAACCGAAGTACAGTTTCTCTGTAGGTCGGAGGCCTGTTGTCTGTGGATTCTAAAAATGAAGGTCTCACCTTCACATATCACACCCTGCTGAGTAAAGACTCAATCAGACCCCAGCTCTTGTGGCTGCAAGAGTCCTGACTCCTGACTCTTGTGGCTGCAAGAGCTGGGGATCGAACCCACGACCTTCAGGTTGAGAGACGACTGACTCTACCAACTGACCCCCCAGCCGCCCCCTCTAGTCCACGATGTTCCTAAAACTCAGTCCCAGCTCTCTCTGCTGAATAAAAATCAAACATGTTCACTGATATCGGAGGGTTTGTGCAGCAAGGATCGAACGAAAAAGCTGTGAAGCTTCAAAATACGTCTTCCACCCAGAAGATTTACAGACTGATGCAGAGCTGGCCAAACACTTCAGAACACTTTAGTAGCCCCCTAGTGGTTAAAATGTGTACTGCAGTCTAAACTCTAATCATCACAGAGAGCTGTCTGGCTCCGCCCCCTCCTCTCACACAGGTCAGCATGTGGTGGACACTGTAGCTTCAGTATTTAGCCAGCTCTGCATGTGGTGGACACTGTAGCTTCAGTGTTTAGCCAGCTCTGCATGTGGTGGACACTGTAGCTTCAGTGTTTAGCCAGCTATGCATGTTGGTGGACACTGTAGCTTCAGTGTTTAGCCAGCTCTGCATGTGGTGGACACTGTAGCTTCAGTATTTAGCCAGCTCTGCATGTGGTGGACACTGTAGCTTCAGTGTTTAGCCAGCTCTGCATGTGGTGGACACTGTAGCTTCAGTATTTAGCCAGCTCTGCATGTGGTGGACACTGTAGCTTCAGTGTTTAGCCAGCTCTGCATGTGGTAGACACTGTAGCTTCAGTGTTTAGCCAGCTCTGCATGTGGTGGACACTGTAGCTTCAGTGTTTAGCCAGCTCTGCATGTGGTGGACACTGTAGCTTCAGTGTTTAGCCAGCTCTGCATGTTGGTGGACACTGTAGCTTCAGTGTTTAGCCAGCTCTGCATGTTGGTGGTCACTGTAGCTTCAGTGTTTAGCCAGCTCTGCATGGGTCTGTAAAGCTTTCTGCGTTCTAACCTCTCTCCATGTTTCAAAAGTATCTCCAACATTGATCCTAGTTTGAGCAGGTTGGAGCTCTTGCTGTTTCTCTACACATGCGTCCTCAGCCCAGCGAGGTATTGTGAACTCACAGACCCGGGCGCCAACATTACGCACTCGGAGCGCCGACAAGCCATTAAAAAAAAAAAAGTCTTGTCATGGTTAATCTTCTTCATGACGGTGCTGTCTGTGGTCATATAGAAGTGTCAGGGCTCGTTTCTCTCTGCGTAAAGAGTTAACATGGCGTGCTAGCATGTCATGCATTAGCCTGTTTTAAGCGTGTGCGCAGAGCCTGTCTGTATGTGTGTGTTTTCTAAATGTGTGTTTTATGCACTCAGCTCTGGGTCCCAGGTGCCCCCTTCACTTGAAGACCAGCAGTTTCTTTATTATTAATGCGTGCTGGCTCCTGCTCTGCTCTACGATGAAACCAGCAGAGCGCCGCTGAGCTGGCAGATATTAAAGTCTGGACTGTCTGCAGCCTGTCTGTGCTGCAGCAGAGGCTTTGACTTCATCATACAAACACTCCTCCTGCCAAAATCTGACAGCGTTATCACATGAATCGCTTTTGAAGACCGGTCTGTGAACGTGGATGGAAAAAAAAAACGGATTGAAAAAAAAGAAGGTGTTTGAATCAGCTCACCCGTGTAGATACTGGCGCTGGAGGCCGGGATGCCAAACTGGGACTCGATGAACTTGGGGATGAAGGTGATGAAAGCGGTGACTATGGCGCTCTCGGCCGTGTAGGACAGACTGACGAAGAGGAAGGTGACGTTGCTGAGGATTCTCACCGCTGCTTTGGGCAGGTCTGCAGAGAAAACAAGAAGAAGAAATTAGAGAAGGAGATTTTCTCCTCCTTCTGTCCTGAAAGAAAAATAAAAGGATCGTTTGTAGTTTCGACTAAATATAAAACAGTGAACTCCTCATTATTTAAGAATTTAATTTAACCATTTAAGAAAAAAGAAGAAATCTGAACCCGGACATCGCTGACTGAGCTGATTATCTTTCCTTCATGGTGATAAAAGAGGATTCAAGTTGAGACCCGGTCGGTCTCAAGCAGGTCGGGTCCTGAATTCATTCAAGCTAATGAAATATAAACAGTGTGTATAAGTTCTTCTTTGTATTAGGAGACAGCACGTCTGACCTCGGCTGGATAATCCTGAAATAATCCCTGTAGTCCGTCTCCTGATGTCATCATTGGACATTTACAGCAGAAACTCGCCAAGCTAACAGGACGCTAAGCTAACACCTCGTCACACCGAGTTTCTCTTCCTCAAATCACATGAACTCAGATCTGCTATTTCACAAAGTGAAGCGTATGGTTTGGAAACAGAGAAGTCATCGTTTCTCTGAGTCCGCGGTTTCAGAAGTGACCTGAATCTGGGGCAACGAGACAGCCCGGCGGTGATGTCGCGTGCCACATGTACAGAGGCTAAAATCTTCGTCACAGCGGCCGTCAGTTCCAATGCGACCTCCACCCTTTGCTGCATGTCACCCCCCCCCCCCCCCCCCCCCTCCACCCCCTCCACCCCCCCTCAGCTGTCCTCTCTGATAAACAGGCAGGAGAATATCTGCTTTCATTTTCAGACCTGACTCAGATCTGATTTGGGGCGTTTTCATTGGTGGATCCTGCAGGTCAGGTCTTCAGCGGTGAGACTTTGAAGTCTTGAGTCTCTGGCAGCAGAGGAGTGTTATAAAAAAAACAAAAAAACAAAAAGGGGAGGAGCCTTCGTGACAAACCGTGTTCAACAGACCGCAGGCTTTCACCATCATGGACAAGTCTGCCGTCATATTTTACAACCTCAGAGCAAACTGTGAGATCTGGGTCAGTTTAGGACACAGGCCAGTTAAAAAAAAGAAAAGAAAACATCACATCCGATTTAAAAAACAAAAACCCCTGAAACAAGCATTAAGGCTCACAGCGTGAAGGCAGCCAAACAAAGGAAGAACCAGCTCGTTCAGTGACATCATCTCAGGGTTTGTCTTGTACGATAACCGTCTGTGTTCACCTCACATGCTGGTTTTTTTTGGCTCTCTCTGAGTTGGGGATTTTTTTTTTTTTTTCCCGTCCTTTTTCTCGCAATAAAAGACGGAAAAATCTGAAATGTGGGCGAGTGAGCCGTGAGTGTGCTGCGTTTGAAAAGCTCCTTAGTCTGATGGATAAATAAACAAGGTCAGCTGCCACAAATAGAAGAACGGACTGAAAGCTCCAAAATGTCTCGCATCATGTCCCCGCTATCCGCTCCGTCTCACAATCACGCACAGACTGTTTTTTCCTTTGTTGGTTTGAATGTGGAGAAAAAGACGTCTGGAGCTCACACTTCTGTCCACGTGAAGACGATGAGCTCGGAGAGGGGGGGGGGGACATTTTTAAAGACAAAAAAAGGGATATGAAATGCTAATGCTAATCATATATTTGTCATATTTGCATGTTTGTCGTGCTCGTCAGCTGCATCGTCTCCTCACTTGTAGATGAAGAGCAGAGCAGCAAACCGCCCGACTGATTCAATCCCTCATTATTTCATTACAATTCTGCCAACGTCCTTTTACAGTCTTAAATTAAAAAAAAGTTTATATTTGAAGTCGTGCAAAAGGTGGACCAGCGATCGAGCGAGCGTTCCCTGATCCGCACATCTGTGATTAAACACTTCTGTCTTTGTGACGAGTTTAGTGTTTCGTGTTGTCATCCTGCACCACGCTGAGTTTTAAAGCTAGCTGGACCCACGTTTCATGTCCTCGTTTGAGAACAGAGCGAACGGCTCGACGCCCCGCAGCGTGCTCTGGTACCTTTGATGTCTTTGCCGAAGCCCATGGACGAGGTGACCGTCTGGGCCTTGTTGTTGTTGCTCTTCTCCTTGAGGACGTCGTCGTCGCTGGACATGTCGTCCAGGCTCACCTTTTTCCTCCTCTTCTTCTTCTTGTGTCGGGGCGGCAGCTTCTTGGGGAAGGTGAACATGGGGAAGATGACCAGCAGCATGGCCACGGCACAGAGCAGGAAGCCGCTCCACCTTGACGAGAGACGGGAAAAAAAAAACGGGACAACACTTGAATCTGTTTTCTGTCTCGGCTTCATTATAAATAAATCAGGTGTAGTCTGTAATCTCTGGTACACTCATGCACCCTCTCACGGCCATCATCACCTATAATTCATGTAGGAAGCCTGTGGCTGTAGGCCGGTGAGTCACTGGTTGTGCTGTCACTTAGAGGACGAGAGCAGTAAATAGATGACTAACCCCATTTCCAGCATTCTGACTGATTTACGGAGGGCGTGAGCTACGAGCAGAAACGTCCCCTAAAGAGCAAACATGCATCTGAGGCGTGTGAGAGGCCGGCAGATACCGACCAAGAATCAGATTTTACTATCAGGCTGCAGGTCAATTGTTCTCCAGGAGGGGCGCAATTTTCCCCCAGATGGACCGGGATGTTAGTTAGCTTGAAGCTAACGCATACAGGAAATTGCCATTTACAGGCTAAATACATTAGCATTGTGTTAGCTGAAATGTTGACATGAGAGATTGTTGTTTTTGCACATCTCTACGAGTGCTGAAAGTACTCATTTATGGTCTTGGTTCTGTCTCGGTCTCACCCTGCCCTGGTCTGGACTTGGACTCTGTCTCTACATATATTGGTCCTGTCTTGGTCTCAGAGGAATCCGGTCTCTGGTGTGTTCTGACTGCGACACTAATCTCTACAGTCTGTGACACTACAGTGCGTCATTGGTGAAGAGTCGGCGGTTTGTAGGCCCGACAGATCAGCAAATCGAGGGGGCGGGCCTTGACACCTGTCAATCATTCACATCATAGAAATCATGCAAAAACAAATCTGCCCATTTAAAGATGTTGTTAAAGAAACATGGCATCAAATCTCTCGTCAGTTTTTTTATAAGGTGTCAAAAAGCAAAAAGCACCGACTGACTGAGCTGAACTCAAATCCTCAGTTTTGTCTTTTGAGGGGTTTTTTCCGGCTGTTTTATTTCCTGATTGGTCGGAAATTTGATGGTAAAAAAGAAATATTGGGAGGCGAGAATAAAGGAAAGAAATTCATTAAATGTCCAGGACTTGACTGAAACCTTGGACAGCGTCGAGGACTTTAGGCTCTGCACCGTAACGTTGGTGTTTGGGAATCTTTGAAAGCTGTAAATGGAATTCCATCTCAAGGAATGTCGGAAGTTCATCCTGGTACCGAGCGGAGCGGAGCTAAGCCCGAACTAACCAAGAGGTCGTTGACCTCGGCGCTGAAGTTAATCTCTCTTCTTATTGGTTATTATTCATGGTTTGTGAATAGACCAACCACTGAGGACGATTTTAAAGCAACAGGAAACAAAAAAAAGACTTCTGACCGGATGTTTCTAGATGTTCGTCCTCGGAGGGTTTTGTTTATTTTCAGGAGCAAACACAAACCAAAAAGGTAGAGAGACGGTCCTCACCAGTTTCCGATGAAGCGGGGGTCGCTTTGATCGATGTTCACAACAGTCTTGGGGTCCACGTAGAAGCCGATGAGGACTCCTCCCAGCAGGTAACCAGCAGCTGGACCCAGCGCTCCCATCACGTACATCATGGCTGAAGGAGAGGAAGGAAATCAGAGGAGTACTGAAACATCCTTCCACATCCAGATAACACCCCCCCCCCCCCCACTGAGTCTCGTTTGGATCCAATATTCTCCGTCTTTTAGCTCTGCCTTTGGTCTCCACCACCTCCTGAAGGCTCTGTCCTTGTTGTGGTTTTACTAAATGCTACAATTCGACCCCTGACGGACTCTTAACTCTGCGTCTGTAAAATGATGTTCTGTTGTTTCATTAGCTCAAATAAACATCCGACTGATTCTGGAGAAACTCTGAGACTGGACTTCCAGACAGATCCAGGTCTAAACCCGATCCGACCCTTAAGGGTGGAGTCACACACTCTACAGCGATGAAAAGAAGCATCACATCCCGTGCTACAGCAAAAACACCAAATGCATCCTGGGTAAATTACTTTATTCAACTTGCTACTGAAATCCCTCTTTAAGTCATCGTGTGTTTAATCAGCCTTTATTACTTTTCTGCTGTCTTATAAATGTTTGTTTGTGTTCGTGTTTTTATGCTCAAGGTTTTCATTCATTCATTCTTCAGTGTCTGAAGCTGCGATACCGACCCGGCTAACATCTCACCACGTAAGGGAACGGGCTGGCAAGGTCAGGGTTTACTGATTTAAGAGCGACCAAAAGTGTAGTGAAGGAAACCGGACCGCTTGGTGGAAACGGGGGCTTGATAGTCTCGGGTCTAGACCGGTTTGCTGACTAGCTGGATGGTCTTTGTGTTTCGATCCAGATTGAGCGACCCTCGTGTGACACAGGAGTAAACTATCGAAACTCCACGCCTAACTTTAACCCTTATGTAACGCTACGAGTCAAACTAATCTGGCTTTAAGAGCGAGGTACAAAAGGCTGAGTGTGTGTGTGTGTGTGTGTGTGTGTGTGTGTGTGTGTGTGTGTGTGGGTCATGCATGCGGGTCATATGACGGTGTAACGAGGGGCCTGCTCGTGGGCTGAGAAAAAGATTTCTCCAATTAGAGGGAATTAACATCCTAAAGTCCTTGGCTGAGGTTGAAAGCAAACACACACACACACACACACACACACACACACACACACACACACACACACACACACACACACACACACACACACACACACACACACACACACACACACACACACACACACACACACACACACACACACACACACACACACACACACACACACACACACACACACACACACAAATCCAGTGGCGTGACTTAAAAAGTCCGAGCTGGTCCAGGCACTGGACCAGACTGAAGGTTATCTAACCGTCAGAGTCCTGGGAACCAGGCGGGGGCTCCGGGTTCACGTCGGCAGTCGTTTCAGAGACGCCTCGCCACAGAGTCGACTCGGAGGCGAGGCGTCTCAAGTTTGTTGGTTAGAAAAAAAATCTCTGCGTTAACATTTTGACACAAAAGACCTGAAACTCGAGATATCTGGATTTTTAAGAAAGAAATAAAGACATTTAAAATTCAAGTTGAACCATCTTTGTCTTTCTTTTTTCAAAATGTGTGCAACTGTGAATGTGGATTTTTTGTTGTTGTATTTTTTTTTTATTATTATTTTATTTTATTTTTTTCAAATTATGTGTTTATGGTCTAAAAACTGTTTGTTAATGTTTGTTTGTTTTCGGAGCTTCTATTTTGTATGTGTGGAAGGTGTTAAAAAAAACAAAATACCAATAAAAATATTGGAAAAAAACAAAAGTATCTCTTCGTCATGTTAGTCGTGCTCATCTCTCTCTCTCTCTCTCTCTCTCTCTCTCTCTTCTCTCTCTCTCTCTCTCTCTCTCTCTCTCTCTCTCTCTCTCTAACTTCTCAGAAACATATTTCCTGACCCTCCGACACATCTCTCCGCTCGACTGTTACATCATCCAGCCAGGCTCGGGGATGATACGGCATCGTGGGGATGGGATCGAGGGCTCGGGAGCCAGCATGCTGGATAATCCTACATCGAGCAGGAGGAGAGGGGAAAACCCTGGGCTGGATGGTCGGCGTGTTACGTAACGCCACGCAGATAAAACACGAGTCGGCGGCTGGCGGGAGAAAATAAAGTGAGAGACGCAGAGATGGACGAGAGACGGTGAGAGAGAGGAAGAAGTCTGATGGTTACAACTAAAAATGAGTAAATGTCATTTTTAAAGAAAAACATTTATTCAACACGTGTGACGAATGACGGCGGCTCTAAAAAAAAAAAAAAAAAAAAACATCGGCCGATATCGGCACATCGGCACGGTATCGGCTAAGTTCATCTCACATGTGTTGCTGATATTTCTGATTTATTCACCAGGCAAACAGCGATTCATTGGAGCATCGTTGGATTACACGAGCAGTTCTGTTTCACCAGCAGAGGGCGCTGTTTCACACGTGTGAGTGTGAGGTGGTGACGCACGCACACGCTCAGTTACTTTCCAGTTAAATGAATTTTCTACGATATCATCGCCATCAAGTTGTGTCTTTTTTTTCTTCCATCTAACTCCCTCTAAAGATCGAAGGTAGAAATAAGAAAGATAATCGGCCGATCAATGAAAATATCGGTATCTGATTTTATTCTCCCGGCCTCCAAAAACCCTGCATCGGTCAGGCCCTGATTTCTTAGTAATCATACATTTAAAATGCACTTTAATGAGAGCATGGAGACACTGACCTGTGTGAAAACAGAAAGAGAGAGAGGGTCTTTAAAGCACGATAAAGAGAGGAGGACGTTCTGTCCTGATGTTGCTCACAGCTGACTCCTGTTTTAATATCAGCAGGTCACCTGTTATAAAACAGGTGGATTGAGCGAAGCAGAGCGATCCGGTCGTATCTGGTTTAAGACGCAGACTGAACTGTGACTCATGTTTCTCTGCCTAAAAACAACAACCAGCTCTGCAGCTGCTTTTATTCTGCACTTCATCCCTCCTGTTCGTGGACGTGACCACGAACGCAGAGCGTGACCGTCTCTCCTCAGGTCTGGACAGGCCCCGCCCCCCCCCCCAACAAGGCCGTGAAAAGGAGATTGATGAGTGCAATAAATTAAAAAGGAAAAAGCTGTGTAAGAGTCGTTAAATGTAAAATGTAATTTTGAAATATCAGTTTTATTTCAGAGCGCCTGAACGTGAGCTTCAGTCAACGAGCTCGTAATTTCAATAAATGAAACATTCATCAGGACTGGAGTCGCCAAGTTTCATTCCAGGTTTCATTACTTTGATGGATGAGGGGTTTTTTTTCGTCCGTTCAGCTTCTTAAGCGTTTACAACTCTGCAGCTGCCTTCGTTCTTTTTTTTTTTTTCCCCCGTGTGTTCGTTCCAAACGGCGGCAGAATAAAAGCTGAGCGAGGACGCAGTGTCGTGTGCAGAGACAGACAGGCACAGCTGGGGCCGGGTCGGGCCGGGCCAAACCGCGGCGGGACCCGGGGAGCAGGGAGGGAGACACAATGAGATGTTACGAGGTGGGGGGGGGGGGCATGGCAGCGTTGTCATGGCAACCTGCTGACCCAGCTCTGTCTCGTTACGACTTCCCAACGGACTGCCGGAGCCGACATCAGCCTCCGTTAGAAACCTGCGAAGAGGCATCCCTGCACACTTTTCTGATCCTCAGTGTGTTGCCGCTGACGACACCACGCCGGAGATCAATCTCCCATAATGCAACTGTTCTATAACGTTGCCTCAAGACTCAAGTTTGAAACGCAGGCTCGCCATTATAAGAATAAAGTGTCTGATCAGGAGTTATTATCTCACACTAATGTTCCCGGAGAGGACACACTAAGCCCCGCCCACCTGAAGGGGCGGGGCTTAGTCACTCACGTTACAGTTCAGGCTGCTAAACGCTCAGACAGCAGGTAACACGCCGCTCCAAAAGTCAGGTGGAAAGTTCACATATGTAGCTCTCAAACACATCTGTGATCTGTGGTTTATATTTCGTGTGTCAGACTAACACAGAATGAGGACACACACACACACACACACACACACACACACACACACACACACACACACACACACACACACACACACACACACACACACACACACACACACACACACACACACACACACACACACACAAAGCCCTCTGATGATGGCCTGAAAAAACCCCACACAACAACATCACCCGTATTTTTTTGAAGCACTCTAAATACTGCAGGTCTGACTTTTTTTTTTTTTTTTTTTCTTTTTTTGGTCCTCTGACCGCCGTTTCCCCCAGTCGGGAAAAAAAAAACAAAAAAAAACAACCAACCACAACGCAGCTTTTAGGCAGGATTAAGAACGGGTACATCATCTCTCTGTGCCGGGGACAAACAAACAGCTAAATCCATTAAACGCAGAGTTGATGAGACTGACGCAGCTGAACATGTTTAACGTCTGCAGAGAGGAATGAAAGGATCTTTACCGGACAAAAAACACCAACAGACACCTCACACACCCCCCCTCCGCCATTTACCCCACTGACCTGCACTCACACTGCTGCAGGACTGACTGCGCCTGAGCACAGTTAGCTAACGTGACTGTCTTCACGTGATGATGAAGCGTCTGCAGGTTACCAGACAGATTCAAGAAAAAAAAAAGAAAAAGGGGGGATGCACGGTGGAGTCGGATTCATTTTGGTCAGAAACAACCAAATCGCTCCTGATTATGCTACACGTGCAAGGACCAAGGACGTGTGCCGAGCTCCTTCTGTTAGCATCAACATTCTGTTAGCAGAACTGCTCTATAAAGTCAGCCCACTCTTCATTGACAGCTTCATTGTCGTCTCACAGAGGAGCCATGACAAAGCGTCGCTCTGCTAAACCCGACGACGACCCATATTGCATCTCTGAACTGGCACATTAAAATTTCAAGTGGCTGCAGCATGGCCCGCTGCCTCGCATGGGAGCCAAACAGAGCGTCTCTTATCGGGGCGACAATGTAATATTGTGCTGAATTATTCTAATGGATGTCTGTTACGCCTTCGGGGGGGGGGGGGGGGATCTCAAATGTAGGCTAACTACAAAGCAGGACAGAAATGGACCAGAATGTTTGTTCTGCAGCAGACGGAGGGGAAGGGAAACCTACAAAGAAGCGTGTGGTGAAGTGACGGTAGGTTCAAAATGTAAACAAACAAACAAACAAACAAAAGGACAAGATGGTGGAAGCAAGTCAACGCCCCAAATGTTAAAAGATCCTGAACCAGGACTCATGACGGTGTCTGGAATAGAACCAAATCCTGAACCTGGACCCTTTATGTTTGCATCCTTCAGGAGATAAATCTTGACGTGCTGAGACACACAGAGTCCAGGGGGGGGGGGGGGGGGGGGGGGCAGGCGGGGTCAGCGAACGGGCCTTAAAAGCCCAGGACTTCACCCTGGAGACAGGAGGTTTCTGCTCTTGTAGCTGCAGAACAAACGTTCTGATCCATTTCTGATTCTTTACATCATTTAGTCATTTTGCAAACAGCACATGGTCTATCTCATCCTCGTGTTGTATCCGAAGCATCGACAGTTAAAGCAGCGTTAAACACACCAGCCGTCCTGAGAGAGTCAGCAGCGTTTCATCCTGTCGGATTCTCAGAACACGTTCGAGAGGAATCAACCCCATCTTTGTCCTGCGGTGACGTCACCTGTTCTTATTATTCAGGGCGGGGCCGGGCTCAAACAGAATATGTTGCATTGTGTTGCTGCTTGGCTGCTGCCCCCCCTTCCCTCCCTCCCTCCCTCCATGATCCCAGAGGAGCCGAGACATCTTTAAGATTCACAGGAAGTTAAAGTCTCCCTCCCCCCTGGTTGGCCTTTTATCTCCACTCACAGCTGAGGGGAACCGGCGAACACCTCTGATCTGACAAAGGATCAGCAGACAAACGGTACCCATTGATTTCTTTTTTTTGGGGGGGTCTAACACGATGCATGTGCCGGGAAAGCCCGCCCTGCTTTTTGTAAGTGCTGCACAATCCGTGTTTGCAGAGGAGGGAAGCGGCGGGCTTAACGAAGACAGCCGTGGTCTATCTGGATGGAATGCACAGTACAGCTGCTCATGTTCTCCCTCTAACATAATAACACGAGGAGCATTACAGGCCCATCAGTTTAAGTCATGGTCAACGTCAGACACAGTGCAGAAGAAACACGTCGAGCTAAACACGCTGTAATACTTCCATCTCCGAGCAGGTTAATCAACCGCTTAACCCAATTCCACAAATGTCGTACAGCAGTCCTGGATTCATCCCAGCGTAGCCTCGTTTTCAGGAAAATGGGCACAAGAAAAGGGTGCGTCTCTCCTCTGTTGTTATGCAAGTGTAATGAGTGCTAAAAGCCGACGCTGCTAATTCTCCAGGTGGGTTTTATTTAACCGCCGCAGAGGGCCGATGTGCATTTGAGCGACTCAGCTAGTTGTTAGCGACGGTGCGTGTTGATGAACAGCTGTGAAAAGATGCCAGATTACAGCGGGAGTTTCCATCTGTCGTCTCCCTCGGCAGGTAACGGAGAAAGACACATACAAGTGGTCACCGCTTAGCCCCACCCATCGCTAACGTAGAGAAGCTGCCGAACTAAAGAAACCTCCTCGGTGTACACACGGCGAGCAGCCAGCTAAGTGGAGAGAGATTAAGATGTACGTTTTATTGACGTGAATTAATTATTAAGAGTTGAGAGAAGCCCTGCAGCCTAAAAGAATCAATCCTTTGGACGTTTATAAAATCAGACATTTTAACAGCACACTTTACGGCCTTCGTTTGGGTGTAAGCTGTGAGTGAATGATGACTACAGGAAAGGAAGGAAGGAAGGAAGGATGGAAGGAAGGATGGATGGAAGGAAGGAAGGATGGAAGGAAGGAAGGAAGGAGGGAAGGAAGGAAGGAATGAAGGAAGGATGGAAGGAAGGAAGGATGGAAGGAAGGAAGGAAGGAGGGAAGGAAGGAAGGATGGAAGGAAGGAAGGATGGAAGGAAGGAAGGAAGGATGGAAGGAAGGAAGGAAGGAAGGAAGGATGGAAGGAAGGAAGGAAGGAGGGAAGGAAGGAAGGAATGAAGGAAGGATGGAAGGAAGGAAGGATGGAAGGAAGGAAGGATGGAAGGAAGGAGGGAAGGAAGGAAGGATGGAAGGAAGGAAGGATGGAAGGAAGGAAGGAAGGATGGAAGGAAGGAAGGAAGGATGGAAGGAAGGAAGGAGGAAGGATGGGAAGGAAGGAAGGGAAGAAGGAAGGAAGGAATGAAGGAAGGATGGAAGGAAGGAAGGATGGAAGGAAGGAAGGAAGGAGGGAAGGAAGGAAAGGAAGAATGGAAGGAAGGAAGGAGGGAAGGAAGGAAGGAATGAAGGAAGGATGGAAGGAAGGAAGGAAGGAAGGAAGGAAGGAAGGAGGGAAGGAAGGAAGGATGGAAGGAAGGAAGGAAGGAGGGAAGGAAGGAAGGAATGAAGGAAGGATGGAAGGAAGGAAGGATGGAAGGAAGGAAGGAAGGAGGGAAGGAAGGAAGGAAGGAAGGAAGGAAGGAATGAAGGAAGGATGGAAGGAAGGAAGGATGGAAGGAAGGAAGGAAGGAAGGAAGGATGGAAGGAAGGATGGAAGGAAGGAAGGATGGAAGGAAGGAAGGAAGGAAGGAAGGAAGGAAGGAAAGAAGGAAGGAAGGAAGGAAGGAAGGAAGGAAGGAAGGAAGGATGGAAGGAAGGAAGGATGGAAGGAAGGAAGGAAGGAAGGAAGGAAGGAAGGATGGAAGGAAGGAAGGAAGGAAGGAAGGAAGGAAGGAATGAAGGAAGGATGGAAGGAAGGAAGGATGGAAGGAAGGAAGGAAGGAGGGAAGGAAGGAAGGATGGAAGGAAGGAAGGAAGGAGGAAGGAAGGAAGGAAGGAAGGAAGGATGGAAGGAAGGAAGGATGGAAGGAAGGAAGGAAGGAAGGAGGGAAGGAAGGAAGGAAGGAAGGAGGAAGGAAGGATGAAGGAAGGAAGGAAGGAAGGATGGAAGGAAGGAAGGATGGAAGAAGGAAGGAAGGAAGGAAGGATGGAAGGAAGGATGGAAGGAAGGAAGGATGGAAGGAAGGAAGGAAGGAAGGAAGGAAGGAAGGAAAGAAGGAAGGAAGGAGGAAGGAAGGAAGGAAGGATGGAAGGAAGGAAGGAAGGAAGGAAGGATGGAAGGAAGGAAGGAAGGAAGGAAGGAAGGGTGGAAGGAAGGAAGGAAGGAAGGAAGGAAGGAAGGAAGGATGGAAGGAAGGAAAGAAGGAAGGAAGGAAGGAAGGACGCATTGGAGGCGCAACTGAAATAAAAAACGGAGTTCTTTTGCTAAAAAGTGAGATTATGAACACAAGCTAACACTTTGTAATCTGAGTGAACTAAACGTTGAGCAGGGTCTGTTTTAGCGTGAACTTGCCCAACATTTAAACGTGCCTTTGGTCATGACAGTGACCCCACACACAGCCGTCACTGAAGTCAATGTGTGAATGTTATTGGTTAGATCGTGGAGCAGCCTGTGCTGTCAGTGTGTTTGTTTCATTGAACGAGACATCTACCGTAAAAATGTCTTAAAGTGCTCGGAAGGCTAGAAAAGTGCTGAATAAGTGGACTCTGCGTGTTCCTGCAGCCCAACCATCACTTCAGACTCCGTCCTGCCACGACTGATCCAAGACTACTTCAGACGGTAAAACCGACCGCTCCGAGTTTGTCTTGCCGGACAGTCTCGCTCAGTTCCTCGCTTCCTGCCGAAGACGCCGGAAGAGCTTTTGGACTTATGCAACTTGCTGCCAAACGGAAACCATTTCAGAAACGACCTGTAAAGCGACCTGTCAGATGACTAGTCAGGCGTCTTTTCTCCGCTCTGACGACAGGAATGCACGTAAGACCTTCCCCCCCTCTCCCTCCACCGGCCAGCTCTCTTTCATAACCCCGCTCTCATTTGTTGGTTTAATCAGGCTTTACCTTGTTTGAGTCCACTGGGGCGAGAACTTCTGGGGACGCAAGTGAAAGGAAAGGAAAGGCAAGGCAGGGGGGGGGTGAAGGTCAAACTATTGATCTGGCCACAGAACTATCTGGAACAAGTATTACACATGTCAGACCTCGGCAACTATGTGCTCCCTGCCAGTCACCCACTGCTGGTGTGCCTCCGAGCAAAGCAATGGAGCCTGCTCAGTGATTAGGAATGGCTGGTGATGTGACGAATGCGATGTGGCGCTCGCAGTCGATGCTTCTTCAAAGTGCCGAGCCGCTGGAATGCACCCAGCCGCCAAATGGTGAAAGTCAGCGCGGGGGCAGACATTGTGTCCAGCTGCTGACTGCTGAATCGTTGGACTGCGTACAATGACGTTTGACACAATGGAGCGCTTCCAACTTTGTGTTTCCTGTTTGAACCTGACAAAGGTCCCGTGCTCAAAGCCAGCGCCGTAGATAAAATGGTTCTCCCAATTTGGTGCGGATGAACTTGACCTTGGAGCGCAGAGACCGTCACTGCTGCTGCTGCTGCTGCGAGGACGCAAACCGCCTCCAAACATCTCAATAAGCTGCTTTTGACTCGACATTATTTTGGTTATATCATATCCAAGAGGGGCGATCCTCATCCTCAGAGTATCTCTATTTAAAATCCAATATACATGAGCTGTTGATTCTGACATATTCACATTTCATTTTTGAAATGGATGTTACATCGAGGTATGCCCCCCCCCCCTTACACTCAGGTCTGAGTCACATGCATGAAACTATTTATCCACTGAAGTCAAATGAATAGATGAATTCATTAGAGTGCAGAGAATGCAGAGTTTTCCTGTTTTGCAGGGCAATGCTCTTTAAGTGCCTACATGTACCAAGATGCATTGCAGTTATGGGGCAGTAGCATTGCTCTTTGCTCACGTATTCTCAGGCTTCAGTAAAAAAAACAGCTGAATATCTGAGTCATCCAGAACGCTGTATCCTCATCCATAACATCCTCTGCACATACTGTTTATAGGAGTCGTCTCTGTTATTCGGCACCTAGCTTACAATTTAAGATAATACATGGACTACAAACCCCCCCCCCCCCGATGAAATGTTCTGTAGTTCATCCAGGACAACGATTACCTCGGATGACGTCGCTGGCAGTGGGCCATAGACACAGAGAGCATCTGCAACAACTGCAGGCATTTATAAACTCTACACCTACTGTAACATGCTGAAAGAGCCCAAGGTTAGCTTTTATATGAACAACTGTATCCTCAAATGAGTGAAAGAAAAAGCTGTTTCATTGCTTCTAACAGTTATTAGTGTTTCTGGCTCGATGGAAATGAGCTGTTTGTAATCTTCTTCTCGTGTTTTTTTGTTTTTTTACTCAAAGTTCACCTGATTTTGTTGTTCAATCCAAAAAAAAACAAAAAAAAACTCCAGACTTCATTTTGATATGCTGGACTTTCTGAACAAGGAAAATCTAACGATCAGAGCAATGCATTATGGGTGTTTTTGGTCCACTGAGATGTACGCAAATGTGTCGCACTCTGCTGGATGTGAATATCGAATTATTGTAAAAGATTACTGAGAGAAGAAATCCAACAACCCAAACACCGGGCCGCTTCACCAGCCAATCGCTACAGATCTGATGTCACTGATTGGTTCATATGTAAATTTGACTCGGTGACATCAGCGGCTGTAGCTAGTTGATTGGTTGGTTGGCAGCGCCCGCGTTTGATTGCACTGAACTCTTACCTAGATACAGCGAGGCGTTCTCCTTCTTGACGTTGTCATCCAGGTAGGTGGGTCCGAGCGTGTAGATGGGCGTGGATCCCATACCCACCAGGATCTGGGCGATAACGAACAGCGCCACGTACAGGTTGTGCTCGTTGCCCTCCTGGTCTCTGGGACAGGAAGTGATGTCAACGCGGTCCCTGCTGCTGGCATTGCTGTTCATACACAGGCCCTCGTTGCCGAAGGTCGAGTTAACCTCCTGGATCTGGTAGGCCGGCGAGATGAAGTGAGGTAAGGAGAAAAGGGCGGCGCCAACGGCGATGAAAACTCCACCCACCGCCAGCCAACGAGGCCTCTGGCCCCGCCCACCGAAGTAGCTGATAAAGACAACCACTACGAGGCTCCCTATGTCGAAACAGCTGACGAGGAGGCCCGATTCGGAGCTCCTCAGGCTGTACCTTTTCTCGATGGTGGTGATGACGCTGCTGAGGTAGCCGGACACCATGAGCGACTGGATGAACGTAAGGTAGCACATACAGAACAGGAAGCAGCGAGAGTCCTGCAGGATTACGCTCAGGTACTTCCTGCTGGGCAGACGGATCTGAGCGAGCCTGGAAGCGAAAAACCCCGGGGGCTTCCTTCTCGCTAAATTTTTACTCCTCCGGATCTCCGTGTTCTCCATGTAGGAGCTTGGTCTGTTCAGGGCCGACTTCCCCGGCTTGGGCAGATAGTTTGTTCTGGTCGGGGACTCGGCCTGAAAGGACTCAGTCTTAGCCGGAAGCTGGATAAATTCTGCACTCTCTTCTGCTGTTATAGACATCCGCACAGAACTAGCGAGCAAGGTTTCCTCTTGAGGGGCGGCTTCATTTAAAACAGGCAAACTTTTAGATTTGAAGTTTGGCTCCTCCAGCTCACTGGAAAAGCCTTCCTCCTTCTGAAGGGACTCTGATAACTCTTCTTCCTCGTGGTCTGCCATTATTCCAAGTCAAGCCCACCTTTCTTTAGTGTTTTTTTAAGATATAAACCCACCCAGTTACCAAGCTTGAGTTCAGCTTAGGGGCTGCTGCCTGTCACATTCATTATTAATAAGCACATCTACTCCCACAAACACAGTCTGGCACACAAAGAGGCCCAAAAAAAAGCAACAACGTCAACCAAAAAGGGGGAGAGCACACTCACAGCTTCTGCTTATCTGCAGTGCAGGCAGCACAGCCTCAGTGCCGGTCTGTTTATCTTGTCATGCACACTCGCCTTCAGCAGCCATCTAATCCGGAGGTGGACCTCGCTTAGGCCTCCACAGCTCGGCCAGCGGAGCTCCAGGGCCAGGGCTCCCTGCAGATGCACAACATTCCCACTCGATGGCTTCCCTCAGCAGGGACAATGCTCCTCCTCCTCCTCCTCCTCCTCAGCTGGAGACTGATGAAATGAACTTGCAGAGCACGCGCCGCATCCCAGACAGGTCCTGCCAATGAAGATCCCACAGTTATAATGTCACAGCTTTTGGTACATTAGATGACGGTGCCCCCCCCTTTCTCCTTCAAACTCCTCCTCCCCAAGTCAAGGGCATCACCCCCCCTCGACGTTATCACCGCACCAGCTGTCCTCCCAGCGGGAGACAGAGAGGCTGTCATTGAGTAATGGGTTTTTTTTTCTATGAATATCCCGGCTTGATATAAATGAAAAAATAGAAATTATAAAAGCAGAACAGTCGTCGAGGAAAAAAGGAGCTTTAACCAGGAGAAGTCCGAGTCCGGTGTGAGCCTGCTCGGATAATACCGCAGTGTTCAGCTGCTCTTCGTCGCTGTTTTGAAAACAACGAGCTGATGTGTTGTTCAAGAACGAGTATGTACAAAGAGCCGACTCCTTTAGCAAGAGGAGGGGAATCAGCTCCCGTCTGAGAACCAAGCGACTCTTGGACTAAAACCACTTTTAGAGACAGCCTCAAGTTGGACACTTTGATGTTTCATCTTGACAAATAATATCTTTGCAAGATTGCACCTTAAAGTAGGCTTTGCACAGACTCTCCCCCCTCTCTAGTCTCAACAGGTTTAAATTATAGTTTTTAATTATGCATATCATTTTATCGTTATTCCCTCAATGGTTTTTCATTTTTCATGGTATCTGTCTAATTTTTACTTGTAAGGGCTTACTTTAGATCTCTGCAGGGGTTCCTTTAATTCTTCATTCTAGTAATATAAAGGGAGGGGGGGCAGCAGGTGTTTTTATAGGTAACAAATGTCTGTGAACAAGTTTCTGTGAGCAGCTACTGGATGCTTTGAATTTCCTTCATGATTATTTGTGTCTAAATTTGGTGAACAAATACCCAAACCCCCCCCCCCCCAAAATGTTACTTTAATTGTCTGAATTGTATTAATCCTGAAATGGTAGGCCAATTGATCAAGAAATGTTTAACAACTGAGACTCTTGTCCCAATAATGAGCCGAGCCAAATGATTCAACTCCATAAAATGAGCCGGAATCCCCATCACAAAAAAAAACAAAAAAAACACTTTCGTCAAGCTGCAGAGGAAACAACACAAGAACCGGGACGGCAAACTTCAAAATAAAATCAACATGCTATTCTTAAAAAAAAAAAAAAAAAAAAAGTAAAGCAGTTAAATGGAAAACCAGTAACTCTACATGACATAAAATACGTGCAAATAATATTGGGGAGACTGTAGGCTACCAGATGCTAAACTTTAACATGATCCTGTTCAGATCTAACAATATCAATACATTTTCAGATACCATGGCAAATTATATAGAAGTGCGAGGCAAACCAATTTTCTTGTAATTAATTACTATATTTTACTGTGAAAAGTGTCTCCAGTTAAACAATGCAGGGTATGTAGGCTATAGAGTGCAATAGTGTTGAGGCCAACCCGGAATTAAAGGGATACTTCACCCATTTACATGAAGCTGTGTATCATTATATAATCCCGCGAGGGGAAATTCGGTTTTCACTCTGCATTAATGGAGAGGTCTCCGAGTGAGGGGGCTGCCCACAGAGAGCGCCCCAGAGCAGTTTTTGGGGTTCAGTGCCTTGCTCAGGGGCACTTTGGCGGTGCTCAGGAAGTGGACTGGCACCTCTCCAGCTACCAGACCAGTTTCCGGACTTGGTCCGTGCCGGGACTTGAGCCGGCGACCCTCTGGTTCCCAACCCAAGTCCCTACAGACTGAGCTACTGCTGCCCCCATTAGAAACATGGTAGTAGTGTTGAATGGTCGTGAATCCAGCCCTCACTTTGACCTGAGACGAGAAAAATGTGTTTTTCTTTGCTTGAAAGTTTTCTTCATGTGATGCAAAAAGCGTCATATTGCATCACATGAAGACAACTTTCAAGCAAAGAAAAACATGACTAGAAGCTGTAAGGAGGATTAGTGAGAGAGTTCCCGGCGTGATGACGTTTAATGTCTGCGACAACTACTGCAGTTTCAGTTAGCTACTCGTTAGCAACTGCCATTTTAAGTTCGCATAAAAACTTTAAAATTCACAACTGGGGGTCTTAGCTAACGTAGTTTATCTTGTCAAACAAAACGTCAACATCTCTTAAGCTTGTGTTAACCACAGACCTTATTTCAGACGTCTAACCTCAAACCCATCAAAAATCCCCGTTGACTTTTAGAGGTTTGAACCCATGGTCCTAAAATGCTAACTCACTTCCTGGTTTTAGGACTCAACCCTGTACCAGTCTGCACTGATTGGCCTCAGAGCTTTTGAGATTGTAAAATATCATTTTTTAAATAAAGCTTTTTGAATATAAACATTGTCATGTTTGAGTGACAGCTGGCTGTCCTTTGATCCAGAATTCTGTGATGTCATAGAATGCTGTGATGTCATAGATCAAAGCAACATTCTGAAGCAGGCTTTAAAAAGGGCACCGTCCAACACTCCAAACGGCTGACAGGATCGAGTGAACAGGACACAAACTTCACTGCACGTGTTTACAACTCCACTTCAGGTGTTTTAAGACAGATATTTACAGTCAGGAGACAGTAAAGCCACCACAAACAACAACAATGACTTCAACTAGCAGCACCAACAGGGTGGAATCAACCATTTCAGAGCTCGCCAATGATACATTTTGCCAAATTATCCAATCGTGCCTCGATCGGATGACGAAGGAACAATGGGCCAGTGTGGAAGCTGGACATTTTGACAAAAAGACCAAAAAGCTTCTCATAGAAATGGCTTTAAATATAATTGAGATTACATGTAAATACATCCTAGAGATTTACAACACAGAAACAACTGAGGAGAGCAACTCGCCAACAAAATCCCCCTCTGGATCAGACGAGTCCCAGAAGAGCAAGGCTCTTTCTGAAGAACAGGTGAAAGAGCGCTTGGGTAACTTGGGTGTCACCTTTGCAGAGAATTTCGCTGAGATAATGGGTGTACAAGGTGACATCTGTTGGACCAGTTCAGATAAGGTGACAGAGCTCATAGTCAAAGAAGTAACAGAGAGAGTCAACTCTGAGCGTTCCAATGGGAGGGACAGCAGGAGAGAGAACCTAAACAAATGCCCCCCTGCAGTGAAAAAAATAGCTAAACTGTTTGGGAAAATGTTTGAAAGATATTCAGACTTCATGTTGTCCCTCTCTACTTCAGTCGACGTTGTGGAATATGAATCTCAACGGCCTAATAAGAAAGAGGAAGTTAAACTAACTCTGATTGATGAGGAAGAGGACTTGGAACAGACTGATCGAGAGGAGGAGATCCCGGCTACTCCTCTCCAAGCAGAGTCTGTACTGTCTGTAAAAAACCCAAGCATCTCATCAGTCCATGCAGTAAAGTTGGTCCTTGAGGAGGTGATCAGCGGACCTTCCAAAGATACTGAAGAGCTCGCAAATCAGATTGTGGAAATGGTGAATGACGAGGTTGAACAGGAGCTGGATGCCAAACCTGATGAGGAGATCGTATCAGAGACGGAATACCCCAACATATCAACCAGGGAGAGGATTGTAAGCAAACTCAAGGTTTTACAGGTCCGTACATATACTCGGGAAGCAATCCTGAACATGAACGCAACTTTAATGAGCAAACTTCAAATCAGCCAACCAAATCCAGCCAAAGCTTTCACGGAGCAGCTCATTGAAAATGTGGATATGTTGGTGCAAGACATGATCGCTGAGGCTGAAGGCAAGGCATGCCTGTACGAGAGGATTGCCAGCAACATTTCAGGCAGCCAGCACGACAGCATTGTTGAGGATGTGAGTGATTTTGTGTACGATCACCTGAAATCAGTGGCAGAAGAAGGAGAGGCCTGTGAGAGCACAGACAGAGAGATGATGGCAGAGATTGAGCCTGAGGTGGACTCGTTCATGAACAGGATGTGGACCTGGCTGAAACAGCAGGCCCAACAGCACCTGCGAAGGAGGGACAGTGTAAGCCACGCTCTGAGGGAGATTGAGAAAGTGGTGGACTATCTGCCAGAGGATCCTCTGGAACCGGAGGACATGGACACTGTGACCATAGAATTTGAAGCAGACGGAGATGAGGATGAAGATGACAGGCCAGCACCAGTTACTAAGGTTGTGATGATGTTACCGGAGACAGATGATGAAGACGAAGATGAGGATGAAGATGAAGGGCCAGCACCAGTTACTAAGGTTGTGATGATGTTACCGGAGACAGATGATGAAGACGAAGCTGAGGATGAAGATGACGGGCCAGCACCAGATACTGAATACGAGGCTGAGGATGAAGATGAGGGGCCAACACCAGATGATGTCATGATGATGTTACAGGAGTCAGATGCTGAGTGTGCAGAAGCCCCCACACTCATCAAGTTGGATGAAATCCGCTGTGACATCCTGGTGTCAGAGCTCTTCTACACAGTCATGAAAGACATTCCCATTAGTGAGTCCCATGAAACCTACACAGGAGCTGTAGATGCTTTAAGAAACCTGCTCTTGGAAGAGGTAAGAACAGCTGGCATAGACATTAAACTAGAGCACAAGAACATCATGAAGGTATGTAAGAAGGTGCACAAAGACCTGTGCAAGCAGTTTGGTGAGGAGGGGCTTTGGATAGGCCTGCTGTCACAGACTCCGTCAGTCATGGAGTGTGTGACTGAGACTCTGAAAAAGCGCCTTGTACCAAAAGAGAGCAGGGGCATGAAAGGATTCTTCAAGTCCAAGTGGAATTCTTTCACTCAGCTCTTCAAACGGGACTAAAGACACGTCCCCGGTGGGACAGGTCTTTCTCACGGCCGTCACTTTGTGTAGCAGCGAGCCGTCAGCTCCTGCTATGACAGAATCTCAGCTGTGAAAAAGGTCTCCTGACGTCAGACCTCCTGTTCAGGTTGTTCTCTGTGTTATCAGTCTCTCATCGGCTCGTAGCTCAGAGGGTCTAACCTGGCTATGAGGAAGGACTTCAGGTCCCACCAGGCCCAAACAGGACCACATGTGAGCCCGCATGGAGTCCTGGGATCTGTGGGTTTTCTCCGAGGCCTTCGGTTTTCCCCACAACAATTAATTTGACAATCAATAATAATTATAATAAATCTGAAACAAAAAGAATCATCTCTGTTTTAGAACTCACATTTGTTCTGATTATTTCAAACATGTTTTGTGTCTCACATTTCTGTCCGTGGTTCTGATTTTAGCTCTCTGTCACTGTCATTGTTGTCTGTTGTTGTTAAGGTCACACGATCAAGTAAACGCTGCTAAATGTCCTGATTTATGCTCCAAAGGACAAATGAATATGAAATAAATACACAAACAGGAAGGTCCATGAATATGATTGAAGGGGAGAAACAGCCGCACTCTGACACCGCTCCATCAGTGCATGTCCACAGGTCCCGCTTGTGCATGTGTGTGTGAGAGGCCTTTCGACTTACCTGTTTTTCAGAGACAGCCTCTTGTTGGACACTTCCTGTTGAATGATATATGACAACAGTTACACCTAAAGTATCACTGTTTGATCAGATGTACAATCAATCAATTGATGGAGATCTTCTTCTAAATTAATCTCCCCTTCTCTCAAGCAACATAGTGCACTTCTAGAACATAACGTTTCAGGTTAGAATCTAAAATATCTGCCTCTATTACATCTGTGTTTTTAATAACTAACTTTGCAGTATTATTGCAAACATTGTTTATTTTCGCCCCTATGGTCCAATACTTGAATTTCCCTCAGGATCAATAAAGTATCTATCTATCTATCTATCTATCTATCTATCTATCTATCTATCTATCTATCTATCTATCTATCTATCTATCTATCTATCTATCTATCTATCTATCTATTGACAGCGTTACATCTACAGGCCTGCCAAACACACATTCACAACCCACTGAAAACGACTCCATGATCCACTTTGGGGTCCTGACCCACTCGTTGAGCACCACTGCTTTATAGCTGCCCGCTTAGCTGATATTCTTTACGCCATAAAGTGAACATAATCTGTCCATTTTCTGTCAAATCTACACACACACACACACACACACACACACACACACGCACAGGACTTTTCAGTAATGCGAGGAGCTCCAGATTTTCTCTGAAATCTCATGAGATAAAATGAAGGCGGGGGAGGTTAAAGGAATATAAGATGAGTTACTAAATGTCAGACATAGTCAGATAAAGGCTAAGATGTTATTTTAATCCCAGTGTTGTTTGACCTTCTTTCGCCTGTTTGCCTTCATGTTGAATTTGATTGTGACGTTCTCCAAATAAAGCAACTTTTTTATTTATTTCCTGAATCAACATCAGACTGTGAAAATAAAATAATAATTATGGTGTTGTCCTTATATGTGAGCTTATTATGACGAAGAGCTTTAAGCAGTGAGCTGTTCTTCTTGAGGCCACACGGGGGCGCCAGTGTCCCATGTTTCCTATGATGCAGCAGATTCAAAAGGATTTTTTACTTCACTTTTACAGTTTTCTTTTTTCTGGATACGTTAGAAAATCCTGTACAAATGGCTTAATCAAACCCCAGAAGCTCGTACTACTCCTTCAGTATGCTGCACTGACTCCAGTCAAATTACATTGATGACTCACTGTTGCTTTTTCTGATCAATGTAACATGGTGTCTGGTGGTCGGTCCCGTGCGTGGTCCTCCCGGTGGATGGCCCAGGTCCCGTCTCTGACTCCTGGCTCTCGGACGAGTTCATGCACCTTTAATCATGTTTGGACTTACTGAAAACAATAAACACATCAATACTAAAAATTGGTATTCCCACCTCTGGAGCATCTCTGTTATATTTAATCCTAATAGACAAACCACCCACTGTTAACGAACGGCCTGTCTAATAAAAAAAACCTTTATTTAAACAGACAATAATGAACCTGATTAACTTCAGTAATATGAGAGGGGAGCAGTATAGTACAGTCAGTCATTTAGGAGACGTGATACGATCTGTCAGGAAGAAAAGCTCCGCTTCATATTTAATCACTGATGTGCGTTTCTAATATTCTGAAAATCTAATCAACTTAATCACGGCGTGATCGTTATTTCACGAGTAATGAGACTCCTCGTCACTCCACTCAAGTGTGACCGGGGTGACTGACTTCACGGCTCTCAGTACAATATAACCAACACACACACACACACACACACACACACACACACACACACACAGTGACATGGTAGCCTACCTACAGGGAATAAAAGGACGCAAACAAGAAGAGGGGAGAGACTGGATGAAAGTAAGAGAGCATAGAAAGCGTACTAAAAGCCTGAATAAAGACATTAAAATAAAGACAAACATATGATACAATGAAGGGAAAAGTGTGGACGTGACTGGAGGAGGATGCACGGACACAAAGCTGGGAAGAAGCTGAACATGTGTCCTTTCACTCCAAACAAGAAAAAGGAAGCAGTAGGTCTTACATGCTCAAGCTGCTCCAAGAACTGGACTGGACTACGACACTGTTCTGACTGCACAACAATCACAAGCACAAGAAGCTTTATTTTCTAGGTATGTTTAACACACAAGGAACTTTGCTCTGTCTTTGTACAAATGTAATTAGAGGCTAATATGTACAAGACAACAATTATCTTGTATCTGATTATCTGAAATACTGACTTTAAGGCCTCCTGTCTTCCCACATGAAAACTCTCCTGTTAACAGCAGAAGAGAGTCACATTCGACCAGTTGACCTTCAGGGTCATCGTCCTCGAGATCCTTGAT
>NC_136697.1:27144223-27194223 GCF_947650265.1 Symphodus melops | reverse complement strand
ATGTGGGCGACAGGTCAGCCTTTTAGGATTAATCTGGCATTGTTCTCTGCATGCTAATCCTCAGTAAATGCTGCAGATTAGTACATGATGGCTTTTGTATTAAGTCCAATGGTTATTCAAAGTGCACTAAACCTGTTCCACTCTCATTAATGACCCGTTTGGCCTTTTTTTTTTTTATACGTGCATCAGCAGTGCAGAGAGAGCGCTGAATGCTTTCAGAAAATCATCGCTCGATGTGCTTTTCTTAAATCCCACGATCTTCAGGTCAGGATGCACTCAGCTGATGCTTCCACTGTAACCAACCAGGACATTGGATCTAATGCCAGCCGTCATGTTATGACCACTAGGGGGCGACTTTTTCAGTGAAAGGCAGGCGCTGATGACGTGTGTTTGTCTTCATGCAGGAATCATCTTTGAGGCTCGCTGTGTGTCGAGAACTTGAATTTTCATTGTCGAGTAAAGTCGTGTGCAACGTTTGATGGCAGCAGCTGCACTCGTGAACATGACGACTCGTGACTCAGTATTTGACACTGGTGTGTTTGTTGCTCCGGTAAATAGGATGCAGCCACTTTTGGGATGTCGAAATAGGAAGTCAAACTGTCTTAGAATCCAGTTTCTGTAATTTGGCAGCAACTGACCAACTTCGAAGGGACAAGGAAAATGTTTCAAGTTAATTATTCAGTTAAATCAATAATCTTTGAATGAATGAAGCTATATGGGGGCGGCTGTGGCTCAGTGGTGGAGTTGGTCGTCTTTCAACGGGAAGGTCGGAGTTCAATCCCCAGGTACTTGTCCGATGAGTCCATGGGCAACTTAACCCTGAAGTAGCTGCTTGGTCAGCGTTGTATAAATGGGATGATTTATTACTGATGGACACTTTGAATAAATTAGAAACCATTAGCGGGTGAATGTGTAGAAAAGAAAAGAACTAAACGAGCTCTAGTCCATTTACCTTTTACAGTGTATAAAAAACTTTGACGGAGAAATGAAGTTAAAAAAAAAAGGAAGTGCTGAGTCAGATTAAAACAGAAAAATAAGGTTAAAGAATATTTCACCAGACTCTGACAAATAGATTTTCCTCTTTCTACAGATGACAGGATGAACTTGCTGGAGGCTTTTCTGTAAAAACAAATGACCATTTGGCTGTTAAATCCCCGTCTGCTGCTTTCAGTCTCATGTAACAAACCATCATATTTGGGAAAAATATTTGATTGTCCCGCTTTCAGTGAGGATTATAATTCTCCAACATGGAACAAACAGCTGCTCTCTTCGACGGTCCATCAGTGGTTCTGAATGGCACGTCATGCGTTTTTAGACATTTTTGTATATTGGATGCATTTTGGATAAGCGCAGTCAAACTTAGTGGGGCATGCCAGTGTGTAATTTCACTGATGGATTGAGCTATCTCTACACTTCTCTGGGGCTCTGGCTTCATGAAAACATTAGCAATATGGTTTGTGCGCCCATTTAGTCTAATTGCAGGGAAGCTCAGCGGGCAAAGTGTTCTAAGGGTCCCGCTTTCTCTGCAGCTCATTGTGCTGACGAAAACATCCAGGTTTGAGATCTGAATCCCACTTTGGATGAATACACAAAAAGAAACAGTATTTTCCTGATCATGTGAGATTCTTCTACTTTCTTGAATCAATTTTCTTTTTCTCACGTCGTTTGACAAACAAGTAAAAAAAAGTTATTAAAGGTTATTCTGTTATTTCCTCTCGCAAGGAAAACCTTATAAAACATAACATTGTTAAAGGAGCAGTCTGTAACTCTGTCCCCTAGTGTTTAAAATGAGTACTGCAGTCTAAACTCTAATCATCACAGAGAGCTGGCTCCGCCCCCCTTTGGACTAGATGTTCAGATTCTAATTCACTCACATTGGGTTCTCTCAGTGTTTGTTGTTGTGTTTTGGGGAGATCAAATATTTCCCATCACTACCCATCATAATCCTTCCAACGCAAATCTTTTCTCAACAATCTGTCAATTTTTGTTTACTATGTGTTGTCTAAATGTAGCTGTGATGGCCGAGAGGTTAAGGCGTTGGACTCGAAATCCAATGGGGTTTCCCCGCGCAGGTTCGAACCCTGCTCACAGCGGATCAGTATTATAACGCCCACTGGGCCCACTGACACAATCCTTTATCTAAATTAGTGGAAGACGGATGGTTTAGGTCCTGGAGGACTAGATTCTCCAACACACCTCCTTTAAATCCTTGTCATCAAGGTCTGCAGGCGCCCGATAACGAGTCGCTCATTGGATTCAGTTGCGTTGGAGCAGGGAGACGTCTGAGGAAGCCGGCCCTCACTTGTGTTGACGACTTCCTACTTGTGACCCTGTTGGCTCTCGCTGCACATTTATCTACCCGTTAGGGCGTTCGGTAGAAAGGTAGCATCAGCGTTGACACGGAGCTTGCTTAAACTCGACTGAATTGCACACCGCTTTCATGTAACAATTGTCAAATGGGAACGTTGAGATTGTGAACTCACAAAATATTCATGTCAAATATCATTTTGTCCACCAGACTGCAGAGATTTGTGTAAGTCTAAATTTAGTTCGGTGCAGAAACTCATCCAATCACGCTCGAGCAACAAAGCCACAAAGCTTAACGTCTGCTCTCAAATCAACAGACTGATGATCGTTATTTGGAAATGAGTGATGAAATCACGGCCTGAAACATATGGTGATGTGCAACGGCATTGCAATGAGAGATTACAACAGCGGCGGTGATAATCTACAGCTGCTGACAATGGCCTCGTTTCAACCTTTAATGCTCTCACATGCTGCTTTACCGTCACTTAATCAGCACTTTGATTACAAACTGTTTCTCTTTGGGAAACATTGTTTAGATTCCTGCTTTAATTTGCCTCGATCTCTTCACTAAGGATTCTCCTCGAAGTATTGATAACTGTTGATTGCATGTCAAAGAGGGTCAACTAACATCCTGTAAACCAAATAAAGTTACCTAACCTGTAGCTGGCGCTACAGAGTTGTGTATGGGTTGCCATGACGACAAGTGCGAGATTTCTTTCCGTTTTATTTTATCTTTTTGATAAGTGCACAGTTGTCTGGGAATGTAAATAGCGTGGCATCATAGTTTGTTTAGTTTGTTTTATATGTTTAGTTGTTTTTGCAAGAAAACACCTTGAGCGGATATGACGAGAAGCGGAAATGTGTAACGGACAGCGGGAGAAGACGAGAGAAACTTAAGGAACGGAGGGAGAAAAAAGGGTAATAAGGTCGGAAAAAACAGTGAAATAAGACAACAACGATTCCTACTCTACTGCTGGTCATACAGGCGCACACGGTAAAGTTTTATTTTGTAGTGCTTTGTTTAACTGAATTTGTAAATTATGTAAATAATGACATGAAGAGTTTAAAACGGTATTTGTCTTTTTTATTTTTAGTTTTCACGGTGTTCCTTGACTTCAAAGATATAAAGAAGATAAATAAACGTCTGTGGACATCAGTCGAAACGTGAAGTCCTTTTTTGAGCTGGCCAGAGTAGCTACATAACCTTTCTCTTTCTTTTAATGAACCATTCCACTCAAGTAAGAGAAAAGCTCCGGGAGTTGTTAACACCCAGGCTCCATTGGTGGAGGTGCCGCATTGTTTCGCCCTAAGTGGGGTGCATGCAGAGGTGAAGACAGGGGCAGTCTTGGAGCCCTTGAAATTTGATTGGTCATTCCAGATGCTTTGGTGTTTGCCTTGTCTTGTAACCTGTGTAGAAACTGAAGAGCAGAAAGCTGCTCAAACTAGGATCAATGTTGGAGATGCTTTTGAAACATGGAGAGAGGTTAGAACGCAGAAAGCTTTACAGACCCATGCAGAGCTGGCTAAACACTGAAGCTACAGTGTCCCCCACATGCAGAGCTGGCTAAACACTGAAGCTACAGTGTCCACCACATGCAGAGCTGGCTAAACACTGAAGCTACAGTGTCCACCACATGCAGAGCTGGCTAAACACTGAAGCTACAGTGTCCACCAACATGCAGAGCTGGCTAAACACTGAAGCTACAGTGTCCACCAACATGCAGAGCTGGCTAAACACTGAAGCTACAGTGTCCACCAACATGCAGAGCTGGCTAAACACTGAAGCTACAGTGTCTCTACATGCAGAGCTGGCTAAACACTGAAGCTACAGTGTCTCTACATGCAGAGCTGGCTAAACACTGAAGCTACAGTGTCCACCACATGCAGAGCTGGCTAAACACTGAAGCTACAGTGTCCACCAACATGCAGAGCTGGCTAAACACTGAAGCTACAGTGTCCACCACATGCTGACCTGTGTGAGAGGAGCAACTCACCATTTTTAAGACTTCTCAGTTGGGGCGTCACATTGCTAATAGTTTCCACCAATGGCGTTTTATATAATTGGTGTTCACGCTGTGAGCAGGGTTCGAACCTGCGTGGGGAAACCCCATTGGATTTCGAATCCAACGCCTTAACCTCTCGGCCATCACAGCTGTGATCTATGTGCTATATTTCTATGTAGAAAGTGATACAGAGATCATGTATGACCCAGCTGAAGCCAGGCAGTGAAAACAGCACTTTAAGATGTAAAGATGCCGACGTAACACAGGAAGTGACGATTCTTTCAACCAATCAGCAGACTGCAGTGTTCGCTCCACCTTTTCAGGTCGGCTCCACATTCTTGGCACCCCAACGGAAGGATCCCAAAAAGTAGGACGGTTGGGGAAATCTTTCCCGGGATTAGTCTATGGAAACGCCGCAAATTGCACGCTGTACCGAGACAGAACCACTGGGTGGAAATGGGTTTTTGGTCTTGCTCACATGAATTTCCTCTCCGATCGTAACATATATTGGCATTAATTGAAGCATTGCTGATCGTCTCCACCAATGGAGTTGTGTATAAGTAGTGTTCACGCTGTGAGCAGGGTTCGAACCTGCGCGGGGAACCCCCATTGGATTTCGAATCCAACGCCTTAACCTCTCGGCCATCACAGCTACATTTAAATGACGAATAGTAAAAAAAAATTGACAGATTGTCGAGAAAAGATTTGCGTTGGAAGGATTATGATGGGTAGTGATTCAGAAATATTTGATCTCCCCAAAACACAACAACAAACACTAAGAAAACCCAATGTGAGTGAATTAGAATCTCAACATGTAGTCCAAAGCCTTACAGGCGTCACTTGATTCAAGGTCGTTGAAGATGTCAGACGTTGGTTTATACAGGAAGATCATATTTAAGTGCTATGTGCTGATCGGCCTATTTGAAGGCCGTCCCATTTTGAAGGCTCCTTTAATGTGGCCAACAATCGTGATTTTGAATGGTGGATGCCATGTTGCCTTCTTGAACCTACATAAACAGATTGATATGAGGCCAATTCAAACAGGCAGTCTGTCTAAGTAATTAATTTTAGGCCACTAAAACAAAAAGAATGAGGTGCTGATGGACCAGACTGGAGTTTAGGTCGAGCCCAAAGCATGGGCGCCGTTGTTCTCCACGTGGGCGGTCGGTTTAAGTCCAACCCGTGGCTCCTGTCCTGCATGTCATTTCCCAATCTCTCACTTTACCCACTGTCCTATCAAATAAAGGCAACAAGCCCGAAAATAAAAATCTACAACAAAAGAGATCTTCGAAACTATTTGAATACAGAGGATGGACCTGTGCATGAACTACAGTAGTTTCATTTTGATTTCTGATCCCAAGACAATCACAATCAACATCAGATATGAACCATCCACGCTGTCTAACTGGCATTTACCTTCATATAAGCAACTCACCATTTTTAAGACTTCTCAGTTGGGGTGTCACATTGTTAATAGTTTCCACCAATGGCCTTTTGCATAATTGGTATTAACGCTGTGAGCAGGATTCGAACCTGCGCGGGGAACCCCCATTGGATTTCGAATCCAACGCCTTAACCTCTCGGCCATCACAGCTGTGATCTATGTGCTATATTTCTATGTAGAAAGTGATACAGAGATCATGTAAGACCAAGCTGAAACCAGATCTTTAAGTCAGGAACAAGATTAGTCTTTCTACTGGAAGTTCAAAACCAGTACGTCTCATTATGTTCCCAGATTATTGTATCTACTCAAAGCAGCAATTTCAAGCATGTTTTTAACACAAAGCATAAATGTTTGTACAACTATACCTACTTATATGATGACACATGTATGTGACCTTCAGAGTCCAAAATGGTTGATCGACCGCCCTGCACTCCAGACACCACTTCCTGCCCGCTACAGTGTGCCATGAATAGTTCAGTTCTTCATCATGATGACTTTTAGGTTACATCGAACAAGCCCACTGTCACTGTTCGGGATGTGCATCTTCGACATGGTGTTTTTGTTTTTATGCCGACGTAACACAGGAAGTGACGATTATTTCAACCAATCAGCAGACTGCAGTGTTCGCTCCACCTTTTTCAGGTCGGCTCCACATTCTTGGCACCCCAACGGAAGGATCCCAGAAAGTAGGACGGTTGGAAATCTTTCCCGGGATTAGTCTATGGAAACGCCGCAAATTGCACGCTGTACCGAGACGGAACCGCTGGATGGAAATGGGTTTTTGGTCTTGCTCACATGAATTTCCTCTCCGATCGTAACATTTATTGGCATTAATTGAAGCATTGCTGATCGTCTCCACCAATGGAGTGGTGTATAAGTAGTGTTCACGCTGTGAGCAGGGCTCGAACCTGCGCGGGGAACCCCCATTGGATTTCGAATCCAACGCCTTAACCTCTCGGCCATCACAGCTGTGACCTATGTGCTATATTTCTATGTAGAAAGTGATTACAGAGCTGAAACCAGGCAGTGAAAACAGCACTTTAAGTCAGGAACAAGTTTAGTCTTTCTACTGGAAGTTCAAAACCAGTACGCCTCATTATGTTCCCAGATTATTGCATCTATTTAAAGCAGCAATTTCAAGCATGTTTTCAACACAAAGCATAAATGTTTGAACAATTATACCTACTTATTATACTTATATGCAAAATGATGACATGTATGTGACCTTCAGAGTCCAAAATGGTTGATCGACCGCCCTGCACTCCAGACACCACTTCCTGCCCGCTACAGTGTGCCATGAATAGTTCAGTTCTTCATCATGATGACTTTTAGGTTACATCGAACAAGCCCACTGTCACAGTTCGGGATGTGCATCTTCGACATGGCGGGGTTGTGTTTTTGTTTTTATGCCGACGTAACACAGGAAGGTCGGCTCCACATTCTTGGCACCCCAACGGAAGGATCCCAAAAAGTAGGACGGTTGGAAATCTTTCCTGGGATTAGTCTATGGAAACGCCGCAAATTGCACGCTGTACCGAGATGGAACCGCTGGGTGGAAATGGGTTTTTGGTCTTGCTCACATGAATTTCCTCTCCGATCGTAACATTTATTGGCATTAATTGTAGCATTGCTGATAGTCTCCACCAATGGCGTGTTGTATAAGTAGTGTCAACGCTGTGAGCAGGGTTCGAACCTGCGCGGGGAACCCCCATTGGATTTCGAATCCAACGCCTTAACCTCTCGGCCATCACAGCTGTGATCCATGTGCTACATTTCTATGTAGAAACTGATCACAGAGATCATATATGAGCCAGCTGAAATCAGGCAGTGAAAACAGCACTTTAAGTCAGTTTCTACTGGAAGTTCAAAACCAGTACGCCTCATTATGTTCCCAGATTATTGCATCTATTCAAAGCAGCAATTTCAAGCATGTTTTTAACACAAAGCATAAATGTTTGTACAATTATACCTACTTATATGATGACATGTATGTGACCTTCAGAGTCCAAAATGGTTGATCGACCGCCCTGCACTCCAGACACCACTTCCTGCCCGCTACAGTGTCCCATGAATAGTTCAGTTCTTCATCATGATGACTTTTAGGTTACATCGAACAAGCCCACCGTCACTGTTCGGGATGTGCGTCTTCGACATGGTGTTTTTGTTTTTATGCCGACGTAACACAGGAAGTGACGATTCTTTCAACCAATCAGCAGACTGCAGTGTTCGCTCCACCTTTTTCAGGTCGGCTCCACATTCTTGGCACCCCAACGGAAGGATCCCAGAAAGTAGGACGGTTGGAAATCTTTCCCGGGATTAGTCTATGGAAACGCCGCAAATTGCACGCTGTACCGAGACGGAACCGCTGGATGGAAATGGGTTTTTGGTCTTGCTCACATGAATTTCCTCTCCGATCGTAACATTTATTGGCATTAATTGAAGCATTGCTGATCGTCTCCACCAATGGAGTGGTGTATAAGTAGTGTTCACGCTGTGAGCAGGGCTCGAACCTGCGCGGGGAACCCCCATTGGATTTCGAATCCAACGCCTTAACCTCTCGGCCATCACAGCTGTGACCTATGTGCTATATTTCTATGTAGAAAGTGATTACAGAGCTGAAACCAGGCAGTGAAAACAGCACTTTAAGTCAGGAACAAGTTTAGTCTTTCTACTGGAAGTTCAAAACCAGTACGCCTCATTATGTTCCCAGATTATTGCATCTATTTAAAGCAGCAATTTCAAGCATGTTTTCAACACAAAGCATAAATGTTTGAACAATTATACCTACTTATTATACTTATATGCAAAATGATGACATGTATGTGACCTTCAGAGTCCAAAATGGTTGATCGACCGCCCTGCACTCCAGACACCACTTCCTGCCCGCTACAGTGTGCCATGAATAGTTCAGTTCTTCATCATGATGACTTTTAGGTTACATCGAACAAGCCCACTGTCACAGTTCGGGATGTGCATCTTCGACATGGCGGGGTTGTGTTTTTGTTTTTATGCCGACGTAACACAGGAAGGTCGGCTCCACATTCTTGGCACCCCAACGGAAGGATCCCAAAAAGTAGGACGGTTGGAAATCTTTCCTGGGATTAGTCTATGGAAACGCCGCAAATTGCACGCTGTACCGAGATGGAACCGCTGGGTGGAAATGGGTTTTTGGTCTTGCTCACATGAATTTCCTCTCCGATCGTAACATTTATTGGCATTAATTGTAGCATTGCTGATAGTCTCCACCAATGGCGTGTTGTATAAGTAGTGTCAACGCTGTGAGCAGGGTTCGAACCTGCGCGGGGAACCCCCATTGGATTTCGAATCCAACGCCTTAACCTCTCGGCCATCACAGCTGTGATCCATGTGCTACATTTCTATGTAGAAACTGATCACAGAGATCATATATGAGCCAGCTGAAATCAGGCAGTGAAAACAGCACTTTAAGTCAGTTTCTACTGGAAGTTCAAAACCAGTACGCCTCATTATGTTCCCAGATTATTGCATCTATTCAAAGCAGCAATTTCAAGCATGTTTTTAACACAAAGCATAAATGTTTGTACAATTATACCTACTTATATGATGACATGTATGTGACCTTCAGAGTCCAAAATGGTTGATCGACCGCCCTGCACTCCAGACACCACTTCCTGCCCGCTACAGTGTGCCATGAATAGTTCAGTTCTTCATCATGATGACTTTTAGGTTACATCGAACAAGCCCACTGTCACAGTTCGGGATGTGCGTCTTCGACATGGTGTTTTTGTTTTTATGCCGACGTAACACAGGAAGTGACGATTCTTTCAACCAATCAGCAGACTGCAGTGTTCGCTCCACCTTTTTCAGGTCGGCTCCACATTCTTGGCACCCCAACGGAAGGATCCCAGAAAGTAGGACGGTTGGGGAAATCTTTCCCGGGATTAGTCTATGGAAGCACCGCTCGGTACAGCGTGCAGCTGTACCGAGACAGAACCGCTGGGTGGAAATGGGTTTTTGGTCTTGCTCACATGAATTTCCTCTCCGATCGTAACATTTATTGGCATTAATTGAAGCATTGCTGATCGTCCCCACCAATGGAGTAGTGTATAAGTAGTGTTCACGCTGTGAGCAGGGTTCGAACCTGCGCGGGGAACCCCCATTGGATTTCGAATCCAACGCCTTAACCTCTCGGCCATCACAGCTGTGATCTATGTGCTATATTTCTATGTCTACTGCTGACATCTCTTCATAGAGGTCGATATGTTGTTTTGTAAAAGCTGGGAAGACGAACATGTTTGTCTTTGGTTGGCTCTAAAATGTAAAGAAGCTCTACAATAAAGAACCAATGACAGGAGCAAAAAGACTCGTTGAACCTCTTCATGGAGATAAATTCCAAATAAATTACTGAAGGCCATTTTTATTATTTTTAAGACCTCATTGGAGGAACACTCGGACCTTAACGTGGTTTGAATCTGAGCGGGGCGATCCCATCAGGTTTCCACTTACTGGATGCTCAAATGATTTTTTTACAAAGTTTCTGAATTTCTTTGCCCTTGAGGAAAGACAGTCCCCATTACAAGTAAATGAAGCCGCTCATCATTAATTATGATTAGCAAATGAGATTATCCACAGCCGTCAGACCACACACACACACACACACACACACACACGCTGGACAGCAAGCGGGTGCTTCTCGCTTCCCCAGTGCCATGCCTAATTTCATTATTCTATTAAACAAGCTTCATTAACAGAGGCTGGAGAGACAAACGTTACCTCAAGCTTTAATATACACAACGACTGTGCAATATGAAGCCACACAAGCTCCCTCTTCTCATTTCTGCTCGGCCATCTTCTTATTCCTGTTGTGTCTTTTTTGTCTTTTGGACCCAAGTCATGACGGCTCTGGGAAGTACATGCCATCGTTTTTTTCCCATTTCCTGCTACAATTAATGCCATTAGATGTATGATAGGAGAGGACAGTAAGTAAAGACTAAGATGCACATCCCAAACTGTGACAGTGAGCTTGCTTAATGTACCAATAAAAGTCATCATGATGAATAATTTATGGGACATTATGATGGGCAGTAAATGGTGTCAGGAGTGCAGGGCGGTCGATCAACCAGTTTGGACTCTTAACGGTCACAGCTGTGATGGCCGAGAGGTTAAGGCGTTGGACTCGAAATCCAATGGGGTTTCCCCGCGCAGGTTCGAACCCTGCTCACAGCGGATGAGTTTCTGTATTATAACACCCACCACCGAAAAAATAAAAAAACTGTGCTGGTGCAAAGGAAATGAATCGGCAGAACGCAGCAGGGCTGTCAGGAGATCAAGCTATCAGTACAACCTGATGAGAAATGTCCTAGGACGTTGGCGATGTTCGTGCAATATAAAAAAAAGCTGCTAACGGACGAAGGCCCTAAACCTCTAAACTGCAGGACTCATTGATTTTAGAGGGAAGATTACTGGTCGTTTAAGCTGAAACGGCGTCATGTTTCAACCTGTTTAGCCTCAAATCCTGCAATCTATAAATGGAAGTGAGTTGATGAAGCGACACTTGCGTGAGAGTGTTTGGTATTTACGAGTGAGGGGAAGAAAAAAAAAAAAAAAGAGATGGATGAAACGTGAAAGTGACAGAAAGCGTGGAGAGTTCACGACGGAACGCAAAAAGAAAAACACACAGTTATGTCTTTTGTGTTTTCAACCCTAAAACGAACGGGCCCATTAGCTGCGATGATGCAGATCATTTTTGTTTTTTGGACCCAAGTCATGACGGCTCTGGGAAGTACATGCCATCGTTTTTTTTTCCATTTCCTGCTACAATTAATGCCATTAGATGTACGATAGGAGAGGACATTCATGTGAGTAAGTAAAGACTAAGATGCACATCCCAAACTGTGACAGTGAGCTTGCTTAATGTACCGATGAAAAGTCATCATGATGAAGAATTTAACTATATATGGGACATTATAATGGGCAGTAAATGGTGTCAGGAGTGCAGGGCGGTCGATCAACCAGTTTGGACTCACAAGGGTCACAGCTGTGATGGCCGAGAGGTTAAGGCGTTGGACTCGAAATCCAATGGGGTTTCCCCGCGCAGGTTCGAACCCTGCTCACAGCGGATGTGTTTCTGTATTATAACACCCACCACCGAAAAAATTAAAAAACTGTGCAAAGGAAACAAAAAATGAATTGGCAGAACGCAGCAGGGCTGTCAGGAAACGGAAGCACCACCTCCCTCAGACATCAAGCTATCAGTACAACCTGATGAGAAATGTCCTAGCACGTTGGCGATGCTCGTGCAATATAAAAAAAAGCTGCTAACGGACGAAGGCCCTAAACCTCTAAACTGCAGGACTCATTGATTTTAGAGATTTTCTTCTGGGGAAGATTACTGGTCGTTTAAGCTGAAACGGCATCATGTTTCAACCTGTTTAGCCTCAAATCCTGCAATCTATAAATGGAAGAGAGCTGATGAAGCGACACTTGCATGAGAGTGTTTGGTATTTACGAGTGAGGGGAAGAAAAAAAAAAAAAAAGAGATGGATGAAACGTGAAAGTGACAGAAAGCGTGGAGAGTTCACGACGGGACGCAAAAAAAAAAAAAACACAGTTATGTCTTTTGTGTTTTCAACCCGAAAACGAACGGGCCCATTAGCTGCGATGATGCAGATCGTTAACACATCTCCAACCTCCACCTGCCGCTGCCCTCACACGCTGCAGCCTCACATCATTACTTCACATCCCATCTCGCGGCGCCCGCTCATATAAACCCACCACTTAATGGCATCACACGCCTAATATAACTGCAAGGTGCAAGGTTAACGCACAATAATTTGGTGTGCGCTCTTCATTATTCTAATGACTCGTAGTTTCGGTGCCCTCCAGAATCACCAATCACCGGGGGGGGGAAACAAACAGGCAGTGAATCTAAACACCAGCAAGTCAAACAATCCACAAAATGTCCACGCTCCTTTTTTAACATGCTAGCTTTTTTTTTAACTCTGCCTTTAATTGGATTTTTTAGCTAAATTTGCCTTTAAGATAGTTTAGAGATTATGAAGAAAGAATTCTGAGACAGCAAAGTCGCTAAGAAACAATACATAACTAACATAATGATGATCTTAAATAAAGAATAAGAGCGCTTCAAACATCTCATCTCCACCATATTAATATTCCATAATTATAATAAGGATAATGATAACAGCTGATTTCAAATCAAACAGCTGTATTTCTATCTCTTTTCGCTCATTCGTTGGGTATATATTTTCCTCCTGCATGCACTGCAAGGGTGGCAGGTCTCCTCATAAATCTAAATGGGATAAATGGGGTCACTGGTTTTTGGGGGGGGGGGGGTAATAAGGATAAGCAGGTCGATCTATTACAGACTCATAGCCGGAGGTGTTTCCTGAAGCTAAATCCCCAAATCGCAACGTGTGGAAGATAAACTGAGCTGTTGGAGAAAGACAAAGGATGTTTACGTTTGTTAGGTTATCAGTTTTAAGAACACTGATCTAATGCATACTTCATGGCCTAACATGAAGGTCTTCAGAAAACCCTTTGGGTGGATGAGCAGGTCCTGGTTCAGGAGGGGGAAGCATGCACCGTCTCCTTTTTGCAACTCCAGTACATCAAATTATCTTCAAGCTAGCTGTAAAGATCGACGTGCAGCGCCGACGTCGCTCCGTGTCGTCGTGTCTCTGGAGCGAGTCACGACTCGACCAGTCCTTGTTTACTTCGAGGACTTCCACAAGAGATTACGACCTTCTGACATCTTCTCCTTTTTTCAAATCCGTCAGAATCCAACAGCAAGAGAGATTACTAAACCTCCTCCTTCTGTTTGAGCTCCTGTTTGCTTCCCGTCTGAAAACGTCAGCTCTTAATAACCCCGTCTGTTTGTTTTCACTCCTTCTGTCTGTGTCGCGGGAACTCTGACGGCGTATTGACCTCAGTTCATTCGATCACTTTTAAGGCTGGGAGCGAAGAACAACCCGTCACCCATGGGCTCACATATTTATAGATGTAAATGTTCTAGATGTTGAGCGAGCTGTGGTGAACACTGAACATGTTTCTTTTCAGGGCGGAGCGACATGTCAGCGACCGTCAGCAGCAACAAACCCCACTGGGAGAGCGCAGCGTCGTCAGCCGAGGATGCAGACGCCTCCAGTGAGTCTTTCTCCTCCTTTTTGTTCGGAAACTTTGGCATATTTACTTTCTTTTTCTCCCCCTTTTACATTCCCACTTCCTGCTCTGTCCACAGGTACGTGCAGTTTGGAGGTGAAAGAGAACCAGGTTGATAAACGACCTCTTGACTCAGACCTTCCTTGGAGATGTCGTCCATCTGAGTTTCGCTCGACTCTACCCGGAGCTCTTAAGAGGAAGCAGCCGTTGGCAAGTGGAAAAGACGGACTGCTTCACCGGAGCCAGCCGAGGTGTGAAAGAGCAGCGTGGGCCGTCACTCGTAAGAACGCGCTGGTGCAGCTGAACGAGCTGCGACCCGGTCTACGGTATGAGATCGTGTCGAAGAGCGGCCCCCTGCACGCTCCGGTGTTTTCTGCGGCTGTGGACGTGAACGGATTCCAGTTTGAAGGCGTAGGACGGACCAAAAAGCAGGCGAAGATGAGGGCCGCAGAGCTGGCTCTCCGCTCCTTCATCCAGTTCCCGAACGCATCCCAGGCTCACGCCACCCTGGGGAACTTCACCGGCGCTCCTCGAACGGACTTCGCAGCAGATAAACTCGACATCCCCGACACTTTGCTCAAAGAGTTCGAGCCGTCGCAGCGAGAAAACGCCGACCTCATGCACTGCAACGCGGCGGTCTTCTCCAGTATTTACGACCGCAGGCGACTCCTGCGGCTCACTCTCGACTTGCTCTCCGCGACCAATCCAAAAAGACGAGCCCTCACCACCTCACTTTTTAAACACCTCAGCCCTGTGCTGCTGCTGAATGAGCTGCGACCGGGACTCAGGTACATGTGCGTGACAGAGAGAGTTCACGGCAGGCCGGCGAGGAGTTTGGTCATGGTGGTTAAAGTGGAGGGGAAAGTGTTCGAAGGCTGCGGTCACAGTAAGAGGCAGGCCAAGGCGCAGGCAGCAGCAGCCGCCCTGCAGGACATATACAACATCTGTCCGGGACCGGAGAGGAGGATCATCGGCCTCCAGGGAAGCAGAGCCAAGAATCAGCTACCTCAGGTGAGCAGGTCGACCACACAGACGGTGGACTCAAAGAAGAAGAAGTAGATAATCAGATGTTGGTAAGAAGGTCCACGGTTCACTGACCACATTAGACACTCACATTAGACACTCGCATTTAGGAAAATCTCAGTGGATCCACTTTGTTAGTCAAACCTGTTTTTATCAACGAAGGAACATCTCAAAGACCAGATCACTTCTGTCTTTTCACTCTTGGCTGGATTATTGTAATTATTGTTTTAGCTTTCCTGCACTGGCTGAGAATCTCTTTTAGAACGGATTTTAAAATGATACTGGCAGCTTACAAAGTCCGACATGGCCTTAATGAGCTTTTAACTCCTTACTGCCCAAACAGACCGGCCGCCTGCGACCCCTACCTGAGTCAAGGCAGAAGTCATTTTTACAGTCTTTTTTTTATTTTTTATCAGAGCTCCAACATGCAGATTTTTTATAAACAACAGCTGATAGACTTTGTAAAAAGGGCTTGATGGACAGTCGACGTCAGATTCATATTCTCCTCGTGTTGGGAAACCTGAACACTGATTGGCTCTCGTGACGCAGCTCAACTTGAAATCCAAGATCTAGAACAGATTGTCAGCTGCACCTGCTGCAGGTATCTGATGAAAGAGGTCTGACTATGGGATGTCGATGGGAGCTGTGACTTAATTACAGCCGATTGCGTTCCGATTTAGTTTTTTAGTCAGCGTTTTGAATCACTCAGAATCAAAGTCTTCAGATATTTGAGACGCCTCTCCCTCTCTTTGACGAGCACTGACTCTGAATTCAGCCTTCTAAATGGTCTGGATAAACATGCGCTGAGGTGCTGCCAAATGGAGTGTGTCGAAACATCCGCGGTGGCCGTCGTGTCCCGAGGCCCGAGAGCCGGATGTTGTCCTGTAGCATCCAAACAACTCCATAATATGTCTCTGAGAATCATCTCTTGGTTTGACGCGCTTTATGAAAACAAGAGGATCCGCTCTTTTGGAAAAAAAACAACGTGCAGACATGCAGAAGAAACCCTCATGATAACATTGTAGACAACATAAAACTTAAATGCTCTAAATTTTCCTCCTCTTTTTTTTTGGTTTTAAAAGCCTCCCGGACTGATCATTCAACTTCATCGCCGTCTCTCCAGTATGAACTGTCTGTCAGCCGGCGTGACGCTTTAATGAACATTATTACAGCGCATTAGGGATGAAGGAGGAGCGGCAGCAGACCGAGGAGATTGAGGTGGAGCGAGAAGGCGGTGTGAAGAGCATAATAATCCGACAGATAATTGTTTAACACACTCATTACACACGACCTTGTGCCACCGTCAGCCAGATAAACGTCGAGCCGGAGAGTTTCGCTCCAGAGAAACACCTGCTCTCCACAAAAAAAAAAAAAAAAAACGAGGAAAAAAACAGTTATCACATAAAAAAAAAGTGAAGACAGTCAAGATACAGGCTGTTACACACACAGAGGTCATGTCTCGGTTATATTTTCGGGAGTTTTAGGTGGTTAATGACATGAAGAGTTCAGCTTTTACTCATTCTCATCACGAGTTGTCTGATCACCATGACGACTTTAAAAAGTCCTCATTGACTTTGTGAGTTTTACTTTGTTTCTCATCTCATCAGATCATAACTCCAGTCTGTGTCCTGACTGTCTCCAGTGAGGGAGGAGCTGGAGTCCCTCTGGCTGTGTTAGCTGTAATCTGTGTAGCCTACTTAGCTTGCCATGCTACGTACGTGTTGTCCGTATAGACTGGTGTAGTAATGACGTATTTTTGTAGGCCAACCCGAAAAAATGGCGCCGGTGGTTCCTACGAAAATTCGCCTTTGGGATTTTTGCATTGGATTTTGGATTGTTGCAGAAAATAATCTCTGTGTCAAACACACGTTTCTGACGCGTTGTTGTTTTGTTCAGGATAATCTTTACAGATGAACATCATTTATATGAAGTTTGAAGAGTTAATGCAGCCGAGAGAAGTAAAAAGCTAACGTTATGCTACAAGCTAACTACACCGCGGTTGATTTATAATGACGTCACGACCGTTACGCTTCATCGATCTAATCAGCGGATTTGACAAGCTAGCTAAACGTTAGCTTAATAAGTTGTTTATTAACCTAATATTTGCAGGAACACTGAAAACATGACTAGAGGCTGTAAGGAGGATTAGGGAGAGAGTTCCCGGCGTGATGACGTTTAATGTCTCCATGACAACCACTGTTGTTTCAGTTAGCTACTCGTTAGCAACCGCCGTTTTAAGTTCGCATAAAAACTTTAAAAGTCACAAGTGGGGGTCTTAGCTAACGTAGTTTATCTCGTCTAACAAAACGTCAACATCTCTTCAGCTTGTGTTAACCACAGACCTTATTTCAGGCGTCTAAACACAAACCCATTCAAAATCCCCATTGACTTTTAGAGTTAGGAACCCATGGCGCTAAAATGCTAACTCACTTCCTGGTTTTAGGACTCAAAACTACACCAGTCTATTCTGAAGCATTTCGCTGCGTTTGTGGCGAAGGGTCTGTCGCTTTCTTTTTCCCGACCCTTGCTACTCCACCTTTCATTTTCCTTTTTCGCCGATGATGTTGTGCTATTGCTTCTAAAAAAAAAGTTTGGAAGAAAAGACGGGAAATGTTTTAAAATCCCTCTCCCAGGATTTTTTTTTTTTTTCTGAAAGTACAAGAAGAACTTAAGCTTGAACAATCAGTGAACGTCTGTTTAACTCAGCCGCAGCAGATTTACCTAACATGAATTATTTGGTGCTCCGCTTGGCTCAATTCACTCCGTCAAATATTTCATCTGCTGTCTGAGCAGTTTCATAACATTTTAAATATTCAGCAGACGAAGTAAGACCGGATGATATTTATAAGCTTCTTGTCAAGACCATCACAGATCCTTTTTTGTTTTTGTCGCTGGCCCTCATGGGACATTGTTGACCACCGCCGCCGCCAATCGTGTCGAACTGATGTCTTCCCAAAGAGTGACAGTCCTCTAAAAAAAATATAATTGGGCATATTGTGACATGTAGGAGTGCTTTACCGTTTTCTCTGCAGACTAGAAGAGCTCCGAGTGAGAAACTGTCGGACATCGTTGACAGACTGTCAAGAGATTTTTTTGGCGAGCTTGTCCTGGCAAATGTCACGGCTGCTGGCGCTTCCCTGCAGACTGAGTTTGAAGGTTTCCTGAGTGGTTGATTGAGGCTGGGAAAAGTAAGGAAGAAAAAGTCAGAGAAAACAGCAGTTCAGATTTAATGTCATTTAGAGTCGCCAGTTTGTTTTAAAGAAAATCATTGTCAATAATTTGAGTTATTTTAGTCAAAAGCATTTTCACGTAGATAAAAATCTTTATTAACTGCTCTTAAAAAGTCTTATTTTGTTATAATATATTTAGAGATGGGTCCGATCCAGTCTTACACCTGTATCAGGTCTGATATTGATCACATCGGTCTGATGGCGTCGATCCAAACTTTAAACATCTGTTGAAGACTCATCGAGGTTTTGAAGCAAATAAAAGTCCTCAGGGAGATCTTCGCTTATTTCAGCAACTTTTAAACAACGTTTGGCAGCTTTGTAGAGAAACATGCTGAAGTGCGTTTTGCATCAGATGTGACCTGTGGAGAAATCACTTTTTTCTTCTTCCTCAGTATCAAAGTAAACAGATGATAGCAACTGTGCTTACCACTTCTTCTTCTTCTTCTTCTTCTGCAGTTTTTTGCAGAGTCCATCTCCAACCTGGTGAGAGAGAAATACACCGAGCTGACGGAAACTTGTCCCTCGACCTCGTGTGCCCGTCACAAGGTGCTGGCAGGGATCGTAATGACCCGAGGTGAGCGCTGGAGACGCGGCGTTAAAAGAAAACCTTGTCCTTTTTTTATCAACGCCCGTTTCTAATGACACAACAAAATGTTCCACTTCTGACAGGTGAGGAGATAATCAGTGTTATTCACCTCACCTGTCAGCGGGCAGACTGTTGTTGATTGGAGTGCAAGTGCCGTCATTTTACCCGTAACAGTGAATTCTCAAATGTACTTTTAGGGTCCATTATGACGGATGAAAGGATAACAGTGGGATCGATCTATACCCTCAAATGTTTCATATCAGAGTTTTACTTTAGTTAAAGATGATCTGATCCACATTTTATAAAAAATAATGTTGGATGAACCTTAACGAACTCAACGAGGTGCCAAACAGCGTGCTCCGTAAATCACATGACAGTTCCTCCGTATGAAACCAAGAGTTTAAAGTCTCCTCTGGCAGCCCTGCAGCGTTCTGCCCCTGCAGAAGGCTTCCAGAGAGCCGGCCAATCAGAGGAAAGGGGGCATGTGGAGAGAGGGGGAGGAGCTTAAAGAGGGTTTATTTCTGAAGGGAAGATAGACCACACGAAGACGACTCTGATGTTAACAGAAGGTGACGTGATGTCAGCTCGTTGTGTTCGCAGCACAGCTGGAGAGTCACTGAAAGTTTAAAGTGAGATGGAAAATAATGGCACTTTTAATGCGGGCTCAGCTAACTTATTAACTAAGGTCCTGAATAATTGCAGAAAAACTCAAACCACTGCACACACACACACACATCGGGGCTCTGCTGTCGTTTCCGCTCTTCTTGTTGCCTTTCATGACTGAGGGTCAAATATATCACCGATTTTAAAAAAGTGTGGATGGAAATGTTTTTGCTGTTTTTGAGTCGAAGCAGGAGCAACATAAAAATGAATCACTGCACCACGAAAAAAAAAACCCGACTTCACCTCAAATTACCTCGCAGATCCAGAGGGGGAGAGAGTCATCGTCGACTCTCTGTGAATCTTTGATGAGGCCAGATTGCGACACAAAAGACTTGGGAGTGATTGCTCCATCATACACTTTTCATTACAGCGTGCGTCCCGGCCTGTTCCGTGGACGAGAGGACACGTCTTTCGTTTTCCTGCTCTGAGAGTCAAATCTTTAAACCTCTTCGTGTTCAACGTCTTGTTCCATCAGATCCTTCGCTCTTACTCTAATCTCCGTCTCTCTCTCTCTTTTCCGTTTTCAGGGTTTGACCTCAGATCTGCGCGGGTTGTGTCTCTGGCCACGGGGACAAAGTGTTTAGACTCGGACAATGTGAGTGACCACGGCGGGACGCTCAGAGACTGCCACGCCGAAGCTGTCAGCAGGAGGGCGCTGGTTCGATTCCTGTATTCTCAGCTGGAGCTTCTGCTGTGGTACACACCTGAACCTGAAGGATGAACTTAATGCTCAAACTCCTTCCTGTCTTCAGATATATGATTAAAAGTGTGTTTTTGTGTGGGACTATTTTCTTCGCCAGATGACTCCACATTTGGCGCTTCAATGATTCAAGTATTTCTGGCAGCAGGGTGGTGCGTCTGATTTAAAAATGCACAACGTTAAAGGTTAAAAAATTCAGACGTCGCTAATTGCATCAGTCGGACACACGGATCATTTTTATCGTAGCTTCGGACAACGAGGCGGGATCGCTTTAAGGGCATGATAATGGCTTTTTTTTCCAGCAGCCAGTCGGAGTCATCTGATTTGAGAAAGCAGCAGGATATTCTCAGGCAAATTCCCCTCCAGCCGTGGACAGGGGAAGAGATACGTAGATCCTGACTGTTGCACAAACGGCCTGTAGGGGGCGCTAACTGGTTCAGGATTTCGGCGTTATGTAAAAAAACCCAAATCAGACAAGATTCAGGCCTCGTGTTTCCCAGCTGTGTTTATTGTGTGTGAAAAAGGAAATTTGGGATATTTACAGTAACCAAACGCCCTGAAACAGACTGAAAACAGTTTGGAAGTTTACGTCGGTCTCTTTTCCCTTTTTTTCCCCTTCTGAAGCAAGCGAGCAGATTGTGAGGAACCATCCATCTTTGTGCCCGCGAAAGTCGGCAGTGCCGATGGCGGCAGAAGCAGCAGCTTCCGGTTACAAGATGGCGTCCTCTTCCACATGTACGTCAGCTCGTCGCCGTGCGGAGACGCTCGTCTCAACTGTCCCTACGAGACCACCGCTGCATGTGAGAAGACTTTTTGTTTCATCACCAACCTGTACTTGGTTCACAATTAAATTAATAATCAATTTGTCCCGCTGCTCTTCATGAAGCATTCATAAAGGAGCAACCCACCATAAAACACTTAACATGAATATATAAACAGCAGAGCTTCAGGCTTTGTCAGTGTTTGTTGTTTTTCCTCGTAACAGTCCGCAGCCGGAGGGTTCGCTGTCACCTCAGGGTGAAGGTGGACGGAGGCGAGGGGACGCTGCCTGTCACAGCGCGGAGGGTCGTGGGCAAACCTGTCGTCACCATGTCCTGCACTGACAAGCTGGCCAAGTGAGTGTTTAACCCACCTTTGTGTGTCGACATATTCATGAGAGTCATTTAGAAGTAGAGCCCTTCATAACGGCAGACTACATCCTGTCCTCTTCTTTTAACGTAAAAACGATTTTATATATGGGAGTAAAACTTTTAAGGGTGAAAATAAGGCGATAGAAGTTTAATCTAATATTAAAGCTAGTATCTACCTCCTGGTCCTGTTTGGACCATGCAAGCTGTCTCACATGTTTCAGACTCAAAAATATATTTATGGTATAAGAAATCACCGATCCCTCCACCAGATATCGTTTATTTATTTTCGCTATCATTGATTGAAGAAAGGAGATTTAAGCCGATGTTTATTTCATGCATGTGCGACCTTGTTTGTCTGAACAGATGGAGCGTTCTGGGCCTCCAAGGGGCTCTCTTGTCTCACCTGGTGGAGCCCGTGTACCTGCACAGCCTGACGGTGGGGACACTTAGTCACACAGGTCATCTGTGCCGGGCCATGACACGACGCCTCACGCCTGTCAAGCACCTCCCCTTCCCGTACAGGCGACAGCAGCTGCTGCTCGGCTGTAGGTACAAGGCTGAAAGTGTCTGCAGTTACATTTGCACATATTTTCTTCTTCTTCTTCTTCGCTGCTGCTTCTAATCATAAAACAAACTACAAGTCGAGATTTATCTGATCTGACAAAGATGAGCAACGCTGTAGAAAATGTTTGAGGAAAAAAAAGTTGAACATGCGCAGACATCTGTAGAATCCGTCCCTGTTGTTCCTCTGTCTCCGCGCAGGTCTGAGCAGCAGGGATGACCGGCCGGCGGGGAGAGCGCCGAACATCAGTGTGAACTGGAGCCGCGGCGATGAAGCCTTGGAGGAGATCAGCACTTCCACGGGACGCAGAAAGGACTCAGGGACGCCGTCACGACTCTGCAGACGCTCCACGCTCGCCCGCTGGCAGACGCTGCAGCTGCAGGTGAGTCGGAGACTCTGAAGGACCCGACACACCGAGGAGATCGTCGGCACTCTGTCGTAGTCGTACCGTCGGTGAGCGGTCGTTTTGACCCGAGTTTTGGCGCGACCCGTCGGCCCCTTATCTCTGATTGGCTATTCAGAATTTTAATCAGTTTTGAGAAAGCCGTCACACTTAATAAAGCGCCACACAAATCAGTAATAAAAAGCTTTTTCCTTTATTTCTGATTAATGAAAAATTCCTCAAAACACGGATGTTTGGACACAGAATCATCAGCACATGGCAGCCATCTTTGTCTTCATGAAAGAAGAAAAAAACAGCATATAATTATATTTTTAAAAGCAGGGATTTAACTTCCTCTTTGAGACTTAAATATGCATGCTGAGTGTTTTGCATTGGAGCAGACGGCCTCGTTTTAAAATTTGATCGCGTCGTAATTATTTTTACAAAAGCCTGCTGGACGACGTGTCAGTGAAACTGCTCCGAGTGTCTCAAGGAGGAAATAATCTAAGAAAGTCGCATTTTTAAAAAATTTTTAAACTTTGAGAAAATTTAAAAAAAGGAAGGCGGGAGATTTGATAAGAAAAAAAAATTCTGCAAAAGAGAGAGAGAAGAAAAAAGTGACATCTGTGACTCTGAAGTTTAGTCTTGCTGTGTAAGAAATCACTGATGCTTTTTGCTTTTGTTTGTTTTTAGTTGAATGGACGTATGTTGGGTGCAGATTCCACTTCGGGGACTTACTCTGGTTCCAAGATGGCTGCTGGACGATACCAAAGGGCGATGCAGCAGTTCAACAGCGCTTTGCAGAGCGGCGGGCTTGGAACGTGGCTCCGGAAAAAAACCCAAGAACTTTGACAACCGAGCGAAAGAGTGTTAAAGGACCAGTGCAAAGTTCTCGTTTGTTTTAGTCAGTTTTTGGCTCATACACAAAAAATATCACACGAGGCAGCGAAGACTGTCGGGAAATTCACCTTGACCGATCATGTAGTTTAAAATGATTACCTGAGTTTTATTTGAGAGACAAATACTATTATGCAATCGCACACAAAGCACACAGAGGAGTGAATCAAGTTGGTTCACTTGATGAGGTTTAACGTTTGATCAGGTTTAAAGTTCATCCTGCTTCAGAAGCTTCATCAGCCAACTTCAACCTCAACATCCCCCGAGCCGCTCAGCTTTCCAACAACTCATAGTGGAGTAACAACAACGATAACTTCAAGACGTTTCAACAAGTGTCACAGAGTGTTACTGTGCTTTTTTTTTGTTAGGAAGGCTAACTTGTAAGGTCCCATATGCACTGCGCTAGCTGGATGTTAAATGGAGGTCGAGCAATTATTACCTGGCTGATATAGATGATCAAAAATATAATCAGTTTATTACGAGGTGAACTGTATCAGTTTTTCATTCGTTGACAAAAAAAACAGCCATGTGATTTAAAAGCTAGCAGCTAGCCAAATACAATCTAGAAGAGAGAGTAAGATTAAAGTTGGCACTGACTGTTTAAACGCCCTGCAGGAAACGCTGACTCAACATACTAAAAAATGGACGGTGCAAGGTTGCCCTCGCCATCCCACTGTGAATGTTTAATACCCAAAGATGACCCACTAATCCCAGTATACACGGCTTGTTTGTATTGGTGTGCTTTTAAAGGGACCTTCACAATAATAACAGCTGATCAGCTTTGAGCAGGGTCCAAAATGTCCCCACTGTCCTCACTGGGGTCCTCACTGTGATCGAATTAGATATTAGTCCTCACAAGCACTGCTATACACACACACACACACACACACACACACACACACACACACACAAACACACAACTGGTTTTTGTCCGTCTCACTGACTTGTATCATTTCCTTTGTTAACCTCAACCGTAACCACGACATCCAAAATCCAAAACTGGACCTCAAACTTCAATAGAAACCAGCGATTACCCCCCCCCCTCGCCATATAGTCAATGGTTCATCCTGAGGGGGCCTGTTGTTTTGTTCCTCAGTGGGTGGTGGGTCCGCATAGTGTCACTGTGCGAGAAAATGTGTCTCCCTCCAAATGTGATTAACACAACGCACCTGATGGATGTTTCATTCGCACTTTGTAGTTTCTCTTTCAGTTTGTAGTTTATTCTTTGTTTTTTCTGTTTCCTGTTGTTGTGTTCTCCTGTTTCAGTGACATATTCACTATTCTAACTTGTGTTAAATTCTAATTTTAATTCCCCCCAAATCATCTTATAATCAGTGTTGTAGACGACAGCAGTGTGAAGATCAGGTTTGACTCCTTGCTGCCACCTAGAGGAACATTCAGTGCAGTACAAGAAACTGAGCCTGGAATAGGTTTTGTTGAGTTTATTTTTCCTCCCTTTTCATTTCTCCTTCTACCTTTAAAAAAGTTGTATTTATTTAGTCATTACAAAGTGTTTCTCAAAGTTGTTGTTTTTTTATCCCTCGTTTAATTTTAACAAAGTTTTCTGAGACGAGGAATGTAACAGAGTACGACTGAAAGCTGTAAAACTTTTATCAACAAGAATGCAGAAAAGATTTAGTCCACACTGGTCGTGACTATTTTTATCACAGTGAATAAATTATATTGTGTTAATTTTCTTTGTGTTATTTCATCAAAGCGTGCCAGACAAGTACAGAAATCATCTGATCTGATGAACTCACAGGAGCTGATCAGAAAAGTCCTGATGGGGACGTGAATGGACCAAAATCTCGTTGTGATCAGTCGCCAAGAAAAGAAGAAGATCGGGAATCAAACGAGAAAAAAAACAATCGAGACGAAAAAATACTCAAACAGCAAGAATGTTTTATTTTGATTTTTCCTCATTATTACACAGTTACAATCCACACAGCTGCTGTCAAGCCTACACACGAGGTTTTCTTCTTTTACTCAAATCGAAATGAGCTGCGGCGTACGTGGCTGTACGTCCAACACTTTGATCACAAACACGGCTACAGAGCGCCATCTAACACGGCTTCACCACGGTGGAGTTGAGACGACGTGATCTGGGTTCACTGTGACGAATCGTGTTAAAGAAAAAAACACAGGTGAATTACAGACAGCGGAGCGACTCAGCGTTGGTCGAGAACGAAGCTGAGTGTCGGGAAAATAGTTTAAACCTTTCTTTACACATCGGAGGAAAATCATAACTGGAACAAACTACAGTTGAAAACATCACTTTAATTATCTTCACAAAAACGACTTTTTGGCGGTTAAACTTGGGGGCGACGCTCTCTGCTCCATTTTCTGCTAAAATAGCTTTTAATAAAAAATAAATGCATTTGGCGAATAATATAAATAATGGGTATAAATAAGAAACAAAAATAAAAGTACAAGTCAAAGCTTATAGTAAGGTGACTCGCGTGGGCGCCTGTGCGAAAAGTCGCAGTATTCAGAGGAACAGCGTGTCGCCGGTTTACGCGGTGACGGAGAGGGTGATGATTTCAAAACTCTGCGTAACCACGAAGGCACCCAGAACGCCGTTTTACGTGTCGACAAACAAGCCAAAACGCAACCAAAGGTTACCGTTACTTCGTCTGAAAAAAAACAGCAGATCCGAGATAAACCGTTTAGCTAATTTACATTTAGCTAATTTACGTTTAGCTAACGCATTTAGCTAATTTACGTTTAGCTAACGCGTTTTAGCTAATTCACGTTTATTCCCCTCACATATGTAGCCACTGAGAGCTGTAGCTAACCCAGCAGTTTAAAACCTTTACCGCCATGTCTCCGTTCAACTCGTTAGTCAGGAGTTTATGAATCATAAACAAGTGGGAAAAGTTTAACAGGTCAGCTGAATTCATAATTTACAGCAGCTAATGTAAATCCTCTGATCTGTTCTGTTCCCCTGGTGTAAGCTAACGGTAATAACGCTGTTTCATGTGAATGTGAAGCCTTTGAAACTCCGTCATTATGAAGCGAAACACAAGTTTAAAAAAAAGAAAAAAAAAAAGAGGAAACACCAGATCAGGTCATCGAGTTTTAACGGCTAACAAACAACGCTGCAGCTGACAAACGCTAAAACGCCAAAACTGTAATCATTTTCTAAACGTGTTACAGTTTATAAATCGTACAAATGTCGTGGTTTTAGAAATGAGAAAAGGTTAACATTTTTGATAACATCTGTGATCACTCAGTTTTTTTGTTTTTTTTTTAAAGCCAAACACATTTCAACAAACAGTTTCTCTGGCTTTTTTTATCGTTACGATTCAAACACCGACACGTAAGGAGCAGCTGTGAAGTGTTAAAAACAAACAAACGTTAAAAAATGTTCATCCACAAGAAAATGTGATTTTTTTTTTTTTTTTCAACTCGGTGTCGAGAGGAATCTTATCTGTTGGATGAAAACTTGCGGTTAACAAACCAGCGAAAACGATCCACAGACGGAAAGCTGGTTTGAAATGTGCTCGGTCATCACGCCGCCGTCGCAGCGTGTGGAAAACACACACACTCACACACACACGCCTAATACAGTTAGGTTTAACAGTTATACTCAGGTTTGCTTTGGCAAAATGAGTTTGTGCTTTTTAAGATTCCTACAAAAGAAAGTCCTCGAGTGCACCGCTCTGTGTGTGAGTGCGTGTGTGTGTGTGTGTGTGTGTGTGTGTGTGATGCGGTGGGGTGAAAGATGCAGGAGTGCGTTTAAAGTGTCAGATTTCGACCTCACGTGGTCTCGGCTGTTTTTACCGCCTGTGATTCGTCGTCTGTCCGACACGACTGGGTTTTAAAAAACATCTCAGACGAACAGAAGCGTGAACATGAAGTCTTTAAAGCCGCTTTCTACGGCTGCGGGGGTGAGAGCGTGCGGCGCCGCACGGGCCGACTCCGGGCGGAGGTCATTTCTCCTGCAGCAGGGCGGGGATGTTGATGTTCCAGCCGATGGCCTGCCGGTCGAAGCCGCAGGTGAAAAGGTTGCAGGTGGCGTTGTCTTCACACCAGGCGGAGCAGCACACCATGCGCCGGTGACCCTGAACACAACGCAACCACAGATGAACTTTGACCTTCGACCACACGGTGAGTTTCAGCGGGACGTGAAGTGTACGGAGGCTCGGAGGGGCCAAACGGCTCCCGTCCGTGGACTCACCTGTCTGTTGCTTCGTGGGAGGCGAGCCAGCCGCACTCCGGACATGTCGAACAGCCGGACCTGCCGATTGTCGTGAGGAAGAGCGATGATTTTCTGGTTCACCGACACGCTGATCCTGGACGAGAGACGGAGAGACGCGAGAGAAATCAGCGGAGCGAAACAAAAATCTAATTCGACGTCGTTTCCTCTTTGACACGGATGATTCATAAACTTCTGAATCACACATCTGCTACTTTGAATGCAGACCTGTTGACAGCGGAGTCGGTGCGGATGGTTGCTATGGGCGACCTCATGTTCTTCAGGTCCCACATCTTGACGGTTCGATCGTCGCTCCCGGACACCACGTTGTCTCCCACCGTGAACACGGCGGACGTCACCGTGCTGCAGAGGAGACGCAGGTCAAGTTTTATGGCCTCCTCGTGTGTGTGTGTGTGTGTGTGTGTGTGTGTGTGTGTGTGTGTGTGAGAGACACTGACTCTGTGTGACCCTGGAACACGTTGACCGAGTGGATGGACGGGTCTCTGAAGTCCCACAGTCTGAAGGTGGTGTCTCTGGATGAGGTGACCACCAGGCGCTGGGTGGGGTGCGTGCAGCAGTGGGTCAGCTCCTGGTCGTGACCTGGAAACACACGTCACGTCACGTCACGTCACGTCACGTCACGTCACGTCACGTGTTATACGTGTGACGAGTGCAAAGACTCTGCAGCACAGTAAATAAATGTGTCCTCGACATGTTTCAAATCCTGAACATCTGAAACACCTAAATATCAACAGTGGATTCTTGGCTCTCTCATCCTTCTGTGTTTCTAACGCTCAGACTCTGATTGGTCGGCCGATCTGCTCTGGCTTTGTTCTTGGATATGTCCCGCCCCTTTTACCATATTAGGAATGCTACAGTCGGTATGCTTGTGCTTGCTACAACGATCAGTGACGTCTTTGTCTTGTGATGTCATAAACGAGGGAAGGGTGTGTGTGTGTGTGTGTGTGTGTGTGTGTGTGGGTGGGGGGGCGCTAGACGACGAGAAGAAGCCGCGTTTCGGCGGACTTTGAATTTGTCTAAACTTGAACGAGACCTGAAAACACGAAAGAGAAACTAAAACCAGAAGAAGAAGAAGAATGTGGGAGCTTTAAATCCAATAAAGCCGGATTATAAGAAGAACTCAGACAGGTCGCACGCCGTCAGCCGAGGTTCACACTTGGTCTCGGGTTCAGAGACTCTACTTGGTCGTACCGGTGAGCGAGTGGACCAGCTCGGACGTCTCCACGTCGTACAGGTTGGCGGCTCGATCCCAGGACGCCGTCACGACCTGTTTGCCCCCCACCAGCCAATCAGCGGCGATCACCACCCCCTGGTGGCTGCGCAGAGTCGTGGTGGCCACTCGGACAGAGGGACAGTCGTTCGGACCCTCGACCTCGCCGTCGGCCTCGTCTTTGTCGGAAAAGTCGACGTCGTCCTCGCAGGGAGTCTGCTGCTGACGGGGAGGAAAACAAAAACAACTTCAAACAAAAAGACAACTAAAGAAGACGAGAGAGTCGACGGAGAGGACGACACACTTACAGCGACATCAGCAACAGGCTGAGGAGTCGGCAGCTGCACCATGTACCTCCAGATGTGAGCCGTCTGATCTCCAGAGGCTGGGGGGGGGGGGGGGGGGGGGGGGGGAGAGAGAGAGAGAGAGGGAGAGAGAGAGAGAGGGGGAGAGAGAGAGGGAGGGAGAGAGAGAGGGAGAGAGAGAGAGAGGGAGGGAGAGAGAGAGGGAGAGAGAGAGAGAGGGGGGAGAGAGAGAGGGGGGGGGGGAGAGAGAGAGAGAGAGAGAGAGAGAGAGGGGGGGGGAGAGAGAGGGAGAGAGAGAGAGGGGGGGGGGGGAGAGAGAGGGGGGAGAGAGAGGGAGAGGGGGGAGAGAGAGAGAGAGACAGAGGGAGAGAGAGAGAAAAATATTAAATTAAATTCTACAACACTTCCTCTGAACATCAGCGTCAGATTTTATGGATTCAGACTGAAATGAAAGTCGTCACGTTGCGTTCACGTGTTCTTGCTCGGCCTGGAGGAACATTTCACTGCACATCTCTACGAGCGAGTGACGGATTAAAATCTTGAATTGAATTGAATCTCCTCGGGGTTAGAAAAAAAATCTACGAATATCATTTCTTTGTGAAGTTTGACTTTTTTTTTTTTTTTTTGAAGTGATGATGAAATGAAGTCGGCCCGGGAGCTTTGACTCGACGCAGCCTGAACAGAATGAATCTCTAATCGTGATTCTTGAAGCTCTCCGTAAAAGTCGTGACGTTGGATGATTACCTGTTAGAGCCATCTGCTCAGTCGGGTGGAACTTGATGGAGTTGACTGTGGAGAGAGAGAGAGACAGATATTTGACTCGATTCTCTAATCAAAGAGACTTTAAAATGTTCGGAAACTTAAATATATGTTTTATAAAGCCTGTGAAATGTTTAAACCTTTATATATAAAGATGTGCTGCATGAAGCTCACTCTACCTGATCCTTGGTGGCCCATGTATTTGAGGAGGCACTTCCCGGTCTCGATGCTCCACAGCATGGCGGAGTGATCTGTTCAGAGACCACGTGGAAACAACCAGAAGGGGAGAAAAAAAAAAAAGTTAATTCAACGAACACAGACACTGAAATAAAACGATTTTGAAGCATGAAATTAACGGATTCCTCCATGAAACACGAGAAGAAGAATTTAAAGAGAGAGAATCGTTAAAAACTGAAATGAAGAGTTTTAGACAAAGACACAAAGAAAACAACAACCCAAGGGAGAGGTCATAAATGAAGGTCATAAAGGTGACTAAGGGAGAGGTCATAAATGAAGGTCATAAAGGTGACTAAGGGAGAGGTCATAAATGAAGGTCATAAAGGTGACTACCTGCAGACGCGGTGCCGAGCACCACAGGCTGAGTCCTGGTGACGCTCAGGTCCCAGATGCCGTCTCTGTGGCCCACATACTCCCTGACCAGCTGGCACACGGCTCTGGACGTGGTCGCTTTGAAGCTGGACACGATCTGACGGGGACATCGAAACCAAAGTTCATAAAGATAAATAAAATAAAAAAAGGAAAAGTCCTGCGTGCTCCGAGTCGTCACAGGGCTCCCACACATCTCAAACGCTCTTTTCTTTTTTTAAACACAATTTTGACACTGAGAGGATCATGACCTCTTTCTTATTCATGTTTACCTGTATTTCTATTTTTTATCTATACTTTTATTTTTTATCTGTATTTTTATTTTTTTATCCTGTATTTCAATTTATTATTTATACTTTTATTTATTTTTTTATCCTGTATTTCAATTTATTATTTACACTTTTATTTATTTTTTTATCCTGTATTTCAATTTTTTATTTATACTTTTATTTTTATCCTTTATATTTTTGTATATTTTAAAATCTTATCTGTGTGTCCAACAAATGTTAAAAAATTGTCAATAAAGACTAAAGAATAAAGACTTTGACTGAATCACATCCTGCTTTATCTATTTTCTTTATCTAATATTTACAAAGAACATCTGGATACTAGTACTAATTGATTGATTGATTGAACTCGTTATGTAAATGACTGGAGGTCGGCTCATTTCCTCATAAACCTGCATGATGTCAGTGGAGTCGCCCTCTGCTGGCCAGGAGTAAGAATGTTTTTTCAAACGTTTGACTTTTAGCGGGGACGTGGAGGAACCCTGGTCGGACCGAAGGGAGGAAGCGGGTCAGCAGAACTGAGAAGCTGCTCAGCAGGATCCTCGTAGTGTGCCAGGGCTAAGAAGCTTTCAGCATTATTTATATCAAAAAAACAAAACAGCGTCTCATGACTGGTATTTATTTTAAGCCTTTCAGAGCCGATTCTGGTCGTTGTTGTTGTTGTTGTTGTTGTTTACCCATCCAATCAGACGCTCCGGGTGCTTTAAAACAAACGCCACTCAACCCAAATCTGACGTCAACATGTTACGTGTCAATGCTGAGGATTATTTTTTTTTATCTTAAGGAGGGTTACTCAAATTAAAAACCGCAAAAAAAGAATTAGAAAGAAGAAGAAGAAGAAGAAGAAGAAGAGGAGAGTTATTCTTTAAAAAACTGATCAGTAGTTTTTGTTTTTTTTAATCAGCTGGGTCAAACGTTTCGCCGAAGGTGTTTACATTAAAGATGGGGATGATACAAACTGGACTCTTGGCTGGTTTTGGACACAGACCGCTAAATAAGTTCCAACTGAAAGGGAGCGGGAGAGAAGAGAGGAGAGCGTCATTCCTGTTCAAATGAAAATCTCTCAGGCTACACAAAACGACGGAGCGCCGCCCCTGTGGGAAATAAGACAAGTCAGATTAATCAGATCAACACTGACGCAGATGATGATGATGAGGAGGATGATGATGATGATGATGATGACGGCAGACCGTGACTAACTTGCCAATTTCCACAAACTCCAAGCGTGACGCGGTCTGTACGATGGCGTGTACCCCACAGTGGTGAGCACGCGTCACACGAGAAAAACAACATTTTCTTCTTCTTTTGGTGTTTTGTGTTAAATTCATTTTAATAAAGTTTTTTTTTTTTTTTTTTTACACCATCGTGAGTTTTATTTTGAAACTGACCCGACGCTCTGTGCGTTTTTCCTTCTCTGACTTCCTGTCCGGGTCGTTTCTGTTCCGTCCAGCTTGACGCTGCGCCTGCTGCCGTAAGCGGAGGTGGCGGGCCGCTGGCGAGCACGCAGTACGTGGAGATTGGCAGGAAAGCGTGGTGGGAACTCGGAGGTTATGAGCAGCACAAGCAGCACAGCTAATCGTGAGCGGTTTATTCCAGTCTGAGGACTCTTTTTCTTTTTCCTCCACGAGTCATGATGATGGATGTGAGCGGCTGACTCTCGATGGTTTAAATGATCATGAATCCAAAAAAATAAAAGAAAAAAAACGGGGAAAAAAAAGAGGAAGTTTTCGTTCTCAGGGAAACTTTGAGGAAATGAAAGCAGCTTGACGTCGCTTTGGTTAAAGTTTAAGAGGCATATTTGACTCTCTCTTTGAAGCCGTCACACTCCAGTGATCAAATCAGGATTTTTGCAGGTGTGCTGCCTTGACAGGAAATTCTATGTTAGGTAAAAAAAAAAAAGATTTGCAGGAAGCATATAAAGACAGGTGAGGACACGGAGCCTCGCCTCAAAGGCTGTTTGGTTTCATCGGCTTCTTCGAATATGTCCGACAGACGAGTCCTCGTTTCCCCGGCAAACAAAAGAGAGCGACAGGAAGCAACCCGAGAGCACCGATTCAAACGAGACGGCGAGAATTATTAAGCAGCTGAAAAATACACTTTCAAGCCGGAGCGACGACTCGATGGAAGAACGACAAACACTGATGATTAAATATATATTCAACAAAAAGCTTAAAAATCCTCTTAAAAATATGATGCAGCTGTTGAGGTTGCAAGAGGAGAAAGAAACTGAAACTGAAGGCGAGTACAGCTGCTGATATTAACAGGGGGGGGGATCGAACCAAACAAGCCGTAGGTCGACCTGCGAGGTCCGGTTTTGACTTAAAAGAGAGTGATCTCCTAGAAACATCCAGTGCCTGCATGTTGCCACGGCAACAAGATGTGATGTGGCGAGCAGAAAAACACACTCCGCCTTCAGCACAAAGCAGCTCCTTCACCTTTAGCGATCGTATTTAAAAATCGAGGCACAAAAAAAAGAAAGAAAGAAAAAAAAAAAAAGCATGTGGAGGAAACAGCTGACGTCTCCGTGGTGAACCGTTACGTGAACGCCAACAAGTAAACGCCAAATCAAAAAAAAACAAAAAACAAAAGTGGTGCAACTGAAAAAAAGCCCGTTAGTGAGATACCAAGTTGTTTTTATCTCACGCAGAAACTGATGGAAAAAAGCTCAGAGTCCTACATTTGAATGACCAGGTCTCGTGGGGAGGGAGGGTCCACTCCCTGGCTGGGCTGTTCATGCATATAGGGGGGGCGGGCAGGGAGGGGGGGGCAGGGAGGGAGGGGGGGGGGGGGAGAGAAATCAACAAAGTTACCCATGAGTCTCCACCCCACAACTCCCAGCTGGTTACGCTGAAGTTGCGGGATCCGCCCACTCTGGCATGGCAAGAGTTTGAGCGCGGCTGAGGTGAAGAAAAAAAACAAAAAACAAAAAAAAAACAAAAAAAACAAAACAGCGATTCGTCTCTTTAACACGTTGGCGAGCTGGAGAAAGAAAAACTGTGGCGCCAGTTTCACAAGCCGACTCACACTTTGCATTCTTACAACAATCTTAAAAAAGGTGAAATTCTCTTAAATTACACCAAACGTTACTTTGATAAAACCGACACACACACACACACACACTCATGCATTAAACTGGTATGTGTAGAAGTGATATGGCGGCGCCGCGTTCTTGCACAGATATTCACCTTGCTTGTTGAGGCCTTGTAGGTCGTCTTCAGCTTCTGGGACAGCTGGCTCGTGCTGTGACTCGCTGTGGAGAAATGAAGAGGTTACAAAAAAAACAAAAACTTGGGATTATTTTTGAGTCGCCGTTTCACTTTGTTAAGAGCGAACTCCACCCCACCTTTCGTTTTCAGCGCTCCTTTGGCTAAATCGGCCCCCTCGAACGTCTGCCCGTCGGCGGTCAGACGATCGTTCAGCGTTTCGATTTCTCTGCGCACTGCGAGAGTCAAACAGGCCGAGTGTTAAAACACGCCGAAAGGAAGGTGTCACATGACGAACAGCTTTAAACTTTAAAGGAAAAACTATTCTGAATTTATTTGTCAGAAACTTTTTTTGAAAATGTTAAAGGAGCAGCATGTAGCTCCGCCCCCTAGTGTTTAAAATGTGTACTGCAGTCTAAACTCTAATTATCACAGAGAGCTGGCTCCGACCCCTCCTCTCACACAGGTCACCATGTGGTGGACACTGTAGCTTCAGTGTTTAGCTAGCTCTGCATGTGGTGGACACTGTAGCTTCAGTGTTTAGCCAGCTCTGCATGTGGTGGACACTGTAGCTTCAGTGTTTAGCCAGCTCTGCATGTGGTGGACACTGTAGCTTCAGTGTTTAGCTAGCTCTGCATGTGGTGGACACTGTAGCTTCAGTGTTTAGCCAGCTCTACGTGTGGTGGACACTGTAGCTTCAGTGTTTAGCCAGCTCTGCATGTGGTGGACACTGTAGCTTCAGTGTTTAGCTAGCTCTGCATGTGGTGGACACTGTAGCTTCAGTGTTTAGCCAGCTCTGCATGTGGTGGACACTGTAGCTTCAGTGTTTAGCCAGCTCTGCATGTAGAGACACTGTAGCTTCAGTGTTTAGCCAGCTCTGCATGTGGTGGACACTGTAGCTTCAGTGTTTAGCCAGCTCTACATGTGGTGGACACTGTAGCTTCAGTGTTTAGCCAGCTCTGCATGTGGTGGACACTGTAGCTTCAGTGTTTAGCCAGCTCTGCATGTGGTGGACACTGTAGCTTCAGTGTTTAGCCAGCTCTGCATGTGGTGGACACTGTAGCTTCAGTGTTTAGCCAGCTCTGCATGTGGTGGACACTGTAGCTTCAGTGTTTAGCCAGCTCTGCATGTGGTGGACACTGTAGCTTCAGTGTTTAGCCAGCTCTACATGTGGTGGACACTGTAGCTTCAGTGTTTAGCCAGCTCTACATGGGTCTGTAAACCGTTTATACGAGTCTACAAAAGGAAGTTGGAGATGAAGGTGTCTTTGAAGGGGATCGCCTGAGTTCCTCTCACTCCAGCGTTTTGTTCTGCGTTCTGTTTTTTCTTTTAGCTGTTAAAACGAAGCGATAACTTCTGAGGCGACTTACACTCCAGGTTTTCGATGTAGAGGTTTTCAAACTCCCTCTCGATCTGGCTGAACAGGTCCAGCAGATTGCTCCGCAGAGACAGGGGCAGTTTGGAGTCCTGCAGGGAGAGAGAGGGAGGGGGAGAGGGAGAGGGAGGGAGAGAGAGAGAGAGAGAGAGAGAGAGAGGGAGAGAGAGAGAGAGAGACAGAGAGGGAGACAGAGAGACAGAGAGAGAGAGAGACAGAGAGACAGAGAGACAGAGAGACAGAGAGAGAGAGAGACAGAGAGAGAGAGAGAGAGAGGGAGAGAGAGAGAGAGAGAGAGAGACAGAGAGAGAGAGACAGAGAGAGAAACTGTGAGGTAATGTTTTTATATAATGTGTGTGAAGCTGACGTCCCAGTTCAAACACACAGAAGAGGACTGGTTGTCTCTCAGCTCGTTCTGTGAAAAGCGTGTCCAATGAGGTCGCCAACATTTTGGATGGCGTGTATTTTAGAATAATGAAACCGACGTTCATGATTGATTGTTGAATCGTATTGAAGTCGTATTTTTAACCACAGGAAAGAGATGTTACTGAAACGTCTATAAACACAGAGTGAAGATGTGGCATTTGTCGTCAATTAAAAACAAGAAATTACCCGATGGGCGCTGCAGACCTCTGTTTTGGTTGCCGTGGTAACTAAAATGGGCTGCATGATGTTAGAAAAAAAAAAAGGAAAAGGATATTGCTGTGATCTTTCTTTCTGCGATATATAGTCAGAAAGAAAGTCCAGTATAGTATCGTGCCTTTTTTAGAAAATTAAAGATGAACCTCAAAAAAATAGAAAAAGAAAAAAAAAAGCTGAAAAAATAAGAAACGCAAAGAGCGGGAAGGAGAAAAGGAAGAAGACACGATGTCTTACAGAAGCTAGGATGTGTTCTGGGGGGGTAAACCATCACTCAGCACTCTGCTTTCAGCTGGACTCTCTAAAAGGAGCCAGTCGAGTGTGATACGAGCGCTGGAAGGCGGACGATGGCGGCGTGCGTCAGGATAAGTGCACAGACAAAGAAAGGCCGCGGCGTCACGAACGGTGCGGACGACGTGCTGCTCCACACCGAGCCTGCACAGAGAACGGGGTTTTTTGTTTTTTTTTAAAGCTTTTTAGAGCCAAAGACAGAAAAAACAATCCGGAAAGTGAAGCCAACAGAAGACGGCAGGATGTTAGTCATCCTCATCAAACTCCTCCGCTTTAATCCGACTACGACCACCTGACTGCGTCCTGAGAGCTTCTAGAAGACACGTGAGGATCTAAGCAGAACATGGGGAGACATTTTTTTATCTTCATTAGAGAAATGATTTATTTACAGGATTCACCAGACAAACACGGTGTGCGACCTCTAAATCAAAGCTACACGTCTACGCCAGTCTAAACTCTAAACACACTACGGCTGGAAACACCTGAAACTCACCTCCATTCTCATCAGGGACTCCAGATTATCAGAGGACTGGAACCAAAAGGGACCAGAGTTAAACAAAGACGGGTCATGAGGAAGCGATTACACTGTTTGTGTTCGATTAGAAGGTTTGGTAGGAGCTGTGAGTGAGGCTGGATTTAAAATGTCATATAAGCTGTGACGAAACAGAAGCGTTACAGAACGCCCTCTTAGAGTCAGGAACTTTGTTCACGATTCATTTTGCCATCATCAGGAGCTGATCGGCGTGCTGTCGATTAAACGCTGCGTCACGTCGGTTGTGCTTTTTTGTGAAGCTCTCCGTCTTCTTGTGATATCTGCACACAGTTTTTTTTATTTGTTTGTCTCGTCTCTTATCTTCTCACCTCTTTTCAAATTTCGTTTTGTCTCAGGGAAGCAAAAATGCTCCGCCTGCCTTGCTGACGCTCACGATGTTACTGCGAGTACCGACACCTTTAAATCGATTCCTCTCGATCAATCTTTTCATCGCTTCTCTGCACTCCAGGGCTGAATCTCAAATTCCTCCCTAGACCCTAGACCCTGAGTCCTAAGCCCTAAACCCTGAGTCCTAAGCCCTAAACCCTTACAGACTTAACTGATGTGACCTGGAAAGTGAGAGAGGGCTGGAGAAGGTTTAAAACCAACCAGGCGGTTACATAAAGATTCATGCTCCTCGCGCACACGTGCATTAAAGCCTAATTGGCTTACAAGCAGAGCGCTGACAGCCAGCTGGTGATGAGAGCCAGAAGGTTAACGAGAAATCAAAACAAAATGAGCGACTGTATCTCTCCTCTGTTTTCATAAGCGAGTGTATCACCTGTCCGTCCAGCATGTCCCTCTGGAGGCCGGAGCGCTCCTGCTCCGTGCTGTTGGTCCTGCGGATCGACAGGCTGTGCGACTTCCTCTTCTGCTTGGCCTGACGCGCCGCCGCACTGCTGCCGCTCTCCACCGGCATCCCTCAGCCTGAATCTGATGCGAGCACGGTCTGAAGGCAACGAGAGGAGAGAAGGAAATCCTGGTTTTAAAATAATCTCCTGGAAAGAAGAGGGAGGGGGGGGGGGGGGGGGGGGGGGGGGGGGGGGGGCAGGGGGGGGGCTGAGAGTCCAACAGTAACCACACACTAGATGACCGCGTCGCACTCGGCCGGGTTTTTAACTCGTTTGCTTCCAAATTCTGGGTTTCGATCACGTCTGGCTTTAAGCCTCGAGCTTATTGACAAAGAAGAGAAACCAATAAATGACGATGTGCAAACATTGATTTACTCTAATTTAAACACAAGCACAGAGTTTGTTTAATAACATCAGCAGCCGAATGCTGAATGACCTGATTTAGTGAAAAAGTCTGACAACATTATACATGTTTTTTTTTTATCTCTTCCTAGTCTTCATATTATTACATTTGTACACACAACTACTTGAACCCTGCTTCTGCTCTCCTCTCTGACAGCGTTATTCCTCAGACTGTAAACATGAATGGATGAAGCCGGAGTGACGTCAGCATGTCTAACAGGGCGGTCACATCTTTGAGTGTTTAACTATTCGGGGTCACGATCCAGATCAGAATCCAGAGTCTAACTCTATTTATGAATGAGTCCGTACTTCAGGATCTGGATTTCTTATTGCGGCTCTATGACTTAGTCTGAGCACTTAGCAGGGAGTGACTGGTTCAACAAAAACAAAAACAAAATGTTTTTCTGTTTTTAGGGGAACCAAACTGCTTTCACACCGATTTAAAAGACGAAGGCAGTTTTTTAAAATTTTGCTCTGCAGCTGCTGACATTCACCATGTTATTGTAACTCCTTTTTATTTACACACCTTTGAAACGATTTCACACAATTTCAATTCAATTAAAAAAAAAGAGCAGTAAATAAGATAATCCTTTATTCATCTCGCAAGCGGAGAAATTTACAACATATGAACGATAAATGAAATGAACTAAAAATTAAACAAAGTAAATAAAAGTAATAAAAACACAAGTAATAGTAATAAAAGTAAAGTCTCAAAGATTAATCTTTACATCCCTACTGTCAAATATAAAATGATGATAATATTTAAATCAGAATGCATGGTTAAGAATTTGTCAAAACAATCTCTAAATTCGTCTAAAAAAGATTTAAAAAAAAAAAACAACAACAAACAGTTTTTCTTGCTTTGAATGAACCGGATCCTTTAAAAGATCCCAAAGTAAAACGGTTCTTCTTGCTTTAAATGAACCGGATCCTAAAAAAAATCGGAAAGTAAAACGGTTCTTCTTATCGAGTTAAAAGAGCCGGTTCTATAAAACGCTCTTGAAATCCCATCTCTTGCGCTGTCACTGTGACCTAAAGAAAGAAAACGCACTTGTGCTCATTTTGTTTCCGCACATTTTGAGGGGACAATATCCCCACTAAAAAGGGAGGAAACTACCAATAAAAACACATGTTATATAGTATATTTGAAGGTAAACATGACCGCCTTGTTCCAGCTCGACGTAAGCTGCTGTTATCCTCCGTTAGCTGCTTCATGCTAACGGAGGCTAACGGAGACCTAACCGTTACACACACCGACTCACACTCACCAGAAAGCCTGAAATTAAAGCGTTTATTCCGGGAAGGAGCAGGGAGCGTCGCCCTTCTTTAACATCGTCTCCAACGGTCGAAGGAAAAGATGCTCCGGGTTTGATCCGTGTGTTGACAGTTGACGTCAAGTTTCGGCGCTATCACGCAGCCAGTTCCGGTTCGGGCCCTTCACAATAAAATACAACTTTGACGAAAGAAAAAACGAAAGATGTGAAACGTTATTGTTTAACTCCACTCAAAACAAAGTCTACGGTGCTATTATCCAGATTATGATGCAGGATTTGGGGATTTTATTTCGTTTTTTTTTTTTTTTTTTTTTCTTTTAACGCAGCACCGGAAGTCCCCAAAGTAAAGTAACATTAATACATTAAAACGTTCAGTAAAAACATACATACTCTGTCTGGGTTTTATATAATTTTTTTGTACTGTGTTAACGACACGTTTTTATTTCATATTGTTGTGAATCATTCTACTTTTTTTTCTACTTTTATTCTGTTTGTCGGTCATCTTGAATTTAATTTGATTTGCATCAGGGGCTCTGTAATGAACAGATCTACCGTACAAATGTGTACACACACGAACAGCTTCAAATGCACTCAGCTAAAGCTCTATTGAGACATTCACATATCTTTTCACACAATCTTTAAAATATGTATGGGTCTGTGTACACTTTTGTACATATATATTTATGCATGTTGATTTTGCAAGGTATTCATAAAAAATCTGTGTAAACGATTGCAGATCCACCAGTGACCGAAGACGGAGAACGTTCAAACTGTAAACATGATATTGTTAAAATTAGGGTCTCATGAAAAAAAAAAAACAGAGTAAGACAACTTGATGTTTAGTTCAGGTGTATATTTATTTATTTCTCTCCCTGGTGAAAGATTTGTTTTTTTCAAAGGGAGACTTTAAAAGGAAGTATCATAATCATCACTTTATCCAAAGTGAACCCAGCTTCACACAGATACAGACAGAAGTTTAACTCATATCACCAAGATGAAAACACTTCGTATACAGTTTAATATTTGACATGCCGTTTGTCATTAAGGGTCTTAAATAAGACAGTGAGTTTCTTATCTCTTAGTGAGCATTATGTGGAGTATTAATAAACGATCAGTATAACTACGAATCATTTCAATAAGTTTGGCTCATTCCTCCTCATCTTCATCTCTTCTGCGCAGACAAACGTCACCAAGATGGCGACCACAGTGAAGTGGCTTAAAAAGGACAGACGTGTCATTCTTCCTTTTCACCGTTTGGGGAAATGTAAATATGAAAGTCACGTGTAGTATAAGAGCGTCCCTCTTCACACTCGAGCAGGCTTTTTATCTGTAATCTGTGGTGCCCGACTTCCTCTTCCCGGCCAGCAGGTGTTTGGGTTTCAGGTCGAACACGTGTCTGTCGGCCTCGCCCTTCTTGCCCTGGCGGTTCATGTCTCTCTGGGAGTTCTTCATCATCTTCTTCGCCTTCCTCGCCATCTTTTAGGAACAAAAGCAGCAAACACAGACGTTAGGGGTTTTTTTTCCCCCTGCAGATTTATTCATGTACACAGAACATAAACCTTTATTTAAAACGGTTTAATGAACGAACAACATCAGTAATCAAAAAGTCTCTTTATTGTTTAAAAAAAAAAAAAGAAAAGTTCAGACTTTATTTCTGGTTTTATTCACAAAAAGATCCCAGTGATATTCCCTGATTTAAGACGCTGTCACGTACCTTGGGGTCCCGTAAACCGGACTGGTCCCGAGGTGGGCGGGAGGCGCTCTGGCTGCGGGTTTTGGAGAGCGGAGGAGCTGAAGCTTCGCGCTTACGCTTCTTGGTGACGCTTCTGGAGCGTCGTTGGGCTAGTTGGGCGTAGTGGCTCTGAAGGGAGAGGGGAAAAGAGAGACGGGCTTAAGAATCAGAGACTCCGCACGCATGGAAGCTTTTTGAGTTGACAACCTGCAGAAACATCCCCAAAAAAATAAATAAAAATCAAAAAGACTTGAAGAAAAGGAATCTCAACGTACAAAAACTTCTGCCTCATTTATCTTGCTGTGTTTTTGCAGATCTCATCGTGTTGCTATGTGCGGTTCTGTTTACACGTTGTTGTGTTTTTATCGACTTGATTCGAGCGGAGGCAGCTGAACGTTTGGCAGCACAGAGACAAATTTCTCCCCCCAAGGGGACGACGAAGTGTACCGTAACCATAGCAACCAAAAAAATAAAAAAGACCCTGCACAACACAAACTCATCCCAGGAGCTTTTGTAGTCCGACAGAAATCTTTGGGAAAAAAAAAAAACAAACAGTCAGATTGTTCAAAGCAGGAGACGTGACTGACCTCGTCTTTGTCGGTCATGTCCAGACCGAGCTCGCCCATCTCCTTCTCCAGCTTCTTTCTTTCAACCTGTGGTGGAGGGAGGTGAACTTAGAAACACGTGTGCTCACACTAAGACGGTTTAATAAAATGGCGGTGGCGGCGGCGGCTCGGGGCTCCTCTCACCTTGGTGGCGGTCCTGGGCATGCGGGGCCCGTGTATGTCCTTCTCTCTGGAGCCCACGACCAGGAGCTGCTTCTTCTCCCGGATCTGTTTGGCCAGAACGCGGATCTCCGTCATCTCCTCGTCCTCGCTCTCGTCGTCCGAGTCGTACTCGCCGGCTCGCTCCTTAAGCTCCTCCTCCTTCTCCAGGTCCTCCAGTTTCTGCGGGGAGGAGAATTTAAGACCAAAACATGTTTTCAGTTTAAATTTCTCAAAAAGCTCCTCGTGGGACGATGAGATCCTCCAGAGCTCGGGCTGTGAGTCGAGGTCGTTCCATACGGCGTGCAGACACTGACCTTCATGATGTCAGGGTCGATGTAATCAGCGATGTTGTGACCCTCCCACACCTCCGGGATCCTGTCCTGTTTCTCCTCCTCGTTCATCAGATCCCAATATTCTGCACGGAAACAAAACAAAGACATCAGAACCCAAACGTCAACAGCGCTCGCTCTCACATCCACATCAGGAAGCAAAGACGCCTCTTACTCTGAAGGTCCAGGATGTAGTCGTCGCCGAGCTCCATCTCCAGATCTTTCTCCTGCAAGGTGAGCAACACATTTCAGATCCATGTGTCGTCTCTCAGACTCAACTGTCTCTTAAATGTATTTTTTATAAGACGTGAGGTCAGAACACATTTAAGACCCGCCTTTTTTTACCCTCTGAATCTCATTTATTAGTTTTATTACATTTTTAACCTTCAGCGTTTCCTCGTTCAAGAATTAAAGATCACGTTTCCCTGGTTTTTTTTATCTGGTTATTTTACATTTGTTTTTGAGTTGTGTTGTTGCTGTTTGATCCTGTATGCAAAGTGCAATATAAATAAAGTTTGATTGGTTATAAAAGGTGGACAGGAGTGAAGATGCTGACTCAGCAGAGCGTGATGACGGTGCACACACACACACACACACGCACACACACGCACACACACCAGTTTTCGTTTGGGTGCGTCCACCTCCATCGCCTTCTTACGCGTCAGAGCTCCTTCAGGGATGAACGGCGGCCTCTCCTGGAAACGAAAACACGAAGAGCAGGAAGTTATCCTCTAAAGTGAACCCGAGCAGGAGGCTCCGCCCCCCTCCCTCCCCCCATCCTCCCCGCCGACACGCTCACCTTCTCGTCTCTCTTGGCAGGCATGGCCAGGTGGAGCCGGTTCAGAACGTCGTGGACCTTCTTGCCCTTCATCTTCGTCTCCACGCGGTTGGCGAGGAGTCGGTCGCAGGCCTGAGAAAGACAAACACACAGGACGGTGAGTCGCGGCGGCGGCGGGTGGCGGCGTCACAAAGCGCCCGGTGTGGGTTCAGGAGGTCGCTGGAGCTCACCTCAGTTTTCACCTGCATGACCCCCTCCTCGGTCAGCGTGCTGGTCTCGATCACGGGGACTCCCTCGGTGGAGAGGTCTGCAAAGATTTTCTGACAGCGAGAACACAAGAGTCAAAAAAAACAGAAAAGCGACGTGCGGCGGCGCCGCCGCTCTCTAAAGCTCATCAGATGCTTCGTGTGACGGCTCACCTGGTTCTCCTCCGGCAGCTCGGTGATCTTCTTCACGTCACATTTGTTGGCGACCACGATGAGAGGCTGCGGGCGGACGACACGGCAAGGAAACAAAACAAGCATGCATGAAATTTGGACTGCGAAATGACAAACATGGATTAGGAACACAGACGTCCTTTCCTTGCATGTCACATGCGTGACCTTGTCTGACCTTGTTGGCGAACAGCGGCCGGATGCTGTTGAAGAGCTCCAGCTGCTGCGGCAGCGTGTGACCGCACTGCTCCGACACGTCCATGACGTAAAGGACGGCCGCTCGCAGGTGAGCCAGAGCCGTGATGGCCTGCATCTCGATGGTGTTCCTGTCCTCCAGGGGGTGGTCCAGGATCCCCGGGGTGTCCACCACCTACACACACACACACACACACACACACACACACACACACACACACACACACACACACACACACACACACACACACACACACACACACACACACACACACACACACACACACACACACACACACACACACACACACACACACACACACACACACACACGGGGAACACCAAGAACCTTAAGTCAGACGCCACCGTGATCCTCCTCCCTTTAATCAGAGCTTCTCCTCATACTTCCTCTGCAGACACTCAGAGCGAGCTGAAGTGAGATCACAGCAGGAGGAGCGAGCAGGCACGACCGCTGCGACCTTTGACCCCCAATGAAACTGATGTTCTCTGTTTGTTTTTAGGATTCTGGCGAACTCAACGCAGCGTAGATAAAGTCTCATTTTAGCCTCGTTCAGCGGATTCTTCCGTCACTTCCACATTGCTCTTCTTTAAGGTCACGTGTTACATCAGGAGACTCCGCCCCCCTGCCCACCCCGCCCCCCCCCGCGAGGCTTCAGACAGTGTGAGCTTACCTGCCAGCGCAGGTATCTGTAGTCCATGTGACCCACGAACAGAGACTTGGTGGTGAAAGCGTAGGGCTGCACGTCCACGTCTGCTCGGGTCACCTGAGACACACACACACACACAACATGTTAGCATACAGGGCTGTGGCCGGGCGGTACGAGCTCACACACACACACACACACACACACACACACACACACACGCAGCTCCACGGTCCTTCACCTTGTTGATGAAGCTGGACTTGCCCACGTTGGGGTAACCACACAGGAGCAGAGTCCTGGTGTTGGGGTCGATGCTCGGCAGACGGGACAGATGCTGACGCACTGCAGGAGAGGAGCACGCAACTTATTATTAATATATTCTACTTTATTAGGAGAGAAGAAGAAGAAAGCAGCGTCTGCGTTACCTTGTTCCAGATACTCCAGGCTGGACTTCTGTCGTTTCAGGATGGTGCACATTCGACCCAGAGCGGCTCTCTTCAGCTGTTTACACCGGTACAGAGAATCTCCGTACTTCATCAGGCGCACGTAATCTTTGGCGACACTGAGAAGGTAAAAAAAAAAAAAAACAGATGAAGATGACGAAGTTTGTTCAGCACTGATTACGGGTGAGACTGCGATCTGCCGTGTCGCGGCGAGGTCGGTACGCGTTTGGTTTATTTAGTCGATTTCGTTTTTTTTTTTGCCTGTGGTTGTCACGGTGATCATTCGTCTGTGTTGTGTTTTTTTAAGGTCGAGTCGAGGGGAATGGCGTGAAGTGAAAAGGCCTGGCGTCTCGCCCGTTGATAAATGTGAATTTGTTGCTTTGATTTCTTTTTACTGGTCGTGTGTTCAGGTCTCCTTCAGGCTCCAACATTTATCCACCGCTGCTGATCTTTTTATTTTTTAAAGGAGCGCTCTGGGCTGAGCTCGGAGTAAAAGACGATCTTCATCATCCAGCTCCTCCTCTTCCTCCTGGGGGATTCTGAGGCCATAACCAATGATTCATGTCCATATGTGACCGGGTTTAGAGGAACAGGAAACCGAGCCTGAAGGATCTTTATCATCAGAAGTAAAAACCCAAAGAAACCCGAGTCAGACTTACTTATCGATCAGATTCTTGGCGATGTTTATCTGCCCCAAAGCCAACTTATAATGGTCTTTGTCGTACAACACGTTCATCAGGTCGGCGTAGAACGGATGGATATCCTTCAAGGAGAACAAAAAAAAAACATATTTAACAAAAACATCGGTTAAAAGAGCGGCCTGTCCCTGGATGACTCACAGCGTCGTCTTTACTTACGTCCAGCTTGGGGAAGTCGGTGAGGATCTGCGTGAGGCGGTCGTGGTAGTTCTGCTGGGTGAACTTCACCTTTCGCATGTAAAAATGTCGGATTCTGTGGATGGCGTAGTGCTTGTGTACCACCGTGGGCGTCTTCCTTTGAGTTTTGGATAAAGTGATGTCTATGAATTCCTGCGGAGAGGCGGAGAAGCAGCAAAAGTTAAAGGCAGAAGAATACACCCCCCAATTTATCTTTTTATATTCAACTAGAATTAATTTAAATTTAGACTTTCTAAAAGTGGCTTCATCTGTGTCTATATTAAATGTTAAGGTACATATATCAGTAGTTACTAACTATTCTCCTCCATTTCCACAAGACAAATCTCCCCTTTTCTCTTTCTTAGCGTCTGCCAGACCTCATTAACAAATCCGTCAATTTAAGACATGACAGGTCGTCAGGAAAAAACTAAAACGTTGTAGTTATTTTTTATACTTTGCCCACAGAGAATTAACCCCTTAAGATAATTCGGCATAGAAGTGACACATGTAGAAGCTGAAAATGTGTCTCTACAGAGTCCACATGTGTAACTTTGATCCGCCTGCTGGCCTCTCTTAACTCTGTCATTAAACAGACACACAGCTGCAGAAACAAGAGACAGCCACAAGATGAGCTTGTTTGTATATAAGCTGACTGATGTGTGACTTTTACACGCAGGACTGGATGATCAGAGTCTGCTCAGAGAAAACACGTGAGTCTTAAATGTCAAGATCTTGAGATGGAGTTTGGTGCGGGACTAGATTTAGGATTTATGTAAACTACATCAGGACACTCAAACTGAACAGTTTATTTAAATTGTGTTTATTCCATTCGAAAGAATAAATAACATAAAGAAACTCTTCTTTAAACCCCCCTCAGCACGTGTTTTCCTTCTATCTGCTTCTTATCACTTCCGGTCGATAATTGTCCACGCGGATGAACTCGCGCTCGCTTCACGCGCAGATTAAGTGGAGATAAACTCACCTTGGAGGTGGGAACCACCATGATCTTCTTGAAATTATAAAGTGCCATGTTGACACGATGTGCTCGGGCTGACGGCACGAGGGGAAAGGAGAGCTCCACGTTCCGCCAACAACCGGAAGAGACGCTCAAAGGACCCGGAGACTCCGGTAAGTTTACCAGAGAGCTCCCCCTGCCGACCGGAAACAGACACTGCAGAATCAAAACACAACACTCTCTCTCTCTCTCTCCCTCTCTCTCTCTCTCTCTCTCTCTCCCTCTCTCTCTCTCTCCCTCTCCCTCTCCCTCTCTCTCTCCCTCTCTCTCTCTCCCTCTCTCCCTCTCCCTCTCCCTCTCTCTCTCTCTCTCTCCCTCCCTCTCTCTCTCTCTCACTCTCTCTCTCTCTCTCTCCCTCTCTCTCTCTCCCTCTCCCTCTCCCTCTCTCCCTCTCTCTCTCTCTCTCTCTCTGTCTCTCTCTCTCTCTCCCTCTCTCTCTCTCTCTCTCCCCCACCGTATGCAAACTTTACCAACATATTTTGTGGATCTCAGAGATTTAATATGTGATCTTTAAATGCAGCTCGAAGTTGCAGCTTTGACTGCTCTTGTCTGTCTCTTTCCTTTTCACTATTTGTTTGGTAAATTTTAGTTTTGCATAATAAGTAACTTTTGTTTTGTTTGGTATTTGTGTACCAGTGTTGGCACCAGCATGGATGAGCCTGGATGTTAGTTTGTGTACCATGAAGCAGCATGGTAGGCTTCTTCTGCCTGCGTAGACCACATCCCCATGGTGGCCTTTTTGATCATGTTTGATTTTTTTTTTTAAATTACTAATTAATCACATTCCTCGACAAACACCAAATAAAAGTGATGCTGTAGTTGATGTACTGATTGTAATTTCCAGCTGAGTGTTTGGGTCAGATGTTAGGACTAAAACATTTACAAAAATAATTATTTACAACACTTTATATACATTGACAATACTCCAGTTTATACAACAAATAACTTCCACTTTATTCTTAATTCGATCTTCAACCCCTGTTACGGCTTCAACCTTCCTGGTGTTTCGGTCTTCTGTCCCCTGAACATGAGACAACGATTTATCACAGATCTTTATCGTCTTATAGTCTCGGTCTCACTCTGATCTAGGTCTTGGTCTTGATCCCTAAGTGTCCTGGTCTTGGAGCACTCTGGTGGTCTTGACTACAACACTGCTGCATTTTGATGGGGTTGCATTAATAGTTAATGTGGATTTAAGTTTTTGTAAAGTTTATAATGATTAATTATTTATTTCTGGTTTGGTGTTTTATTTCATGACAGACTTTAGAAGTTCTGAATTTTAATGAAAGGTTTGAGAGGGGAGCGAATGAAATACATTTCTGGGGTTCATTTAAAAGTAAAATCGCCTCCCAGCGCGTGCACGTCTGGACCGTAAATATTATTAGTCGGAGCGGACTCCATATTTGTTGTGATCCGCGCTGATAAAGAAACAGCCAATCAGCGGTTGCCTTTGACACACGACCACGCCCACTCCCCCCACGATCACGAGTGGCTCCGCGTGCGCCCACTGCTTGATCTCGTCCAATCAGGGCGGCCCGCTGTGAGACCGAGGGAGGACGAGGAGTGTGAGGGGCGGGATCTCAGGCTCTGTGTGACAGCTCCGGGTTCAGTGCTGCACCAGAGATAGAAATAAAACGAAGAGCTCTCACTTCGAACCATAAAGAAGCGCTTGGTTTATTCTCACGTTCAGATATACTCAGTCCTATCCTTTGGTGACTTTAAATAAAGCCTAAGTCATAATTACGAGACACTATCTCATTATTTGGAGATAATAAGTCACAATTGTGAGATAGTATCTCATAATTATGACTTAGCAGCTCATTATTATGGGATAATATCGCATGATTATGAGAAATTAATACTAAACAATGGAGAAAAAAAGTTTGGATTTTTTTTTTCAACTGGCGCAAACAGGCTTCCATACATTCCTGGCCTTAATCATCTATCATAAAATAAAATGTAAATACAATTTAATGAATAAAGTCAAACTTTGTCTTTACAACAATAAGTTAAAATTGACTGAAATTGTATTCTTTACTTTATTATTGACATTTCAATTTTTCCCTTAATACTCCAACTTTATTCTCGAAATTGTATTTTAACTTCATTCTCGACATTTCTTCTACACATTCCAGTTTATTGTCAAAATCACATCTCAGTTTTATACTCTTTATACTTTCTACTATTTATTGAAGTGCACAATGGCGAGGTATGTCCCACATTTCAACAACAAGGCTATCAAAGTGCTTCACACAAGACACCAGAAGCATCATGACAGAGGAAAGAAAAGATACATAAAAATGGATAAAATAGAAGAAGTCACTGAAATTATTAAAACTTAAAATATGTTCAAGTAAAAATAATTGAAATACAATTAATTGAAGTAAGAATAGCAACAAAAAAAACAAACATTTGCCTCTCGGTTTATTTCTCATATCTGGCCCTAATCATCTTCTGTAGTAGTTAGTTAGAAACATCGCTTGACTCTTATACACTAAAAACTTTATTGTAGTCCTTTTAGTGTTTATTGTGTCATCATCTGTAATATAGACGATCTTTGTGCTGCACACGAAAGGGAAAGGAAACGGCGACTTCTCCATTAAACCCGTCTCGCGCATCTTTAGCCTGTAACGAGTGTTTGATCCACCGGACAGTTTCAGACGAGTTAAACATCCATTCTCTCACTTTCAGGGGGTTTATCAGTCGCTTTTTTTGTGACTCACCCTCCAGTAGAGCCTGCAGTCGACCGCGAGGAATCCCACGCGCCGGATTTATCGAGCCAGACTGCACAAAGTTAACAGGCTAACTAAGCTAAGCTAACTCTGAGCTAGCTCACTTTGCTAACTAGCTCGGGGAGTCATTTTTTGTTTTTGTTTTTGCGGACAGTTTTGTTGTTTTTTGTCTTTATTTTGAAGCGTGTTGCGGCTGTTTCACCCTCTGTGTAATCTGAAGAGTATCTGCGGGGAGTTTATTGAGCTGTACGCCGGTTTGTTACAAGCTAGCGAGCTCGAGACAGGCTAGGCTAGCTAACACCCTGCGCATATAGCCAACTCGAGGCCTTTAGTCGCGAGCTGCCTCCTCTCTCTCTCTCCACCACCACCACCACCACCACAGCATTATTTGCATCGCACGTGCAGTGAGAGTTGACAGGTGAGTACCTTGAAACTTTAAGGTGGGAAGACACCCTGCTATGAGATGTCAGGTTCATATTTAGCATGCATGCTAACTAAATATTAGCGTGATTCAAAAGGATCGAGAAGGAGGAGGAGGGGGAGGAAGGAGGGGGAATCACACCGGAGGTCGCCATCTTTCATTGGATGTTGCTAACCAGACATGGCTGCCCAAACTTTTAATACAGTGACTGTTTTGATCTTTAGCATTAATTTAGTTTTGCTCCCCCTCCCCCCGTTTGTGTGTGTGTGTGTTTGTGTGTGTCTCTTGGCATGGGCATGGCATGTGAGCTGCTGCAGTCCTCCTCGGCTGTGTCAGCTGCTAAATGCTCCTGCAGTGCGTCTGTAGTTCATCCTTCATGTAAAGAGGGTCTGATCCGGGTCCTCACAGTTAAGGGGGGTAGCTCCAGTTCCATCCTTCAGTGTCAGAGTCCTGTAAAGAGAGTATAAAGTCTGATCCGGGTCCTCACGGTTAAGGGGGGTAGCTCCAGTTCCATCCTTCAGTGTCAGAGTCCTGTAAAGAGAGTACAGAGTCTAATCAGGGTCCTCACAGTTAAGGG